>NC_069793.1:74165673-74765673 GCF_027406575.1 Nycticebus coucang | reverse complement strand
GGCCTAGGTTAGGAGTTTGAAACCAATTGACCCATTCAGTACGAGCTCTCAAATGTGAGAGTGCAAAAGGTCTCCAGCAACTAGTTGGCAGAGGTCTACTGGCTGCTCAAATTTGGCTCACTCAGTGCTCTGTGGAGTCAGAAAGACCCACCCAGTAGTAGAGTTGGACCAGGGGGTTGTGTCTCTTTCTCCACTTTGCTTTTCTTTCATGGCCAGTCACTGGTGACCCCACAGAATTGAGGTCCTGCTCCCTCCAATAAGGATATGTGCCAGGGCTTTGCAACTGTCAGAGTCAAAGGAAGGTCAATGCCCCCTCAGCCTGGCCACTACCCTCTGCCACCAGGCATGAGGAGGAGGAGGAGGAGGTGAGGCCTGCCTTCTTCAGTTACTCAATAGCCACTGGGGGTTGTTCCACCTAAACTCAGTCTAATCCTGAGGATAAAAAGTCAGCAAATGCTTTTCTCCCTCAGCCACCATGCCTTTGCCCCAGCTGCTCTGCAGCACCAGTATCGCTATAGAGCAAGGTCTTGTTTCCTATGGTAGTCCTCAGATTTGAGGAGGTGTCTCTCCAAGATCAGACCCTGGCAAGATCACTCTATCGTTGCTGAATCTTTGTGGGAAGTGACCTTGTGCAGCTCCCAGGCAACTGCCACAGCCAGGGACGTGGCTGTAGGACTAGCTCTGGGAGCGCGGGGCACACAGATCCAGCAGCAAGGCAGGGGATGCTGCACATGGTTCTGGTAGTGCAAAGAGCCTGGTGACTTTGGCAAAGAGAGTGCTCGGCCCACGAATCTGACAGGGTGGGGTGAAGATGTGCGGTTCTAGCAGGGCAGAGTGCATGGGCACGGCTCTAAGTAGGGCGGGTTGCATGGCTCTGGCCGGATGGAACACAGGGTGCTTGGCTGGCAGGGTGAGGGGTGGGGGGGTGCTTCTCATGAGCCTCCTCCCACAGTCTCTGTAGGGGTTAGGTTTCTGGATCATCGGGCAAGCGGAGAACGGTGGACTGTAAGTTCAGAATGACAGGGAAAATGTTCAATTTTCCTGCCTGGCAAGAAATTGCTTAGTATGACAACAAGGTCCCTCTGGGGAAGTAGTTCCCACTTCCTATAGCTCTCACCCATGGGGTGAGATAAGAGGTCCTCAGTTCACTGCTTGACTGTAGAAAACCTACAGGAACAAACAAATAGAAAACAACAAAACAAAACACAACTCTCTTTGGGGAGGGGATGGACACTTTTCCTTTGGGATGAATTTTGTACCTGAAGTTTGCTTTCTTGGAGTTGTAGCTTGCCTCTGCAGAGGTGACCTGCAGTTATCACTCTTCTCTCTCAGCTGGGCTCCCAGTTTTCAGCTTAATTGGGTACTTTCTGGACATTATCCTTCCAATATCCTTCTGGACAGGCATTTCTGTGGAAGGCTGGCTCCAGTCAGCCATCTTGCCCCTCCCCCTCCATCATCAGTTCCTTTTTGAAAGACAGATTGCTTTTCACTTCACCTATGTCTGTCTTGATCTGAATAAACTGTATTGATACTTGAATTATAGCTGTACAAAATTTGTTTCATGAAGATGTTTATTGCAATTTTGGCAAAACAAGAGATCTCCCCAGGAGGTATGGGCAGAGGAAACCTGTTCCTTTAAAGGCTGGTGGCTATTTACACACCCACAATTAAAATACTATTCCTTTATCCGAGTTCTGTATGTCCCATGGTGTAATATTGTTAATAAATACATAAGGTGTTATATGCCATATAAATATTATCATGTACTTTCCCATAAGCATGTCCATCTTTCTTATTAATAAATATCTATTACATTTACATTATCTGAGCCCATTAGTAACAAAAACCATGGCTGCTTTGCTCACTACTTCCCAGTGCCTATCAAATACTGGTACCTAGCAAATACTCAGCAGATACTTAGTAACTGAATGACTTAGCTCTACCTCCCAAAAGATACTCAAAATCTTACCTCCTATAAGATACTCAAAATTCACATTTTTTTATAAGAGACCTGGAAACCTTCATTGTAGAAGCTCTTACCTTCAGTGGTTTTCCGTTGTTTTCTGGATGTTTCTCCCTCCCCAAGGTTTCTATTAATAAGAAAAAAATATAAAATGTACAGAAAAGTTGCAAGAATTTTATAAAGAGCTGGGCATGGTGGCTCACACATGTAATCCTAGCACTCTGGGAGGCCAAGGCAGGTGGATACCTTGAGCTCAAGAGTTCAAGACCCGCCTGAGCATAAGTGAGACCCTGTCTCTACTAAAAATAGAAAAACTAGCTGGGCATGGTAAAGGGTGCCTGTATTCCCAGATACCTGGGAGGCTGAGGCAGGAAGATTGCTTAAGCCTAGGAGTTTGAGGTTGCTGTGAGCTATGATGCCACAGCACTCTAGTCTGGGCAACAGAGTGAGACTTTGTCTCAAAAAAAAAAAATTATAAAGAATTCACATATAATCACCATTTACCTTCTACAAATAACATTTTGCTATACTTGCTTTGTTACATTTCTGCCCAACCCTCTACCCACCTGTCTTTCATGGCCTTTTTTTTTTTCTTTTATATTTTAAAGTAAGTTTCAGTCATATATCCATTTCCCATAAAACACATCAGCATGGATATTAATAAGCATTCAGCATTTGGTTGGGATTCTTTTTATTTCTTTATTGAGGTATGTTCTCCATGTAAGGAAATTAATAAATTTTAAGTATGTTTTCAATGAATTAGACTTGCATTCATCTATATGACATAGTCTTCTATCAAAAAACAGAGCATCACTCTAAAATCTATTCTCCTTCACAAATTTTCCATGCCTACTCCCCTGGAGGCAACCACTGATATAATTTTTTTCCATTATTTTTGCCTTTTTAAAGACTTTATAATAGTTTTTATTTTTCTGTGTGTAAGGCTTTTTTTTCCTCTCAGCACACTATTTTAAAGATTCACCCATATAATTGTTTTCATTACATTTTTTTAGTAAATTCAAAAGCTTCATGAGGACTCTCTAAGCCTAGCTAATACTTTTGGCCTTGTCTAATCCTGAAACCTCAGGTTTTTCCTCTCCCCATTGACTCTCCCTGCTTCAGCCTCATTGGTCTTCTAATGCCCCTGCACAATAAAAGTTTTTTTTCTTTTTCAGATTCTTTTTCTTGTTGTTGCTGTTCCCTCTATTGGGAACAGGCTTTAGCCAATTCCACATATGACCATACCCTTTAGTCTCAGCTCATTTGTCATTTCCAAGACCTCTTTCTTCTGAACACCTTACATGAAGTAGCCCTCTTTTCCTGGGTTGTTCACTGTCATTGCAGTTTATTTTTGAGTTCTTATTGCAAGCTACAATTATTTTTATTTGTTGACTTTTTAATCTTTTGTCTCTTCCATGAAAATACAAAATCTGTAAGTCCAATACCCACATCTCCATTGTTCATCTTTGTGTCTTCAGAATATACACTATTGGGGGCAAATAGTATTTTATCAGAATTTTTTTGTCCAAGTATATTTATCTTTGGAATTATGTTGTTATGCAGGATGTTAACAGTATCAATGTCCCTTAAACATAGTGTTCTATAAAACAAAATTAGGTTTTGATAATTGCTAAAATGTAAGTTCTTTTTTTTTTTGTAGAGACAGAGTCTCACTTTATGGCCCTCGGTAGAGTGCCGTGGCCTTACACAGCTCACAGCAACCTGCAACTCCTGCGCTTAAGTGATTCTCTTGCCTCAGCCTCCCGAGTAGCTGGGACTACAGGCGCCCACCACAACGCCCGGCTATTTTTTGGTTTGCAGTTCAGCCAGGGCTGGGAAAATGTAAGTACTTATGGAAAGGACAATTCCTTAAATTTAATCATTATTTATGTTATTAAATGTGAATTAACTTGTGATTTTTTTCTAATGATAGATAGATAGATAGATAGATAGATAGATAATAGCATTTACTCTTTTATGACTGTATGGTCTCCCTGAAGCAAATCAACATATAGTATATTATTTGATTCTTAAGGCTGGAGAGTAATTTATTACATTTACAGACGAAGGATTAGAAATGGGAATGATTTATCCAAGATTCCACATCTGGTAACCTATTCAGACATGATCCCCATTCCAACTAACTTTCACTGTTTCTTAAAAGTGAAATTTCGGGCAGCGCCTGTGGCTCAAGGAGTAGGGCGCTGGTCCCATATGCCAGAGGTGGCGGGTTCAAACCCAGCCCCAGCCAAAAACCACAAAAAAAAAAAAAAAAGTGAAATTTCATTTCTTTCTTAAAAGAAAGATACTAAGGCCCTCTGGAAAACATAAATACCACATATTTACAAAGATGGGGAAAATAATTTTGTAAATACCAACCTAGTTCATTCAATAGTTCTGTTCAAAAATCAATTCCACCCCCGATTTATAGGTAATGATTCACAGCAGATCCTATAGTATGATTAACTACATATTAAAAAATATGATTATACTATATATTTTCTATGAGTAAAGCTTTATACACTCAAGTATGTGAATCATTATCACAGAAGAGGAAGAAAAGCTCTAAGAAAATTCTGCTTTAGCAGTTCTGGGTTATTCTGATGCACAATTTTGTCTGTGAGATAATCCTAGCAGACAAGCAAGGAACTGTGTTTGATCTTGGGGCTGCAAAGATGGAAAACAAGGAGTTCCTATCTTGTTAAGACCACATTTAAAAATGAAACAGACAGAAAAAAATACATAAATTATATCCTGTAAAAGTTGCATAGTACAGTTGTATAATCTGTAGAGGAGCAACAAAAGACATCTCATTTGCTTTAGTGGGTCAGTATAGTCTAGCTCAAGATTCCGTTAAAGTTCAGAATGAAGGAATATATTTAAGTCGGCCAGATGAAGAGTGGAGGAAAGTGTTCTAAACATAGAAAATCAAGTTCACTAAGGTCTTGAGAAGACAGGACATGGAGATTTCAAATAATTAAATTAAATTGCCTCTACTGGACCCTAATATAGTGATCAGGGATGAAGAAGGGAAAAAAAATAACCAGATTATGTAGGACATTTCCAAGCCCATAAATTTTTCTAATTGAAGTATAAACTTCTAGAGGAAAGGTGGAAAAACAACTCATAATAAAATAATATGGGTTCTGATCTTGGCCAACTTATTTAATCTTTCTCAGGCTTCCATTTTTCATACATTGAGGTTATATTAGGACTTATTTCATTGTACTATGAAAAATAACTAAAAATATATTAACTATAGCATAGGAAATGTTTATATGATTATGCTTACCACATAATCATAATTATTTTAACAATTTTATAATAATAACATGCTATTTTATATTTATTGAAGAGTTTTACCCATATATTCTGATTCCACTTCAGACTCTTTCACCTTTCTTGACGTTTATTAACCTTTAGGATGATTTGTTAGAGAGGTAAAGAAAGAAAAAAGCAAGAGTAATACCAGGTTTCTGACATGAGAATAACCAAGGTAGATGGATGGATCAAGTACCTGCCCATATACTGTGTGTGTCAGATAAGCAATCCAGACTACAATCAAACTTTGGAATTGTTGGAATATGAATTATATTTTCTGTTGAGTCAAGGAATTTTCTAGGGAGAGAATGAAGAATGAGAAAAAGGTAACACCAGAAACGAGCCCTGAAGGAATATAAAATTAGAGGTCAAATGGGAGAAGTGGAGACTACAAAGAGGCAAAGCTAAGAAACAGGAGAAAAAGACAAAAATATATATATATATATATATATATATATATATCTGGAGCTGTAGATATCTGGAGCTGTAGAAGCCATGAGGAGAGAAAGCTTCAAGAACATGGGAGTAGTCAGTTATCTAAATGAGGTAGGATGAGGTTTGGAAAACGTTTACTGGAATCAGCTCTAGATGGTAGATGATTATTGGTAACCCTTAGGAAGGAGAATTTCCCAAAAGTGAGAGCAGAAGCACACTGAAGACAGCCAAGAGTGGAAGGGCCAGGGACAGACAGGTTTTCCTTCATTCACAAGGACACACACACAGTACTATAATCTGTTTACATGTGGTTCCAATTTGTTTTAATGACAAAATATGATCCATGCAAATCAATAAACAGAAAACTCTTCTTCTCATTATTTGATAGTTTGCACCAATATTTAAACATAATTTTTATTTTATACATTGACTATCATATCTCACATTCAGAGTTTTATCTTTGTGAATTGTTGTGTGATATCCCTTATGCATGATTGGTGACACAGAGTATAGACCTGCAACTGAAATAGTATAGAACAAAGAGTGGCTATAAGCTCTATGATGGTGAGTAGCAAACTTCTTTATTTCTTCCCACTTTATATAGTCAGTGCTGCACGTGCACACTGTTAATCTAACTAATATACATTCTTCTAAATTTTCTATTATACCTAAAATAGTAATCATGAAAAAACATGCTGTCAGCCATTTACCCACATTCTGATCACAAACCACTGTGGGAAAAAGGGTTGATTGTTCACCCACCCTGTTAGGCCCCAGGCCATCTGGAGGCAATAACTTAATCTTAAAAGTCCACCACCCGGAGATTCTTAAGACATACTGTTGACATGTTTGCATACCCCCAACCCCCTGGGCTGGCTTCTGATCACAGCACTTTTACCTCCAACGTGTTCTGGCCAAAGGCTGTAATGGAGTTCTGCCCTGGTTTTTCCTAGACTGTGCCAAATAAGACTTATTACTAGCTTACTCTCAGAATGGCAGGGACAAAGGCATATAGGCTTTTCACCTATAGTGAGTGCTTTTTTGTTGTTGTTGTTGTTGTTATTTTTGCCTCTTTCTTTCTATGCCCCTCCCTGGCCTGTCCACAAAACTCCCACTGTTGGCCTTTGCAGTTTTCATTCATAATAGGATGTGTATTTATACATACTCATCTTTGTCCTCAAATAATCTCTTGTACCTTTTGTATATTATAATAGGTCCCTAGTTTATCTGTATAAAAACATACATTCAAATAATCAAAATGGATAAAATGGCTTTAGTAACTCTTTTCTTTCTTTTGTACTTTTTTTTTCTTTTTGAAGAGATACCCATCTTCACTTTTATCTCTAGCTAGCTAATGTCAGAATTGAAAAAAAAAAAATAGAAGAAAGGGAAGTCCATATATCTTTAATAAATAAATATGTACAGTTCAAAAATTATAATTCAAGTTAATATTCCTAAAAAAGTTTATTTGAAGACCTTAAAAATGCCTTAAAGTTTCTAATTAAGCCTCATCATGCCAACCAATTTAACTAAAGAATGTATAGTAACCTCAAAAGGAGATCATTTAATTTGATCCAATGTTTCCCCTGCAGTAGAATAAAATATCTATATGATAACCCAGAATAACACTCAACTGCATCTTAAGATGGAAAATGCAGGCCCTAATGATTCTATTAGGGCCAAATAGATATGTCAGGGGGGTTTATACAGAATGTGTTTTAGATTTAGAATTAGCATAGCACACTAGTTTTTCCAACTATTAATACTCTATTATGAAGCTGAATGCTTGGTCTAAAGTGCCTCCTGATCATAAATTAGTCAACACATAAAATACTTTTGAGGCAACATCCCAATTTTTCAGTTGTGATCTCTGTACCTCATGGTGATTAAATGACTCTCATCGGGTATTTTAATTTCTGTTCTTTCCTGCACTGTGACTTTCTTCCTAAGGGCACATGCACTTTGGAGTATCTGCTATATTCTATGAACTGAATTAAATAGGTTCTTTGCTCATGTGATACATATTTATGTCTTATGTAAGGTAAGTATTATTTTGGACACAAGGAACCTAAGGCTTAGACAATTTGTAAAAGGATATCAGAATGGCAAAGCTAGAATTGTAAACCCCATATTTGGGATGTGAACACTTGCACCCTTTCTCTTAAGCAGCATTGCACTCTCAGGCCCAGGAATAAGGCAGGTTTAGGAACCTAGGTCAGAACATATCAGTAATGTTTACATATTTGTAGCAACAACTTTTAAACATATTTTGTACATACATTATTTTATATTTTATTAAATCTCTATGGAGTATGGATTATTACTACTAATTTATACAAAAAAAAAAAAACTACGGCTGTGATTTACTTGGATGGTAGATGGAAGAACAGAATGGTTGTATCTACATCTTTCTGTTTCTGAAACCCATATAATAATTTACTATCCTTCTCCATTCCTAATTATGTTTTGCTCTCTATCCTCCCTCCCAAATTAGAAATTATATTTTGGTATTTGCTATACTAATGTTCTTTTGCTGAAAACATTTCAACACTTATTTCTCCTCCTTGCATGCTCTCTGAAAGTTGGGTATAACTCTGACCCAGATTGTGGTGACCTGCTATTGACTTCTTATTCTGGAACCCATAGTAAAGAAGCAGGGCTTCCTGGAGGGCTTGATTTACTCAGGACAGAAATTTGAGGTTCAAGAGACCTAACTCATCCATACAATCCAATTCAAACATCTGCGTGGGGGTAGAACATGTTACATCGCTCAGATTGTCTTGGCCAAAGAAAACCACATGGTCAGGACCTACAGCAGGGCAGAGAATTATGTCCTTCATGGCAAGTGACATTTGACAACCTGACAACAAGGTTTACAGGTAATCTTGTTACAGATGAGAGAGTAGATAGCTGTGCAATCTACTGTATTTCTGAGGGCATGGCTGAATCCCATAATTTCTGGCTGATTTTCAAAATCGTTATAATCTATGTATTCCCTATCAACTCAACTATGTGTACTATTATTGTCCAAATTAATCTATATGCTCAGCCCACACCACATTGTCATCTATTGTTCATGGCTCATACAATTTTCCTTAGGTGAGATATTTTCTTTCATTCTTATCTAACATGACTTAGCCTTTTTAAGTCTCTTGCTCAGTTGCTTTGGGACTTATGGCTTTAGCATTGGAATATAGGAGTAGGTGATGTTGTCAACTCCAAGCCAGGCCATAAAACATTCTGAATGATCTTGTGTTAAAAATGACAATATACAAGACTGAAGGGAACTGTAATCCTGAATAACACTTGGGTAAACACTGCTAGAGAGAGCGACCTGACCCAGTCTAACTGAGAAACAGACCTTACCCCTCCCCTACACACAGTACTAAAACACCAAGTGAATAGAAAAAATGAAACCCATAAAAAAATAATTTCTAAACAGAAGAACATAGGAAAGGAGAAGTAAAATAACAAAGAAAACAGGGAACAAGTAGAAATATAGATCAAAATGCAAACATATTAGTAATTAGATTAAATGGAATAGCAGAGGCGGTCCTCCTGAATACAAAAATGAAGACCTAATAACACACTGTTTATAGGAAATTTATTTTAAATACAAAGATACACAAAGAAAAATAAAAAATGGAAAATGATATGCCATCAAAACACTCAGCATTTAAATCCCAATATAGTGTGTTAATACCAGACTAGTTCTGGTTATGTATCCATCCATAGCAAAGCTTTACATACATAATCAGAAAATGATGGAATGAGATTGGAAAATGAGCAAATTCAAAAATTTCAAATCTTAAGTGTGCTCTTTCAGTATCAAAGAATAAATAGATACAATGACTGTTAAAGCCCCTTATGTATTTGTATTACAAACCACAGAGAGAAGGAAGCAGAGTAAGGCAAGATCTATACCTATAATTCCTAGAATTTAGACTCCTCACTTTCACATGCATTTATTTGGTCAGAATTTAGTCACTCGGGCACACCTATTTATCAGAACAGAGAGTACACACACACACACACACCATAGAGTACTACTCAGCCATAAGCACACCATACAGTACCACTCCCCCTACACACACACCATAGAGTAGTACTCAGCCATAAACACACCATATAGTACTACTCTCACTACACACACACCAGAGTACTGCTCCCCCTACACAGAGACCATAGAGTACTACTCCCCATGCATACACACCACAGAGTACTACTCCTCCAACACACACACACCACAGTGTACTATTCCCCATACACACACACCATAGAGTACTACTCCCCCTATATACATACCACAGAGTACTGCTCCCCCTGCACACAGACCATAGAGTACTACTTCCCATACACACACACCATAGAGTACTACTCCTCCTACACACACACCACAGTGTACTACTCCCCATACACACACACCATAGAGTACTACTCCCCATACACACAAATCGCAGAGTACTACTCCTCATACACACATACCATAAAGTACTATTCCCACTACATACACACCAGAGTACTGCTCCCCTTACACACAGACCATAGAGTACTACTCTCCATGCATACACACCATAGAGTACTACTCCCCCAAAACACACACATCATAGAGTACTACTCCCCCTATATACACACCACAGAGTACTGCTCCCCCTACACACACACCATAGAGTACTACTCCCCATACATACACACCATAGAGTATTACTTCCCATACACACACACCACAGAGTACTACTCCCCCAACACACACACACCACAGTGTACTACTCCCCATACACACACCATACAGTACTACTCCCCCTATATACACACCACAGAGTACTGCTCCCCCTACACACACACCATAGAGTACTACTCCCCATACATACACACCATAGAGTATTACTTCCCATACACACACACCATAGAGTACTACTCCCCCAAAACACACACATCACAGTGTACTACTCCCCATACACTCACACCATGCAGTACTACTCCTCCTATATATACACCACAGAGTACTGCTCCCCCTACACACACACCATAGAGTACTACTCCCCCTATATACAGACCACAGAGTACTGTTCCCCCTACCCACACACCATAGAGTATTACTTCCCATACACACACACCATAGAGTACTACTCCCCCAACACACACACACCACATAATACTACTCTCCATACACACCCACCACAGAGTTCTACTTCCTACACATAATACACACACCATAGAGTACTACTCCCCCTGCACATACACCATGGAGTACTACTTCCCATACACACACACCATAGAATGCTACTCCCCTGACACACACACCATAGAGTACTACTCAACCCCCCACATACACCATAGAGTACTAGTCAGCCAAAAAAGGAGTGAAATACTGCCTTTTGCAGCAATCTAAATCAAACTGGACTCTATTATCCTAAGTATCTTTGGAAAAACAAATGTCACCAATGTCCTCTCATAATTGGGAGCTAAATGATGTAAACACATGGGCATAAAAACCTGAAAAAGACACTGGAAACCTAGACGGGGACAGGGTTAGAGGGAGTGAGGGATGGAAATTTAACTGGTTCAATGAACACTTTTCTGGTGATCAACACCCCTGCTACCCTGACTGAAGCATTATACAAAGTATCCATGTAAAAAAATCATTTCTGCTCCTTTAATATTTTGAAACAACAAAAAGTAAAGACAGCAATAGACTTGTTCATCTGTGTCTTTTTTCAATCCAGTGTAAATTCAGTACTGTGCAAGATTCAATGATTTTACTTTAGCGTTTCTTTTGGCTTCAGGGACTCAGTAAAAAGCATCATCATTATTAGCCTTACAATAATGTGAATCCGCATTTTCTGTGAATGAAACTTTGATGTACGATTTTCACATGATAGCATATTTTATTGTTGAAGATAAGAGTTGTCAGCTCTACTGATGGGTTGATTGTAGAGTAAGAAATAGAGATGTCTAGGTGTTCAGAATATTGAGGGATGAGCAATTGGAATATGGAACTTACCTGTAGTCTTGAAGAAGTAAATTTTGGCCAAAAACTAAAATAGGGATGGCACCTGTGGCTCAAAGGGGTAGGACGCCAGCCCCATATGCCGGAGGTGGCACGTTCAAACACAGCCCCAGCAAAAAACTGCTAAATAAACAAACAACAGCAACAACACCAAAAAAATACCTGAAATAGCAGCCTATATTTATGTAGTTTATTAAACACTAAAAGAGGATGTTTGAGTTTTAGTGCTTCTGTTGAGCTAGTTAGAGGTACAGATATATTTTTTTTATTTTTCTAACAGTTCTAACTATTACAGAATGTTTAAAAGTTAATATAGTAGATGGAATAGTAATCTACATGGTAATCACTGGGAGACAAGATGGCTGACTGAAGCCAGCTTTCCACAGAGGCTCCCTTCCAGTAGGAGAGTTAAAGGACAAAAATTCAGCAAGTAACCTCGTGGATTTGAGCTGTACTAAGAGAGAAGGTTGAAGAACGCACGTCAACCCCGCTGAGGTGAGCTGCGACCACAAGGGTACAAACAAAAGGTATAAAATCCATCACCAAGCAGATGGGAGTCCCCTCCTCCAGGATAATGGCTCAGAGTGCCCCACAAACAACCGGGCAGAGTTCAAAGGTCCTCCCACTACACTCCATGGGAGAGACCCTCTAAAAACTGGACCTACCTCCCCTACTAGGGTGCCACGGCGTCCTCCTGCCAGGCATAAAACTGTATATAGTCTCTACCTGGAATTCTGAGCTCCCAGTGCTCCCCTTCACTCACACTGAAGTCTGGAGGCCAGTCCCTGTTAGCGGAGAAGGGACCACACCAGAGTGGCAGTTCCCTGAGGCACAGTGTGATAGCTGTCTTTTGGTGATAATACGGCCAGGCATAAAACTGGGTAAAGCTGTGCGTGTTCTTTGCCCACAAACCCAGGCTCCCAGCACTCCCTGTGCTCCCCTCTGCTCTCGCTCCAAGGTCTGGAGGCCTGTCCCCCAGGGGTCCAGACTCTTGGGTGATTGCTCGAGGGGCACAGACAGTGCTGGGCAGCAGCCGGTCGGTGCAGACTCTGGGGTACGGGAGCGGAGAGAGGACGGTTGGCTGGAAGGGAGCTACACCAGAGCAGCGGTTGCCTGAGCCATAAAATAGCAGTCCTCTTTTGCTAGCAATACGGATCACTACAGAATATTCTGAAGCCACACCCCCTGTCTCCCTGGGCAACCAGAGACCCTGAGTATAGGATTTGCCTCAGGCAACTCCAACTTGCAAACCGGGGAAACTCCCAGGGTGGGGCTGACCCAGAGGTCTGCTTTACTAAACCTAAGACACACCTGGCCCTCAGGGGATCGTCAGCCTATAGACAATACAAAAGCAAAGACAAGCTGATTTGGAACTCAATTCAGCTTTTCTTCTGCAGGGGAACCGCACAGTTGTTCTGTTCTGTTCTGTCAGTAACATTAATCAGGGGCAAGACTGGACCTGAGTGAAAATCCCTCAAGCGCCTGAGGTTGTCAGGCCTCACCTCCTCCTGCTAGAGAGAGGCAGAGCGCAGGGGCCTGGCAGACTTCCTTGTGATTCAGGAAGGTGCAAACTCCTGGAGTACCAATTCACTACAGGCAACCGGGACAGCCAACTGCAGGGCTATCAGTGATTGGGTGTGACAGTGGTGCAAGATGGGAAAGTAGGCAGCAAACTTCCCAAATTGACCTACTGGCTGTGTGGCTCCTCCTGACTCCATGCAGCACTGGAGCAAGCCACACCAGAGTAGTCACCAGACCCCTGTGATCCAGTTCCCAGAGACCTCTTAAACTCTCTCACCCGAGACAGGTGCAGACTGAGACAATTGTTTTGGACTTTTTGAATGGAACCAATCGCCTAAGGACAAATCAGGTGGTGCCCTGGGTGCACGGTGGTAGGAAGGTTTGATTTTTTCTTTTCCAATTGTTTGCCGGTGGGGGGTGGGGTGACTTAATTGCTGATATTTCTCCATAGCTGAGACTTCAATCCAAAGTATCTGTTTCACTAGGGTGGAACAGAAACCAGCTGAAAACAAGACAGAACCACTTAGCCCCACCACACCAGACAGGGCCCCAGTTTCTCAGGCCACAACACTGTACAGGCCCTCAACAAAGCCCCAGGGAAAAAATCACAGGGAGTAAAACAAGCATGGGGTGGAATCAGTGGAAAAACTCTGGTAACATGAATAACCAGAATAGTTCAAACCCCCAAGGAAAGATATGGCAGATGTAATTGAAGATCCTATTCATGAACAACTGGCTGAGATGTCAGAAATTGAATTCACAATTGGGATTGCAGACAAGATTAACAAAGTGGAATTAGGAATTTGAGGAGAAATTCAAAAGTTGTCTCAAGAATTTAACGAATTTAAAGACGAAACCACCGAAGACTTAGACACACTGAAGCAAGAATGTGCAGCCCTCAAAGATATGAAAAATACAGTAGAATCCCTCAGCAATGGAATGGAGCAAGCAGAAGAAAGGATTTCTGACATTGAAGATAAAGCCTTTGAACGCTCCCAGACTCTCAAAGAGAAGGAGAAATGGAGAGCAAAAATGGATCATTCTCTCCGAGAGCTCTGGGATAATTCAAAGAAGGCAAATATCCGAATCATTGGAGTTCCAGAAACAGATGAAGTGGCCTCGCTGGGCACAGAGGCCCCCCTTCTGCATGAAATTATGAAAGACATGCCTAGAGATTCTGAAATTCAGAAAGCGGACAGCTTCAGAACCCCAGCAAAACTCAACCCCAATAAGGAATCCCCCAGGCATATCATACTTAACTTCACTAAAGTTAATATGAAGGAGAAAATCCTCAAAGATGCCAGGAGAAAGAAAACCATTACCTTCAAAGGGAAGAATATTAGAATGACTGCAGATCTCTCTGTTGGAACTTTTCAAGCCAGAAGAGGGTAGTCACCAACTTTTAATCTCCTAAAGAAAAATAACTTTCAACCCCAGATCCTGTATCCACCTAAACTGAGTTTCATTTATGATGGAGAAATTAAATACTTTAATGATATTCATACATTGAAGAAATTTGCCATAACCAAACCAGCTCTTCAGGATATTCTCAGACCTATCCTCCATAATGACCAGCCCAATCCTCCACCACAAAAGTAAACTCACTCATAACCTTTTGATCAAACTCCAACTTCCACACTGGCAAAAAGATTAAAAATGTCCACTGAACTTTTGAAAAACTTGATACCCAAAATTTTACCAGACTTATCAATATTCTCCATTAATGTGAATGGCTTAAACTGTCCTCTAAAGAGGCATAGGTTAGCTGACTGGATACAAAAACCCAGGCCAGATATTTGTTGCATGCAAGAGTCACATCTTAACTTAAAAGACAAATACAGACTCAGGGTGAAAGGATGGTCATCCATATTTCAGGAAAATGGTAATCAGAAAAAAGCAGGTGTTGCAATTTTAATTGCAGATACAATAGGCTTTAAACCAACAAAAGTAAGGAAGGACAAGAATGGTCACTTCATATTTGTTAAGGGTAATTACTCAATATGATGAGATCTCAATTCTTAATATCTATGCACCCAACCAGAATGCACCTCAATTTGTAAGAGAAACTCTAACAGACATGAGCAACTTGATTTCCATCAGCTCCATAATAGTTGGAGATTTCCACAATCCTTTGGCAGTGTTGGATCGATCCTCCAACGAGAAGCTGAGCAAAGAAATCTTAGATTTAAACCTAACCATCCAACATTTGGATTTAGCAGACATCTACAGAACATTTCATCCCAATAAAACTGAATACACATACTTCTCATCATCCAATGGAACTTACTCCAAAATCGGTCACATCTTAGGTCACGAGTCTAACCTCAGTAAATTTAAAGGAATAGAAATTATTCCATGCATCTTCTCGGACCAACATGGAATGAAACTTGAGCTGAGTAACAACAGGAATCTGCATACTCATACAAAAACATGGAAGTTAAATAACTTTATACTGAATGATAGCTGGTCAGAGATGAGATTAAGAAATAAATCGCCAATTTTATGGAACAAAACAACAATGAAGACACGAACTATCAGAAATTCTGGGACATCACAAAGGCAGTACTAAGAGGAAAATTTATAGCACGAAAGCCTTCCTCAAGGGAACGGAAAGAGAGGAAGTTAGCAACTTAATGGGACATCTCAAGCAACTGGAAAAGGAAGAACATTCCAACCCCAAGCCCAGTAGGAGAAAAGAAATAACCAAAATTAGAGCAGAATTAAATGAATTTGAAAACAAAAGAATAATACAACAGATCAATAAATCAAAAAGCTGGTTTTTCGAAAAGGTCAATAAAATAGATAAACCGTCGGCCAACCTAATCAGGAAAAAAAGAGTAAAATCTCTAATCTCATCAATCAGAAACAACAAAGACAAAATAACAACAGACTCCTCAGAAATCCAAAAATTCCTTAATGAATATTACAAGAAACTGTATTCTCAGAAATATGAAAATCTGAAGGAAATTGACCGATACTTGGAAGCACATCACCTTCCAAGACTTAGCCAGAATCAAGTGGAAATGTTGAACAGGCCCATATCAAGTTCTGAAATAGCATCAGCCATACAAAACCTCCCTAAAAAGAAAAGCCCAGGACCAGATGGTTTCACGTCAGAATTCTACCAAACTTTTAAAGAGGAATTAGTATCTATATTACTCAACCTGTTCTAAAAGGTAGAAAAATAAGGAAGACTACCTAACATGTTATATGAAGCAAACATCACCCTGATCCCCAAACCAGGAAAAGACCCAACAAGAAAAGAAAATTATAGACCGATATCACTAATGAATATAGATGCAACAATATTCGACAGGATCTTAACAAACAGAATCCAGCAACACATCAAACAAATTATACATCATGACCAAGTCGGTTTTATCCCAGGGTCTCAAGGCTGGTTCAATATACATAAATCTATAAATGTAATCCAGCACATAAACAAATTAAAAAACAAAGACCATATGATTCTCTCAATCGATGCAGAAAAAGCCTTTGATAATATCCAACATCCCTTCATGATCAGAACACTTTAAAAAATCAGTATAGAAGGGACATTTCTTAAACTGATAGAGACCATCTACAGCAAACCAAAGCCAATATCATATTGAATGGAGTTAAATTGGAATCATTTCCACTCACATCAGGAACCACACAAGGCTACCCATTGTCTCCATTGCTTTTTAACATTGCAATGTAAGTTTTAGCCACCACAATTAGGGAAGAAAAGGCGATCAAGGGTATCCATATAGGGTCAGAAGAGATCAAACTTTCGCTCTTAGCAGATGATATGATAGTATATCTGGAAAACACTAGGGACTCTACTACAAAACTCTTCGAAATGATCAAGGAATACAGCAGCATCTCAGGTTACAAAATCAACATTCATAAATCGGTAGCCTTTATATATACCAACAATAGTCAAGTTGAAAAAAACAGTTACGGATTCTATCCCATTCACAGTAGTGCCAAAGAAGGTGAAATATTTTGGGAATTTATCTAACAAAGGACGTGAAAGATCTCCATAAAGAGAACTACGAAACTCTAAGAAAAGAAATAGCTGAAAATATTAACAAATGGAAAAACATACCATGCTCATGGCTGGGAAGAAACAACATTGTTAAAATGTCCATACTACCCAAAGCAATATATAATTTCAATGCAATCCCTATTAAAGCTCCCCTGTCATACTTTAAACATCTGGAAAAAACAATAGTTCGTTTTATATGGAATCAGAAAAAAACTCAAATAGCCAAGACATTACTCAGAAATAAAAACAAAGCAGGAGGAATTACTCTACCAGACCTCAGACTATACTACAAATCGATAGTGATCAAAACAGCATGGTATTGGCACAAAAACAGAGAGGCAGATGTATGGAACAGACTAGAGAACCAAGAGATGAATGCAGCTACTTACCGTTATTTAATCTTTGACAAGCCAATTAAAAACATTCAGTGGGGAAAAGATTCCCTATTTAAAATGGTGCTGGGTGAACTGGCTGGCAACCTGTAGAAGACTGAAACTGGACCCACACCTTTCACCATTAACTAAGATAGACTCTCACTGTGTCAAAGATTTAAACTTAAGACATGAAACTATAAAAATACTAGAGAAGAGTGCAGGGAAATCCCTTGAAGAAATCGGTCTGGGCAAGTATTTTATGAGGAGGACTCCCAGGCAATTGAAGCAGCTTCAAAAATACACTACTGGGACCTGATGAAACTAAAAAGCTTCTGCACAGCCAAGAACACATAAGTAAAGCAAACAAACAGCCCTCAGAATGGGAGAAGATATTTGCAGGTTATGTCTCTGACAAAGGTTTAATAACCAGAATCCACAGAGAACTCAAACGCATTAGCAAGAATAGAACAAGGGATCCGATCACAGGCTGGGCAAGGGATTTGAAGAGAAACTTCTCTGAAGAAGACAGTCACATGGCCTTCAGACATATGAAAAAATGCTCATCATCTTTAATCATCAGAGACATGCAAATCAAAACTACTCTGAGATACCATCTAACTCCAGTGAGACTAGCCTATATCACAAAATCTCAAGACCAGTGATGTTGGCGCGGATGTGGAGAAAAGGGAAAACTTTTGCGCTGCTGGTGGGAATTCAAATTAATACATTCCTTTTCGAAAGAGATATGGAGAACACTTAGAGATCTAAAAATAGATCTGCCATTCAGTCCTGTAATTCCTTTACTGGGCATATACCCAAAAGACCAAAAATCACATCATAACAAAGATATTTGTACCAGAATGCTTTTGCAGCCCAATTCATAATTGCTAAGTCATGGAAGAAGCCCAAGTGCCCATCGATCCACGAATGGATGAATAAATTGTGGTATATGTGCACCATGGAATATTATGCAGCCTTAAAGAAAGATGGAGACTTTACCTCTTTCATATTTACATAGATGGAGTTGGAACATATTCTTCTTAGTAAAGTATCTCAAGAATGGAAGAAAAAGTACCCAGTGTACTCAGCCCTACTATGAAACTAATTTAGGGTTTTCACATGAAAGCTATAACCCAGTTACAACCTAAGAATAGGGGTAAGGGGAAAAGGGAGGGGAGGGAAGGGGGAGGTTGGTAGAGGGAAGGGGATTGGTGGGATTACACCAGCGGTGCATCTTACAAGGGTATATGTGAAACTTGGTAAACGGTCTGTGAAGCTAGTGAATGATGTCCCATGATTATATCAATGTACACAGCTATGATTTAATAAAAAGTAAGTAAATAAAAAAATAAAAACAAAAAAAATACATGGTAATCAATGTCAAACTAAACTTCCTTTTTGACTACACTCTCTTCACTCCCAATATCAAACCATCAGTAGATTTGCACATAACTGCCTCTGGATTTCCAGTTTGTCTACTGTGTTCCGCTTCTCCTGCCATAAACCTGGAGCAAGTCTTTGTCATTGCCAAGCCTGGAAGAAGATGGTAACCTTATTCCACTATTGTTCCTTCCCTTTCTGGGGTCAATTCTAGCCTCTCCACCTTGTATTCAGTTTTCCTGCCATAGGAAAATTCTTTCTGTTCTCCACTGGATCATGATTTTTCACCTCTTATGATTTCATCTAGTCCCTCTCCTTTCCATCCACTGATAACGCTGACTTCAGAACTCCCTTAAATACCATTTAATACTCCTCCTTGGACTCTTGCAGGCTTCTTTTCTTCTTTTCATTTCTAAATTCTGGGGAGGAGGAGTCCTGTGGCTCAGATTTTGCCTCTCTCATTTTCTATATTCATTCTCTCTCCCTCTCTCTCTTCCCCACACCCCAGCTGATTTTTACAGTGTTATACGTGTATCTTTGTTTTTCATTCTATGCCAGTTTTTCAAATTTACTTCCAGCCTAAACATCTCAGACAAGCCACAAACTTGAACATATCACTGCCTTCTTGCCATCTCAGTACACAATAGACATCTCTAACATATCCAAAAATGAACTCAGGATTTCCTACCCCAGGGCCACTTTTCTTCTAGTCTCAGTCTCTGTAGATGGCATCAGAGTTTACCCATTTTCTCAAGCCAAAAACCTAAGAAGCATCCCCTCTCTCAGTTTTTCCTAACAACCAACCTCAAATCCATCAACAAATCCTTTGTCTTCTAACTTTCAAATATATCTCAATCTAACCATTCCTTGCCAGATCCTCTTCATCATTCTTTTCTAATACATTATCATCTTGTTTTTTGTCTAATCTGGTACCCTTTTACATCATCTCTCTGCTTCCACCACAGTTCCCTGTGCTAACTATTACCTATATATTACTGATAGTGATGTTTTTTAAATGCAAATATGGCCATGCAACTAACCAGCTTCAAACCTGCTAGTGTCTCCCCATCACACTTGGTTCAAAATCCAGACATTTTGCCATGGTCTGCCAGGCTCCACATTAGTCTGTTAACTCTCAGATCTTACCCCATTCCACTCACTTCCATGCCACTGTGCTGGAGCAATATTTCTGTTCCTAGAAGCTGCCAGCTCTTGTCTATTTTAAAACCCTTTCAATGGTTATTTTCTCTGCCAGAATTCTGTTCTCTCAGATCTTAACTTCCCCTTCCTATCATTCTATTATCTGTTAAAATCTTACTTCCTTAGACTAACTTTATTTTCATCACTAAAAATACAAAACTAAAAACCAAACACAAGTCTAATAGCCCTACCTCATTCTGCTTTCTTCTCTTCACAGAATTAGTTTGCTTGCTTCGTGAGGGTAGAGATTTTGTTTTCGTTCAATGATAAATACCAAGCACCCATTTGTATTTCTGACTTATAGTAAATGCTCAACAAATGGTGAGTGCACAGAAGAGTCACCATTATAAATTATATTATTTGTTATTTGCTCACCTTCTTCATTAGAAGGTAAGTTCTATCTCATTCACCTGTGCATTCCCAGTGCCTAGAACAATCCTTTACCTATAGTAGACTCTCAAATGCTATTTGTTAAGGCAAGGAATAAAGAACCTTTCTTTCATCCCTACATTCTTTTGCAACTATTAAAGTTTAAGATACTTTCACTGATGTTAATTTGCAGTTAAATATTTTAAAATCCCTTATGGCAAAACTAGCTATGAGCTATTAATAAGTAACATTGATGCTACATTGGAAAAGATCTTTATGGGCAAAAATTGTTGAAGTGTTTGAATGCTTTTTACTTCTTATGGAAAGACATATAGTAAAAGACCATGAACTCCAAAATAGCTGCTCTGTAGTGTGTCTGCCAATTGTCCTTGATTACAACAGGTGCCATTCATTTTTTTTATTTAAATTTATTACAATTCCCTACTAAAGAGTCGCTTACTATTTGTTATAACTAGGAGTCTTCAAAATGCTGAATTGTGAAATTGAGGCAATAAGAAAGGTCAGACATAATGAATCTTAAAATTTCTGAGCTTCCCACTTCTGATACATGTTTCACTTATGTCTAAATCCAGTGACCTACTTAGAATTTTTAACTGCCTATATGCTTAAACATTTTTTTTGAAATAAAGTATTATTTTGAAAGAGAAACTGTCCACAGAAGTTTTAGATATTAAATATGGTTTTTATAAAACTTGTAAGTTGTTCCACTATGGCTTTTATAAATAAAAGTTTAGTAATTATGGTACTAAATTATAGTAATACATCATATTAGACAAGTTTTTCAACTTTGGGAGAAGATTTGAAAAATTAATATATTTCAAGTTTGCATAATTCTATCACTACCTACCTAACTTCCTCAGTAAACATCATTAGTAAGGCTGTTTTTCACATGTTCAAACTTACTGTTGGTGTTTACATTCTTGACTGTAGCACAGATAGAGATAAGTAAATGAATCCCACTTTATGATAATGAGATTACCTGATTGTCAATCTAATTATTTTGGTGTCCTCAGAAACAGAATTACCACAGAACATCATATAATCAGATTCAGATAAGATTTGCGTTTACCCAATTACTTCTGTGTCTCAAGAATAATAAGATTTGGCTTAGGCCAAATTAAAGAATCTTAGAAGTGTAAATGCTCTGTATATGGTTAGAAAGCAGTTCATAAACTCCCACTGTCATGGTCTTTGCTCATAAGGACTGCATTTGTTGCTGCTCAAAATGTGGTAGAGCATGGCCATGTATAGGTGGGCAATTTCCTCTGCTCTGGTCAAGATCCCCACCTCCATCTCCACCTCTACTTGGCCAGGCATGGTGGCTCACACATGCCCTTCTACCCTTTTGGAGGCTGCAGTGGGAGGATAGCTTAAGTTCAGTAATTCAAGACTAGTTTAAGCAAGTCTCTACAAAAAGTAGAAAAATTAGTCATGCCTGGTGGCATGCATCTATGGTCATACGGATTGTTTGAGCCCAGGAGGTTGCTGTCAGCAGTGATGATGCCAGTGCATTCTAGCCCAAGGAATAGGGCTAAAGATAGGTTCTCAAAAATGAAAGAAAGAAAATATCCCATCAGCTATTGCCAGCAAATAAGCAAATATTTTCTTTCTCTTCTATTTCTTTGACATGTCTTTATATACCCTATTGTTGCACTTAATATTGTGAAGAGAAAGTGCCCCATAAATGATCAATTTTATTAATCTAAAATTATTTTTCACCTCTTCTAAGATTCTAGGAGGGTTCTCAGCATAGAAGTTACTAATTAAATGCTTATGTAAATTTCATTTTCTTGCTTACATCTATTGCATTACAGAAAAAAAATTATGCTTTTTTTTATTTATTGTTGGGGATTCATTGAGGTTACACTGATTCTATTTGTTAGGTAAAGACGCTCTTACAATTGTGTCTTGCCCCCAGAAGGTGTGGCACACACCAAGAATCTATTGCCTTGCTCCTTCCCTCTCTCTGCTCTTCCTTTCCCCACCCCACTTCCACCTTCTTTCTCTCTCTGCTCTCCCCTACCCCCACTCCCACTGTGTCATTAATTGTCATTAATTGTCCTTATATCAAAATTGAGTACATAGGATTCATGCTTCTCCATTCTTGTGATGCTTTACTAAGAATAATGTCTTCCACTTCCATCCAGGTTAATACAAAGGGTGTCAAGTCTCCATTTTTTTAATGGCAAATAGTATTCCATAGTGTACAAATACCACACCTTGTTAATCCATTCCTGGATTGGTGGGCATTTAGGCTGTTTACACATTTTGGAAATTGTAAATTGAGCTGCATTAAACAGTCTAGTGCAAGTGTCCTAATGATAAAGGGATTTTTTTTCCTTCTGGGTAGATGCCCAGTAATGGGATTTCAGGATCAAATGGGAGGTCTAGCCTGAGTTCTTTGATGGTTCTCCATATTTCCTTCCAAAAAGGTTGTATTAGTTTGCAGTCCCACCAGTAGTGTAAAAGTGTTCCCTTCTCTCCACATTCACAGCAGCATCTGCAGTTTTGAGATTTTGAGATGTGGGCCATTCTCACTGGGGTTAGATGGTATCTCAGAGTGGCTTTGATTTGCATTTCTTTAATTTTTAGGGATGATGAGAATTTTTTCATATGTTTGTTAGCCATTCATCTGTCTTCTTTAGAGAAGGTTCTATTCATGTCCCTTGCCCTTTGATATATGAGATTGGTGGCTTTTTTCATGTGGATTAATTTGAGTTCTCTATAGATCCTAGTTTTCAAGCTTTTGTCTGATTCAAAATATTCAAATATCCTTTCCCATTGTGTAGGTTGTCGATTTGCTTTGGTTGTTGTCTCCTTAGCTGTACAAAATCTTTTCAGTTTAATAAAGTCCCATTTGTTTATTTTCATTGTTTTTGCAATTGCCATTGCAGTGTTCTTCATGAAATCTTTCCCCAGGCCAATATCTTCCAGTGTTTTTCTTATGCTTTCTTAGAGGAATTTTATTCTTTCATGCCTTAAATTTAAGTCCTTTATCCATCTGGAATAAATTTTTGTGAGTGGAGAAAGGTGTGGGTCCAGTTTCAGTCTTTTACATGTGGATGTCCAGTTCTCCCAGCACCATTTATTGAATAGGAAGTCTTTCCCCAAAGGTATGTTCTTATTTTGTTCATTGAAGATTAGGTGGTTGTAAGATGTTAGTTTCATTTCCTGATTTTCTATTTGATTCCAAATGTCTATGTCTCTATTTTTGTGCCAGTGTCATTCTGTATTGACCATTATGACTTTGTAGTACAGCCTAAAATCTAGTATAGATTATGCCCTCAGCTTTGTTTTTATTACTAAGAACTGCCTTAGCTATATGTGTTTTTTTTCTGGTTCCATACAAAATGCAGAATCATTTTTTTCCAAATCTTGAAAGTATGATGTTGGTATCTTAATAGGGATGGCATTGAATAGGTAGATTTCTTTGGGAAGTATAGACATTTTAACAATGTTGATTCCTCCCAGCCATGAGCTTTGTATGTCCTTCCATTTTTTAAATATCTTCTGCTATTTCCTTTCTTAGCATTTCATAATTTTCTTTATAGAGCTCTTTCACATCCTTTGTTAGGTATATTCCTACATATTTCATTTTCTATGAAGCTGTAGTGAAGGGAGTTATGTCCTTAATTAGCCTCTCATCTTGACTGTTATTGGCGTATACAAAAGCTACTGACTTGTGGATATTGACTTTATATCCTGAGTCATTACTATATTTTTTGATGACTTCCAGGAGTCTTGCAGTTGAGTCTTTGGGGCTCTCTATGTATAAGATCATATCATGAGCAAAGAGGGAGAGTTTGACCTCCTCTACTCCCATTTGGATTCCCTTTATTTCCTTGTCTTGCCTAACAGTATTGGTTAGAACTTACAATACTACATTGAATAGTAATTGTGACACAGGACAGCCTTGTCTGGTTCTAGTTCTAAGAGGAAAAGCTTTCAGTTTTACTCCATTCAGTAAAATATTACCTGTGGGTTTGTCATAGATAGCTTCAATCAGTTCAGAAATGTGCCATGTATGCCTATACTCTTCAGTGTTCTACTTAGAAAAGGATGCTGGACTTTATTGAATGCTTTTTCTGCATCTATTGAGAGGATCATATGGTCTTTGTTTTTGCTTCTATTAATATGGTGGATAACTTTTCTGGACTTGTGTATGTTAAACCAGCTTTGCATCCCTGGGATGAAACCTACTTGATTATGATGTATGACTTTTTTGATAACAAGTTGTATGTTTGCATCATAGAATGTGTTGGGGAAGATTATTTCCTCCTCAATTTTTTTTGGAATAATTTATGCAGTACGGGAATAAGCTCTTCCTTAAAGGTTTGATAGAATTCTGGTGTCAAGCCATCTGGGCCAGGGCATTTTTTGGTTGGAACATTTTTTATTGTTTCTTTAATCTCAGTGCTTGAAATTGGTCTGTTCAGAAGCTCAATTTCTTCCTGCCTAAGTCTAGGGAGAGGGTGTGATTCCAAATATTGATCTAGTTCCTTCACATTGTCAAATTTCTGGGCATAGTGTTTCTAGTAGTATTTGGAGATCATCTCTTGTATATCTATGGCATAAGTTATAATTTCCAATTTTTCATTTCTGACTGAGGTTAATAGAGATTTGACTTTTCTATTTCTAGTTAATCTGGCCAAAGGTTTATCTATTTTATTTATTATTTTCAAAAAACCAACTCTTTGCATTATTAATTTCTGAATGATTCTTTTGTTTTAAATTTCATTGATCTCTGATTTAATTTTGAACATTTCTTCTCTTGTGCTGGGATTCAGCTTAGATTGTTCTTCTTTTTCCAATTCCATCACATGGCTTGTGAGTTTGTTGATGTTCTCTCTTTCTTTTTTTCAAATGTAGGCATCTAAAGCCATAAATTTTCCTCTCAAAACTGCTTTTGCAGTATCCCATAGGTTCTGGTAGCTTGTGTATTCATTTTTGTTATGCTCAAGGAAATTAATGATATCCTCTTTTATTTCTTCCTGCACCCAACTGTCATTCAATAGAAGGTTGTTTAAGTTCTATGCCTTTGTGTGGGGTCGAATGTTTTTGTTAGAGTTGAGTTCCACCTTTAGTGCCTTATGGTCTGAGAAGATACAAGGTAAAATTTCAATTCTTTTTATTCTGTTGAGGTTTGTTTTGTGTCCTAGGATATGATCAATTTGGGAGAATGTTCCATGAGGTGATGAGAAAAATGTATATTCTTCATCTTTGGGATGGAGTCTTCTATATCCGTCTATCAAGCACAGTTGTTCTAGGGTATCATTTAAGTCCCTTATATCTTTGTTTAATTTCCATTTAGAGGATCTGTACAGCTCTATAAGAGGAGTATTAAAGTCCCCTTACTTTAAAGTATTAAAGTATTATTGTGTTATAGGATATCATATTACTTAGACTGAATAAAATCTGTTTTAAGAATCTGGGAGCCTTTAAATTGGGTGCATAAATAATTAGAACTGAAAAGTCCTCTTATTGTATTTTTCCCTTGACCAATATAAAGTGACCATCTTTGTCTTTTTGACTTAAGTTGCTTTAAATCCACATACATCTGAAAATAAGATTGCAACTTCTCTTTTCTTCTGAATTTCATTTGCCTGAAAAATTGTCTTCCAACCCTTAACTCAGAGTTTATAGGTGTCTTTTGAAGCTAGGTGTGTTTCCTGAAGACAGCAAATGGACAGCTTGTGTTTTTTAATCCAGTCAGCCAATCTATGCCTCTTCAGTGGGGAATTCAAGCCATTAACATTTATTGAGATAATTTAAAAGTGTGGTAGTGTTCTATTTATCTTATTTTGTGAGACTCCATTGCTTAGTTTTATCTTTTGCATCAGTGTGGAAGTTAGAGTCTGTCCTTTAATTTCTGAGTTCTTACTTTGCTGCTGATCTATTGTGATGGTCAGTGTGTGGAACAGGTTGAAGTATTTCCTGTAGAGCTCGTCTTGTTGTGGCGAATTTCTTCAATGTTTGTATATCAGTAAATGATTTGATTTTTCCATCAATTTTAAAGCTTAGCTTAACAGGATATAGACTCCTGGCTGGAGATTGTTCTGTTTAAGTAGAATAAATGTAAATGACCATTGTCTTCTTGCTTGGAAAGTTTCATTAGAGAAGTCAGCAGTCACCTTGATGGATTTATTCCTATAGGTTAACTGGCTCTTACACCTAGCAGTTTGAAGAATCTTTTCTTTTGTCTTGACTATGGGCAGGATTATCACAATGTGTCTTGGAACTCAGTTAGAGTTGAGGCGACCTGGGGTCCGATATCCCTCTGAAAGGAGTGTGTCATAATCTTTGGTAATATTTGAGAAATTTTCATTTATAATATTCTCTAGTATGGCTTCCCTTCCCCTGGGGCATTCTTCTTCCCCTTCTGGGATACCTGTAACTCATATGTTTGAATGGTTCATGAAGTCCCATAATTCCGTCAGTGAACATTCTGCTTTCTCTCTTCTTTTCTGCCTCTTCAACCAACTGAGTTATCTCAAGAGCTTTGTCCTATACCTCTGAAATTCTTTGTTCTGCATGGTCTAATCTGTTATTGTTACTTTCTATCTCATCTTTAAGTTCCCTAATTGACTGCTTCATTTCCTTCAGCTCTGCTATATCCTTTCTATATTCTTCATGTTGTTCATCTCTTATTTGATTCTGCCTTTGGATTTCCTTTTGGTTATTTACCACTTTATCAGCAGTATCCTTCATTGTTTCCATCATTTTCTTCATTGTTTTCATCATCTGTACTCTAAATTCACTTTCTGTCATTTCTAACATTTCTTTATAGGTGGAATCCTCTGTAGTAACCACCTCACAGTCCCTTGGGGGGTTGCTCTGGAGTGGTTTTTCATGTTACCAGGATTTTTCTGCTGATTCTTCTTTATGAGTTATTTCTTTTATTTGTTTCCTTGCCCTAATTTTCCTTTAACTTCTTCTTGATCTTTAAGTTGGCATGCCTCTGGACTAGGATTTTGATGACTCCTTTTGGTACAGGACAAGATGGATGAGAAGATTGAAGAACAAAAAGGGAAAAAAGATAGAAAAAAGAAAATAAAAAAGAGAATGGAGATGTGGTGGGTAAAAGGGAATATTTAAAAAAATAAGAGAGGCACAGAAAGAGGGAGACAGGAGGAATATAGGTGTACAGTAGGATACTTTGACCCAACCTTAAAATCCCCCAACCTCTGAGGGTGCCAGGTTTGGTGATTCCCTTGAGGTTGGCAGCTCTTTGCTAGCCTGTTTGAACACGGTACCCCACCTCCGCCAATTAGAGAGGAAAGGCAAAAATGCTATAAATCAAACCAAACCAAGCAAACCAAAAACTTTATGGGATAAAATTGGGGAAAAAACAAATAATAGGGGTACAAACACTAGAAAAATGAAGTTCTACTTGTTGAAAAAGGCAACAATGAAAAATTGTATTTAAACTAGAAAAATTAAGAAAGAAAAGAAAGGAAAAGAAAAATCTATAGGGAAAATCTTGAAATTAAAAAAAAAAAGAAAGCTAAAAAACAAAACCAAAAACAAAGCAGTAGATGTATCTTGCTGAATATTATCTGGGCAACAGGTGATCTTCTGGGTTATGAGATGTTAATCACAATGCTGATATGACTGTACGAGATGGAGATTGGAGGCCTCTGCTGATTTCTCAAACCCCACTGGGTGAATAACCTAAATCACTCCTCAGCCTGCTTAAAAGGCACTTTTAACTGCAAACCTTGGCTAAGCAGAGGCTTCCCCAGGAAAGCACTTATAGCTTATTCTTCCTGAAGTGGCTATCCACTTACTCAGTGTGCCAAAATGAGTTTCACTCTATACCCCTGAGGGCTATGGCTGTAAGGCATCTCAGTCCCTGCCTTTAGCCTGCTCAGTCACTAGATTACTTGCTCCTGCCTGATCCTTTCTCTGGGACCCTGAGGGCAGAGCTTGCTGGGGCAGTTCTCCCAAAGTGGCTCTATGCAGCCCACAACCAAACACTATTACCTCTGTCTGGCTCAGCAGCTCAGTCTGGGGCCCTAGACAACACTTAAAGTCCTCTGAAATCTTGCCCAAGTTCTCCCATGGTAGTTCAACTGAGTACCAACTCCAAATAAGCCAAAACAGCTCATATGTAAAGCCTTTCTTGTTTTCAATCTCACTGCTGCTGAACTTATAGCTGCCGGCGGAATTAGACTGAACCAACACACACAAACACTTGCTAGTTCTCTACTGCCTTTGTCCTCCTCATGGGGTCCAGAAGTCTCATGCTGACTCCTTGTGTCCCCAAAGGGATGTTTCTGGGCAGATCCCACCAGCCAGAGATGCCTGGCATCTTCTATCCCCAGATTCACCCTACCCAGTTGCAAGGAAGCTGTTACTCAGCCACCATCTTGCTCTTCCTCAAAATTCCACTTTTTTAAAAGTAGCTTTGAGAAAGCTTATAACAATTTCTCCTTTTTGTTTTGCAAAAGAGGGGACTAAGATCTTCAATGTTTTAGGAAACTGCATTAAAATTTACTAATTTAATGCATAAAAAAAAAAGAATATAGCAATGTGACTTGTGTCAGTGGAAAAAGGTAAGACAGATAAATTCAGTTCCTTTGGACTTTGAAGTAAAAGGTACATATTTCTTATTGCATAGCAGACTGAAAATACATGTTTTTATTAACATCTGATAAGATATAATGTGTATGTCTTAAAAAAAACTTTAAAAAAATATATTGAATTAATATTTGCTGGGCAAAATTTAGGGTGGATTAATTCTCTTGAAGAGAGTATTTGGGTTTACACTTCAGTTAATGGCAGAAAACTCCAGGCAACATGAAGAACCAGTCCAGAACAACCCCTCCAAGGGACCATGAGGTAGCTACTGAAGAAGATTCCAACTATAAAGAAATTGTAGCAATGACAGAAAGGGAATTTAGAATACACATGATGAAAACAATGAAGGAAATGATGGAAACAATGAAGGAAACTGCTAATAAAGTGGAAAATGACCAAAAGGAAATCCAAAAACAGAATCAAATAAGAGATGAATGATATGAAGAATATAGAAACAATATAGCAGAGCTGAAGGAACTGAAGCAGTCAATTAGGGAACTTAAAGACGCAATGGAAAGTATCAGCAATAGGTTAGACCATGCAGAAGAAAGAATTTCAGAGGTAGAAGACAAAGTTCTTGAGATAACTCAGATAGTTAAAGAGGCAGAAAAGAAGAGAGAGAAAGTAGAATGTTCACTGTCAGAATATTGGGACTTTATGAAGTGTTCCAACATACGAATAATAGGAATCCCTGATGAGGAAGAATGCCCCAGAGGAAAGGAAGCCATACTGGAGAATATTATAAATGAAAATTTCTCAAATATCACCAAGATTCTGACACACTGCTTTCAGAGGGATATCGGACCCCAGGTCACCTCAACTCTAACCGAGTTTCTCTAAGACACATTGTGATGAACCTGTCCAAAGTCAAGACAAAAGAAAAGATTCTGCAAGCTGCCAGGAATGAGCACCAGTTGACCTACAGGGGCACATCCATCAGAGTGACTGCAGACTTCTCCAATGAATCTTTCCAAGCAAGAAGACAATGGTCATCTACCTTTAATCTACTTAAACACTACAACTTCCAGTCCAGAATTCTGTACCCTGCTAAGCTAAGCTTTAAAATTGACAGAGAAATCAAATCATTTACAGATATACAAACATTGAGGAAATTCACCACAACAAGACCAGCTCTACAGGAAATACTTCAACCTGTTCTACACACTGACCATCACAATAGATCAGCAGCAAAGTAAGAACTCAGAAATTAAAGGACAGAACCTAACCTCCACATTGATGCAAAAGATAAAACTAAGCAATGGAGTCTCACAAAATAAGATGAATAGAATACTACCACACTTATCAATTATCTCAATAAATGTTAATGGCTTGAATTCCCCACTGAAGAGACATAGATCAGCTGACTAGATTAAAAAACAGAAGCCATCCATTTGCTGTCTGCAAGAAACACACCTGGCTTCAAAAGACAAATTAAAACTCTGAGTCAAGGGTTGGAAGACAATTTTTCAGGCAAATGGAACTCAGAAGAAAAGAGAAATTGCAATCTCATTTTCAGATACATGTGGATTTAAAGCAACTAAAGTCAAAAAAGACAAAGATGGTCACTTTATATTGGTCAAGTGAAAAATACAATAAGAAGACTTTTCAATTCTAAATATTTATGCACCCAAATTAAAGGCCCCCAGATTCTTGAAAAAGACCTTACTGAGTCTGAGAAATATGATATCCAATAATACCATAATGACAGGGGACTTTAACACTCTTCTTACAGAGCTGGACAGATCCGCTAAACAGAAATTTAACAAAGATATAAGAGGTTTAAATGAGACCCTAGAAAACTGTGCTTGATAGACGCATATAGAACACTCCATCCCAAAGATAAAGAATGTACATACTTATCATCGCCCCATGGAACATTCTCCAAAATTGATCATATCCTGGGACACAAAACAATTATCAACAGAAGAGAAAGAATTGAAACTTTACCTTGTATCTTCTCAGACGATAAGGCACTAAAGGTGGAACTCAACTCTAACAAAAATGTTCGACCTTACACAAATGCATGGAAATGAAACAATCTTCTGTTGAATAAAAGACGGGTGCAGGAAGAAATAAAACAGGAAATAACATTAACTTCCTTGAGCTTAACAACAAAGAATACACAAGCAACCAAAACCTGTGAGATACTGCAAAAGCAGTTTTGAGAGGAAAATTTATTGCTATAGATGCCTACATTCGAAAAACAGAAAGGTAGCGCATCAACAAACTCACAAGCCATCTTATGGATTTGGAAAAAGAAGAACAATCTAATCCTAAACTCAGTAGAAGAAAAGAAATATCCAAAATCAAATCAGAGATCAATGAAATTGAAAACAAAAGAATCATTCAGAAAATTAATGAAACAAGGAGTTGGTTTTTGAAAAAATTAATAAAATAGATAAACCATTGGCCAGACTAATGAGAAATAGAAAAGTTAAATCTCTAGTAACCTCAATCAGAAATGATAAAGGGGAAATAACAACTGACCCCACAGAGATACAAGAGATCATCTCTGAATACTACCAGAAACTCTATGCCCAGAAATTTGACAATGTGAAGGAAATGGATAAATATTTGGAATCACACCCTCTCCCTAGTCTTAACCAGGAAGAAATAGAGCTCCTAAATAGACCAATTTCAAGCACAGAGATTAAAGAAACAATAAAAAATCTTCCAACCAAAAAATGTCCTGGTCCAGATGGCTTCACTCCAGAATTCTATCAAACATTCAAGGAAGAACTTATACCTGTACGGCAAAAATTATTCCAAAAAATCGAGGAAAAAGGAATCTTACCCACCACATTTTATGAAGCAAACATCATCCTGATAACAAAACCAGGAAAAGATCCAACCAAATAGGAGAATTTCAGACCAATCTCACTCATGAATATAGATGCAAAAATTCTCAACAAAATCCTAGCCAATACATTACAGCTTATCATCAAAAAAGTTATACATCATGATCAAGTAGGTTTCATCCCAGGGATGCAAGGCTGGTTTAACATACACAAGTCCATAAACATTATCCACCATATTAACAGAGGCAAAAATAAAGATCATATGAGCCTCTCAATAGATGCAGAAAAAGCATTTGAGAAAATCCAGCATCCTTTTCCAGTTAGAACACTGAAGAATATAGGCATAGGTGGCACATTTCTAAAACTGATTGAAGCTATCTATGACAAACCCACAGCCAATATTTTACTGAATGGAGTAAAACTCAAAGCTTTTCCTCTTAGAACTGGAACCAGACAAGGTTGTCCTCTGTCACCTTTACTATTAACATAGTGCTAGAAGTTCTAGCCAATACAATTAGACAAGACAAGGAAACAAAGGGAATCCAGAGGAGGTCAAACTCTCCCTCTTTGCTGACGACATGATCCTATACTTAGAGAATCCCAGAGATTCAACCACAAGGCTCCTAGAAGTCATCAAAAAATGCAGTAATATTTCAGGATATAAAATCTATGTCCACAAGTCAGTAGCCTTTACATATGCCAATAACAGTGAAGATGAGAAGCTAATTAAGGACACAACTCACCATAGTTTCAAAGGAAACTATGCCTAGGGATATACCAAAAGACGAGGTGAAGGACCTCTATAAAGAAAATTATGAAATCTTCAGAAAGGAAATAGCAGAGGATTTTAACAAATGGAAGAACACACCATGCTCATGGATGGGAAGAATCAACATTGTTAAAATGTCTATACTTCCCAAAGCCATCTACCTATTCAATGCCATTCCTATCAAAATACTAACATTATACTTTCAAGATTTGTAAAAAATGATTCTGCGTTTCATATGGAACCAGAAAAAAAACCCCGTATAGCTAAGGCAGTTCTTAGTAATAAAAATAAAGTGGAGGGCATCAGCATACTAGATTTTAATCTGTACTACAAAGCCATAGTGGTCAAGACAGCATAGTACTGGCACAAAAATAGAGACATAGACACTTGGAATTGAATAGAAAACCAAGAAATGAACTAACATCTTACAACCACCTAAACTTTGATAAACCAAACAAGAACATACCTTGGGGGAAAAACTCCCTATTCAATAAATGGTGTTGGAAGAACTGGATGTCCACATGTAAAAGACTGAAACTGGACCCACACCTTTCCCCACTCACAAAAAGTGATTCAAGATGGATAAAGGACTTAATTTAAGGCATGAAACAATAAAAATCCTCAAAGAAAGCATAGGAAAAACACTGGAAGATATTGGCCTGGGGAAAGACTTCATGAAGACTTTTTTGGCAATTGCAACAACAACAAAAATAAACAAATGGGACTTCATTAAACTGAAAAGCTTCTGTACAGCTAAGGAGACAACAACCAAAGCAAAGTGACAACCTACAAAATGGGAAAGGATATTTGCATATTTTGAATCAGACAAAAGCTTGATAACTAGGATCTATAGAGAACTCAAGTTAATCCACATGAAAAAAGCGAACAATCCCATATATCAATGGGCAAGAGACATGAATAGTACCTTCTCTAAAGAAGACAGACGAATAGCTAACAAACATGAAAAAATGTTCATCATCCCTATATATTAGAGAAATGCAAATCAAAACAACCCTGGGATACCATCTAACCCCAGTGAGAATGGCCCACATCACAAAATCTCAAAACTGCAGATGCTGGCATGGATGTGGAGAGAAGGGAACACTTTTACACTGCTGGTGGGACTGCAAACTAGTACAACCTTTCTGGAAGGAAGTATGGAGAAACCTCAAAGCACTCAAGCTAGACCTCCCATTTGATCCTGCAATCCCATTACTGGGCATCTACCCAGAAGGAAAAAAATCCTTTCATCATAAGGACACTTGTACTAGACGTTTATCGAAGCTCAATTTACAATCGCCAAAATGTGAAAACAGCCTAAATGCCCACCAACCCAGGAATGGATTAACAAGCTGTGGTGTATGTATACCATGGAATACTATTCAACTATTAAAAAAAAATGGAGACTTTACATCCTTTGTATTAACCTGGATGGAAGTGGAAGACATTATTCTTAGTAAAGCATCACAAGAATTGAGAAGCATGAATCCTATGTACTCAATTTTGATATGAGGACAATTAAGGTTACGATGGGGGAAGGAAAAGCAGAGAGAGGGAAGGAGGATGGGGGAAGGTTAGAACATTTTTCTACTACATCCTGACAGATTAATTTGATTTTCAAATGAGATAACTCTCTGGAAGGGGAGAGCAGAGAGAGAAAGGAGGAGGGAGGGGTGGGTAAAGGAAGAGAAGAGAGAGGGAAGGAGGGAGGGGGGTGGGGCCTTGGTGTGTGTCACACCTTTTGGGGGCAAGACACAGTTGCAAGAGGGACTTTACCTAACAAATGCAATCAGTGTAACCTGGCTTATTGTACCCTCAATGAATCCCCAACAATAAAAAAAAAAATAGTGACTTTATGTGCTTTTTGGTAGTCTCACAGGGGAATTTTTAAAATATTCAGTGAAATGATGTTTTTGGTAGTTCTTTAGAAGCTGATTTGTTAGTTGGCAATTTTATTGCTACAATATAATAATATACTGCCATTCTCTGTGATAACGTAAGGGTCTAATACAGTAAATGATAAAAGAAAGGTTGTAAAGATTGGATCATTTTGGTTGCATATCAAATTGCTTTCATATTGACATAAGCTATTTTTTAAAATGTATAATTCTAACTGTAGTAAGTATTCACTTGGTTATAAATATTTTATACTTTTTGGACTGTAGATGATGTTGTAGGTGATATGATTTTTAACATTATCTCCTATGTGTAATTTGAAAGACCATCTATGATTTTTTTCTTTTGTACATTTTATTTAGTATTTGTTAGTTCAACAATAATTTAGTGGAAACCTAGTGCTGGAGATATGAAAATATGTTTTTATTGAGTCCTAAGACAATATTTAAGGTTCAGGCAAAATGTTTATTGTGTATTTCCACATATTTTTAATAGCCGTTCTTCAAATGTGTATTTTTTTTTTTTTTTTTTGAGGCAGAGTCTCAACATTTTGATAAGGACAAAAGCAGATTCAAAGGAGTTAAGCATAATCACAACAAGTATTAAATATGTAGAGCTATGATCACACATACACACAAACAATCATACACACATATTCAATGCTATTAAAGAGACATAATACTATAGTTAAGAAAAGAAGTATTGAACACAGAACCATTTGTCCTGGGTGAGAATCCCAGCTCTGCCAGTCAACAGAAATGAACCCATAGGTATTTAAATGATCTATGTCTTGACTTCTATTTGTCGCCATTCATCATAAAACTGCTGTAAGAACTGAATGATTTAAGACATCTGAAACATTGAGATTTATACATGTAACAATGTCAGTGCTCAATAAACATTAGTTACACATGATTTAGTGTTTTCCGCTAGCCAATGGTACAATTTGAAGAGCTAGCTCCACATTTTTACTAAGGTCTTGACAGTCATGGCTCCTGTGTTCTCTCTGGCTCTCCATGTTTTTCCTGAACTCCTCATCTATAATAGATACTGGCAGGTGCATTGACAGTGGAGACCTAACCAATGCATTCTTGCAAAAACAGCAACTTGTATTTTTTTTATGTGTGTGTTTGGTTTGTTTTCCTGTCCTCACTGGCATTTAACACCAAGAAATCACCCCTTGAATCTAGCTTTCTAAAGGGCAATGGACCAAGCCTTTCATGTTTCTTTTGTTTCTCCTAGATTTATTTATTTTTATTATTTATTTATTTATTTTCAGTTTTTGGCCAGGGCTGGGTTTGAACCCACCCCCTCTGGTATATGTAGCTGTCCCCCTACTTTTTTGGGCCAGAGGTGACACCTTTTCCTAGATTTATTGAAGTACGATAAAAATTGTATTTTTTTTTTCAAAAAATATACATTACCCCTGTATAACTATTACCTAGTGTTTTTATTAGCAAGCAGACTTTGACTGTAGAATTTTCAATTGTAACTTTTATTGAGAATGAGGGAGTTAGTATCAAGAGATTGTGAATAGAGAGTTTTGTCAAAAATTTAATAATGAAGAATGACTATTTTCAGGTAGGAAATCCTGTATGATTCTGGTGATTATTAGAATGAACTCTGTTTCTATAAGAAAGCTCATTGCTAAGGTCATGTAGTCAGGTCCAGTATATTCAAATCTGGTGGTAGGTTAAGCAACCATAAATGGGTCTAAAGAAATGATTGGCAATCAATGCCTAGAAGCAAGGGTCCTACTGGGGGTTAGAGAAATGCAAAAACAAATAGAACATCCAACCTCAAGTTATACTCACAGACAAAGTTTAGAAATTTCAGTGCTGGTTTTTATCCCACTCTCTCCTAAGGCACATTCAATTGAATGCTCAATACCATCATATTCATAAGACAGAGTAGTAGCATACTGAGAGAGAGGGAGGGAAGAGTGAAGCAAGGGAAGGAGAGAAGAAGGGAGGAGGGGAGGAAGAAAGGAAGGAAGGAAAAAGGCAGGCCATTGCTCATAAAAGTTTCACATGGGCTTGTTAATTCATAGTAGAAACAGTAAATGTAAAATGATTAATTCAGCTCTGACTTGTTTTTGATGATTAACTTGTTACTAGAGGAGAGGGAGGTGCAGACATCAAAGAGCAATATCATCAAAAAAATAAAATAAAAAAACAAAGAGCAAGATCAAGTCTCTAGGGTTTCCTTATCATTTTATTTGAAAAAAAAAAAGTGTTGATTTTTCTCTTGCTATGTACCATGCACTCTTCTGGATTGTAAAGAAATAGCAGTAAACGTACGGGACAGCACTGTCCAAGAGGCTTTAATTTTATTTTTATGATTTTTAATGTAGCTGACTGAAAAATACCTGTAATTTCAGAGCAGAATGCTTTAAATTATAATTACTATTTGTAACAATGTAAGTCACAGTTTCCTAAATATATTGTACTGCCAAAAATCAAATTGGATATGAAGCTAATATTTGCATCTGTCATTTAGGGCTATTATTTCTGATTGGTGTCCATATCAAAATACCCATTTATTTTTCATTTACATTGCTAATTTTTAGAAATAAATATTACAAAATTAGATTTAACTTTATATTAACTATAATAAAACTTTAAAAAAAAATTTGTAGCTATTTATGTGATTTTCTTTTTTTATTAATATTAAATCATAGCTGTGTACATCAATGCGATCATGGGGCACCATACACTGGTTTTATAAACAGTTTGACACATTTTCATCACACTGGTTAACATAGCTTTCCTGGCATTTTCTTAGTTATTGTGTTAAGACAATTATATTCTACATTTACTAAGTATTTATGTGATTTTCTTCTAGACTGTTTCACCAAGGAAAAAGAAGAGAAAATAGAAAGGTTTTGAGTAAATGGTCTTGGTTACCATTATAACCTACCTTACTAAGTTCACAATATGTATATCCCATTAGGCAAGATTTTATTTTTCAATTTTGTTTTCAATCTCTGTATTTGTAAATTAGGGGAAAAATCATAACTATCTTACAAAATTAAATATTACAAAAATCTGATATTATTTAAGTTTTAATATAGTGGCTAAGAGGAAAGAACTCTGATTAAAAGTTCAGACTGGAGTACAATAATTGGAGACATAATTTTTGAAATGGTAAACACTTAATCTGGAAGATAACCTAAAATTCAAATGGGCTAATGTTATGCTCCAAGCATGAATAATCATGAGCAAATTAAATTTCTTACAGAAAGTAATCTAGCAAAATAGAAAGCAGTAAAATGAGAGTAGAGAACTGGGTTATTTTGGTAAATCTAGATGTCCTTTTTATATCGGTTTTTCCTTCTGAGAAGGATTTCTTTCACCTGTGAGGGGAAAGATTAGATTAGTCTCCAAGGACTGACTTCCATGCCTGAGAGTTTGTCATTGGCTCCCGTGTTTTCCTTTCCATTTCCGTTGGTCTTTCTTCCTCGTGTATGTACCTGGACAGTGTACACACACATAATGTACACTGATCTTTAATATAGCTCCTTGACTTTAAAAACTCATTTTCTGTACTATCATTTAACTCATGTGTAGATAACAAAAAAAACAAAAACTAAAACAAAAACAATAGCTGTAGAAAAACTGTTGCTGCTGCTGTCGTTTTCAGAAATAGGAAAACCATGAATGGGTGGTTGGTTTTGACTTTTAGGGTTATATGAACTACTTTAGAGATTATAGAGAAACAATAGGTATGTTGTAATCAATTGATTTAGCTATGACCAATGCTCGTCATATTAGACTGAGTAGTACTTTATTCATTTTGATATAAAAAAGACTATTTGTTGCATTTTAAATAAATAACTAAGGTATTTTATTTATATAAATCTGAAACAATAGAAATAGATAGCCAATAAAAATAAAATAACATTAATATTTCCACTTCTCAGGGGTAACATCTGTTAATAATTTGCTTTGTGCCACTTCTTATTTTTCCATCCACATACAGCCGAATTGCTATAAACTATTTTGAAATCCAAGTTGGTTTTTATTTAAAATATAATGAGTAGTCTTTGTCATTAAATATTATTTTACTAGGCAATTGTATGTTAATTTATTAAGAAACATATCATAATTTATTTGACTAGAGCCTTATTACTGTGTACTAGATCATTAGATTGCTTCCAGTTTTTCAGTTTGACTAACAATGCTATAAAAGGCAGTCTGTGTGCGTGTGTCCATGTCTATGTTTGTGCCTATAGATAGTCTATATATATATATATATATATATATATATATATGCACTTCCATACTTGTATATATTTCTGGTTATTTCCTTGTTTGTAAAAATTTACAAACAGAATTGCAGGGTCAAAGTGTGGGCATCTACTGAAGGGAGACATTTTTGAAAAAAACATATAATTTGAATGCTCATGCATTAGAACCAAATTTACAGAATTTTTTTCCCAAGTCATTGTAAATTGTTTTATCCAACTAACATGAAAGAATAGAATTGTACACACCATCAGCTATATGTGCAATATGTGCACCAAAAAAAAAAAAGGCATCATTTTGTAAACTATCCAGAACAATGTGAAGTATAAATAAGCAATTATAGAAGACAAGTTGTAGAATTTAAGACTGTGAAATTCAGGTATATAATAATAGAGTAAATTTAGAGCAAACCTGTTTATAAAAATAAATAAAATCAAACAGGAAATATATGTAATTCTTAATTGAAGACATTTGTCAAATCGCTGCAAAGAAGGATAAATAACCAAAACCACATTAACATTTTGTACAACACTTGAAATTAGGTACAATTCTCAATTTAAGTGTGGACTGTTAGCACACCCTCAAAATTCATGTGCTGAAGTTCTAACCCCCAAGGTGACTGTATTGGAGAAAGGGCCTTTAGGAAGGTAAGGAAGATAAAATGAAGGGTCCACAGAGTGAGGCACTAACCCTCATTAACCATAGAGTTCATGTCCTTATGAACAGAGGAAGTGATACTAGAGGGCTTTGTGTCCCTCTGCGCACGTCCAGAAATGCCCACGTGACGGTCCACGAGGAGCTGCTCCCTGCGAGCCAGGAAGAGCCTTCTCACCAGAAACCTAATCTGTTGGCACCTTGATTTGCACATCCAGCCTCAAGAACTGAATTTCTGTTGTTTAAGGCACACAGTTTGTGAATTTTGTTACAGAACCCCAGCAGACAAAATCATTTTGTAAAGTCTGTTTTGAGCGTGTCTATAATTTAACCAATTTAACTCAGAAAAAAAAAAGCCATTTTTGTTTTACCTAAATTAAGACTCTAAATTGGATATAAAGTATGCAGTCAGATTCAAATCACCATGTTGCCATTGCACTGGTTGACAGGAAGGGAGGCTTTCTCCCGGCTGGATATACCTACTCGCACAAGGACGTCTCCAGAGAAGTTATACCATTGTAATGCATGGTGGCTGCCCTGATGACAGTGTCTTGTCCTAGTTTTCATGGGTTATCAGGCAACAGCCTTCAGCTATCAGCTGCTTCAGGGATTGTGTGGGCTGCAGAGAGCTGCCTTGCCTTCGCTCAAGGGTTTTCCTGGCATGGCACATTTTGAATAACTAATCCACCAGTAGTATTAAGGCTGGGTCATCAATACCCAACTTAAGATAATTCACAGGGGCCTTCTTAGGTCCAAATTTCTCCACTGGGTAGGCAAAGTCTATAACTGGCCACAGTGCAGTTTGACTCCTCTCCTGCCAAATCTTGCTTTCCAACCATCCCTTCCACAGGCACATCTCAAGATACATGCTGAATTCCGTCTCAAAGTATGTTTCCCCAGGAACTCCACCTGCAGTAGACGGTGGGGAGAAAGATTACAATAATATTCGCAGGTGCTATAATTGCATCACTGTCTGATTGTTTTTGCTCAAAACAGCCCCATGAGGAAAACTGTGATCTTTACGCCAAGCCAATTGGCTCACAAAACCAGACAGACTCAGCAATTGTAACACAAGACCACATTAGCCTATTACCCCATTCCAGAAGTGTAAAATATATTTAAAAAATCAAAGATAATATCTTTTAAATTATGTTTTGTTATTAGCTTCACAATGGGTTGTTCATACTGAAGAGAGTAGACTGTGTTCTAAACCAGATGCACAGATGTAGAACTGGATACACAGAGCTATACTTAGAGGGCTAATAATTTAAAATTCAAATTACTGGTGAGACTTTCTCAAATAGGTGTGATGTGTGATAGTCATAAGTGAATAATGCTATTCACATAAATTTTCAGCTGTAATGTAATTATTGTGGTCATTTTTCTTCTTTTAGCTGAATTGTCCTCTTCTCCCTTCCTGTATCAGGTCCCACTTCCCCCAGCCTCAAACAGTTCCTCCCATCTGTGCTGTGCCTTCACATCTCCAAATCCATGTTTTGATACTTTCCTTCTATCTGACATTGAGAACATCCCCTAACTTCTCTGAGCCTTAGTTTCCTTTTCTTTAAAACATGAAGAAGTATTTAACCATGACACCAATGATAAAAGTTAAATGAAATGAGTGAAAAGCAATAATGTGTGCTCAACCTAACACATTCCGGGGACTTAGTAATTTTTTTTTTTCCTGTCTTTTCCTATGAGAAAAACCATGAGACAGTTGACAAGATAAGAAAAGCCTACAGCCTATTGCAAACAAATGCTAGATATAAAATCTTCCTCTCCTTTTTTCATTCAACTCTTATTTCTGGCATACTATTGTGTGCTAGATACATAATTATGGACAAGATAAACTCTCTTGACTCAGGTAGCCCACTGTCTAGGGGCTATTACAGACAAGAAAATGGTGATGAATGAGCGTGTATTGATGACTGAATATATAGGAAGAATGAAATAGAACTTTTTTTTAATTCACAGCTATGTTTCTTTTATTTTTATTTTATTTTTTTTTTTTTATTGTTGGGGATTCATTGAGGGTACAATAAGCCAGTTACACTGATTACAATTGTTAGGTAAAGTCCCTCTTGCAATCATGTCTTGCCCCCATAAAGTGTGACACACACTAAGGCCCCACAGCTATGTTTCTTTTAAAAAAAAAAATAATAACATACGAGGGAGAGCTAAGTTGCCTCCCTATAACACTAAGATAGTATTGACTGTAGGCATGCGATTTGCTTACAGAATAGGGGTGCTCTTCCCAGCACTAATATAAAAGTTAAAGAAAATTACAAACCATCTCTAATCTTCAAGCAGAGCCTCTAACTAAAATATCTTGAATTTCCAAGTTTGGCACCCATTTTGTAATTCTAATAATAATGGATAAGTGACGACAAGAAAACATAGGTCTAAGTGGTAGCTTTAATGAAATAGGAATTGTTGAAAATTGAGGGGAAAATAAAGCATATCTCCATGAATTATCTATCTTCCCCCAAAAGCACTATTGTGTTTGATGAAGGAAAATGTTTATACCCATTCTTTCAAGGAAACAGACGTCTCAAGTGAGCATCAATGGTTTCCACACAGTGTTCTGGGAACCTCTTCTCTTTGAAAAGGACAAAAATGTCAATTCCTGCATTATTCTCTTTTTGTAAAAAATGTAATTATACAATATGGTATATAGAATTATTTTCTATAAGAAAAAAATAACTTGGGGGAGACTAGACTGATTTATGATGAAACAACACTTTCAAGGATTGAATACAGCTTGTAAGCAATACAAGTAAGGTCATATTTGATTTGTCACCAGTAATAAAAAATATATCAAACCCAAAAACAAAGAGTGTGTGTGTGGGGGGGCATTCTGTCAGCACTGGAAACAATGCACATGGTATAAGAAAATAAAACAGCATTGGATAAAGGAAAGAAAGGGGAAGTGGAGGGTCGGGCACTGAGTGTGTACTTAGCACTTTCGTTTACTCTCCTATCTGCTCGTTACAATATTTTGCAGATAAAGCATATTAGACTCAAAGAATTTAAGTTCTCTGCTCATGTTGACCCAGCTTACAAAAAAAGGCTTAGGTTTGAGCCTCAATCTACCACAGTTCAAAGACCAGGCTTATTCTCCTTTATGTGCCCCTAGATTTCTGAAAACTCTCCATTTGTTAAGAAAGTTAAACACAATCCTTCTATTGGTTACACTGAAGCAACCTTTTCTTATGTGGCTGTTTGAGTACATGTGGCTTTAATGTTTACATTATTATCTCACAGAGTAAGAAATACAATGGTTAAAGAAGGGAAGAGAATTGACAAGCCCAGCTTGATTATTTCATTGGAATGATAGTCACTCTTTCCTACACACAAAGCCTTACAGTCTTTCCTAATTTCAGGGTAAGAAAATTTCTATGCACTGTTCTCTTAAGTGAAAGGGTTTACCATACACTGTTCTTGTCTCAGTTTCTGACACATGAGATGGTCTCTCCTGCTCCCATTCCCTCTTCTTGGTGTGTTTTTTCTAAGCTGTCCCCTCTTCTTTTTTTTTTTTTTTTTTTTTGTAGAGACAGAGTCTCACTGTACCGCCCTCGGGTAGAGTGCCGTGGTGTCACACAGCTCACAGCAACCTCCAGCTCTTGGGCTTCCGCGACTCTCTCGCCTCAGCCTCCCGAGCAGCTGGGACTACAGGCGCCCGCCACAACACCCGCCTATGCTGTCCCCTCTTCTGACACAAACATGCTCACACACGCACACACACACACACATGCACACTCACACAAGCACGCTCAAGGATTCCAGCTGTTCTTTTAGATCTCCATGTTTATATCACATTATGATAAAAGACCTGATGACATCATTTCTTTCCATTACGGGACATTCAATGTATTAGATAACTCTCTTGTTAAATCCACAACACAATTATAATCTTTTATTTATTCATGTGAATTTTTAACTAGCCCCGCGGCTCATAAATTCCACAAGAACAGATGATAGAGTTGTGTTATTTGGGCAATGACGGGCAATGATACCCGTCATTGCCTTTGTAGGTTGTGGCTTTTCTGAATTGCCTAAGTGAATGAATAGTAGAAATTCAATAACATTCTCATCTTTTCCTGCAAAACACCCTACCAATAGAAAGCTATGTCCCTTTTCTTTCTCCTTAGTAACTGAATAATCCATGTGATACATTTAAAAGGTCATGAGCTTTGGCATAATCCCAGCTTAGGATCTTTGCTGTGCCCCTTAATGTTTGAATTTGTATTATATACTTTACTTCTTGCGGCCTGTGATTCCTTCTCTATTTAAATGGATGTAAATTCATATTTCACAGTTAGTTCCAGTTCTTAATGAGATATCAATCCATCATACACAGTTAGCAAGTGTGGGTTCCATAATCCCATGTCCATGCCTTCCTTCTCACAAATAAGGTTGGTGGATAGATAGGTATTTGAGTTACTGCCTATCTTACTGCCACCAGAGCATGAATAAGCTTTCAAATCCCCAATTTGACATAAGTTAATCAAAATCCAAACTTCTGCCTGCCCTTTGAAGTGATCCTTAGCTAAAATTGACGGCTAGTTTAACTGTTAGTGGTCTCTTTTGTTAGCTCCACATGGTTTAGTATTTTTTTTTTTTTTATTTTGGCCAGGGCTAGTTTTGAACCCGCCACCTCCGGCATATGGGACTGGCGCCCTACTCCTTGAGCCACAGGCGCCGCCCTGGTTTAGTATTTTTTAACTAAGGTTTAATTTTTATTCTAATTGTTTGGAATAGGTGTATTTTCCTTCTTTTGTTCAATTAAAAACATTTGCTATCTATTAAGCACCGAGCACTCTGCTAGATTTTGTGGTGTGATAACAAAGTAACATCCTTCTTTTGTTCAATTAAAAACATTTGATATCTATTAAGCACCCAGCACTCTGCTAGATTTTGTGGTGTGATAACAAAGTAACATCCAAATAACAAAATAACAATTGTGAGTATCTAATCTCACAATTTATTGGTATAGGCAAAAACTAAGAAAAAAATAGTAACAGGGCAATCTGAATAAGTAATTATAGACATCCTTTTCGTGGCATGGTTACTATTTATCAGATACTATACAGACACTAATGGTGGGCATATTCTAAGTGAAGGAAAATGCAAATGCAGGTTGTGTTAATATGAAAGGGAGGTGATGTGTGCTGGTGTAGCTGCCAAGTCCACGGGGCTATAGGATTATGGATACAGCAAGTCCTTCCTTCATGTCATCAACAGGTTCATAGAAACTGTGACTTTAAATAAAACACTGTATACCAGAACCAGTTCTACCATAGGCTAGTTGATAATTGATATAAACAAAAGTTACTTTACTATGGCAAATTTCTGAGCACAAAACATCACATCTAAGTAAAGACAAAAACACATCTGATACTAAACATTGAAATAAATGTGAGCTATACAAACTTTTAAGAAAAAATTAATCAATACAAGTAAGATAAATATTTACTCACTTATTCTAGTTCACAGTTGTAGGCGCTAGAACGTCTCCCAGCAGCAAAGGCACAAGGTGAGAACTGAGCCTGTCAGCACGCACCCTGTCACAGGGCTCACTTACATATCCACACTCGCTCAACTTGGGGCCATTGGAAGTCCCATGCCATCACTTTCCCTATTCCTACTATCCAGGCAGTGATGAAGGCCTACTCAGGCTAAATGAAAAGAGCATGGACTCTACTTCTTGATGAGAAAATTGGCAAGTCTTGAGATAATGTCATAATGAAAACAGTTTTATACCCATCTTTGACAATACGATGTGCAATAATCTTCATTGTTCCACTGAGAAAATGAAGATAGAGGGAGAGTCAGTAATTTGACCAGCATTTCACTGTAGTAAATTGTAGAATAGAGATTTGAGCTTGTGATCCAGGAGCATGCAATACCAATTGTAACTTTCAGCCAAGTATAAATGGAACATTTTTCATGAATTATCTCTTTGTATTTTCTAATGACCTATTGATATCTATAGCATTGTTACCCCTATTTTATGGATGACAAAACTGAGGCCTAGAGAAATCTAATAACTTATCCAAATTTGCATTTGTGATGCCAAGATTTGAATATACAGATGGTATTACCCCAAACCATGTATTCAATCATGGTGTTTTAGTGATGACCTTTTATTATCATTATTCATATCTTATATATACTTTTGCCTTACGAACCCTACTTTATAAAAGTATACCTTGGCTTTGAATTTGAGGTAGTGATGCTACCTCAAATACTATTCTACTTCTACTAGAAACTACTGAAAGTGAATATGATGTCTTAGGAAGAAGGGAAGAAAGGCAGCAAAGACAACAAGGGATATTTGGAGAAACTGAGCATATTTTTGCTGAAAAACAATAAATTAATGGGGGATAAATTTATCTTCAAATATGTAAGACTGATCACAAAGAAGAACCTAAATGTATTCTGTGTAAGTATCAAGACAGAACAGCGAAAAAAAAATGTCTAAGTATTTTAGACAGGCATATTCCTGCCCATAACAAATCTCGGCATAATGATAAAGACTGCCTGGCCATGCACTGGACTCCTAAGGGGAAGATCTCTTCTGTGCTGAAAGTATCAGAGAAGAGGCCAGCTGGCCAGTTATTGCAAATGTTGCCAAACTTCCTGCACTGGGGAATTGTCAATTGTCATTGAATTGTCAATTGTCAATTGTCATTGTCAATTGTCATATACTTATTGGAGATACAAAACAGAAGTACCTTTCCAATGGACAGTGTGGGAACATCCTCCGGGTGTCTTCTCAGGCTCAAGTGAGCATTAGACCCTTGAGACCACCATAGGCCACACTCAGAGTCAGTTAAAAAGAGAGACAGGGAGCTACTGCCTTTCAGCGAGGCAGTGTCAAACGTTCTTCTCTGTGGCAGTCCAGGTAGCACTTCATATAACAATTCAAAACCATCTTCTTCCCAGATGGACAACTTCAGGTTCAGAGAATCAAGCTTCACATGGAAGGGCTACCCTGGCTTAGAAGCTCCATTTCCCAGAAAGACCCATATCTCTTTTAATATCCCGCAGGATTAGTTTTCACAGTCACCATAGCGATGAATGTGACTCAATACCCAGAGGCTCCCTGAGCATGGTGTACCTATCATGTGTATGTAGTTTGTAGTTCTCTCTAGTAAAAATGTAGTTTGCCACTCAGGGGCAGTTTTTTCCATTGGCAATGTTGCCTAGAAACATGTTGACATTTTAGCCTTATCATGTTTTTCAGGGGAAGAGAACTAGAGATAATTAACTCGAGGTCAATGTCTCATGTATCAGGATGGTATTTTGTTAACACTTTGTGTACAGAAGCATTCAAAAATATAAAATAATATGCCAAGAATTTTAATAAGAGCTGGGAATTAAAAATTGAACACAATGCATATAGAAGCTCTATTACATGTAGCAATAACCTCTGGTGGATATTTACAGATTAAAAGTATGAAGGACTGAATTATGTTAAATAACATTTCAGTGATGCAAGAGCTGTGAGTAAGAAATCCAGCAGCTAGTTAGTGTCCCAAGTGCTTCTCTCCAATAACTGATCAAATAAAAAGGGCAAGTCAAGACTAGAGTTACCACTGCCTTCTTGAACCTATAATTCTGGAAGTTCTTTTTCAACTCTTTACTACTATCTCAATGGAAAGTAAAGGACACCATGGTCCATTTCCATGTAAAGAATGAGCTTCAATTTAATAGTAGAGGCCACTTCAAAATAAATAAGTTTACTTACTACTAGATCTAGCATATAAAGGATATAATATTGAATGTGATTTATGTTTATCGTGACCTTCACTTGGTGCCACATTGATGGACTTGATTCCCTATTCTCAGCCTTGGCATGGGAACAGAAAGGCTTAGGATTTGAAATTGGCTTTGGGGGAGTGTTGCCAAGTACAATTCAGGGCACCTCATTACATTTGAATTTCAGATAAACAACAAAATAACTATGCATTCCAAATATTGCATGGGATATACTTTTACAAAAAAAAAAAAAAAGTTTGTTTTTCATGTGAGCTTCAAATTTAGCTGGGTCCCCTGTATTTTTTATTTGTCAATCTACCAACTCTGATTCAGGAACCCCTGTGCTTGGCACTGCTGATCTGGCTTTGCAGATCCAGCTGTATCTGCCCTCAGGAAGCTCATTTATTCATTCCTTCAGACAATTCAGGTTTATTAAGAACCTAGAGATGGATATGTATATATTCATATATCTATTAAATTTGTAAGATGGTTAATATAATGAAAGTCTGACGTAAGGAGAATAATTAAAATGACCACTAACTGCCTAATATGTGTAAAGATCTATTCTCTATGCATACACCCTGTTACAAACTTAGATGTCATCCCTCACCAGATGTTGACATTAACCCTAAGAAGTAGGTACATTCCTCTGAAGAAACTGGGTTTAAGACTTGGAGATGTTACCCTATGTGGTTGATAAATGCCAGAAGCAAGATGGAGACCTGTTTGGCTCAATGCCAGAGTCTGAGCTATCACCAAAACACATCCCTAAAATGAGGTCTAGATAAATAGAGGTGGCCACAAAAGACTCACCCAAGAAGTGACTTGAACTATATATTGTAGTGCAAAGGGGATTGACCAGTTGGACAAAATGGATGATGGAAGTGAGCAAGGTAATTTTGTGGAAATTCCATGACTGAAGAGTTGGGCACACATAAATAAGGGCCAGGTATGAGGACAGAATGATGGATAGGAAGCCACACAAGCTTAGGGTTGTCATTCATCTAATAAAGAAAAGTTTCTGGATTTTTCCATCTTGGCTAATAACCAATAATTTCTATCTAGGGAGAACCACAAGTTAGGGTCACTTTAATCTTAATTATAGTACTATAGTACAATCAAATACTTACAAAATTTAATAGGTTCACCCTGATATGAAATTTATAGCAAATAAAGATGACAATAACCCACAGCAATTATACATGAATATTTAAAATGGAGCAGAAATCATTCCAAGTACTTTCTAAGCATTAACTTATATAGTTCTCACAGCAACTCTATGAATCAAGTACATCTTAAAACTCATTTTAAAAGATAAGTAACTAAAGAATAGTAAATAGAAATGATCTTCCCAAAAGTAGCACTTCCAAAAGTAAGTGTTCAAAGTAACAGGATGCTCTCTTATGTGTTAAAAATCCTTACATGGTATACATGTACCACAATTTGCTAGTTCATTCGTGGGTCGATGGGCACTTGGGCTTCTTCCATGACTTACCAATTATGAATTGGGCTGCAATAAACATTCTGGTACAGATGTCTTTGTTATATTGTGATTTTTGGTTTTCTGGGTATAAACCTAGTAAAGGAATTATAGGATCGAATGGCAGGTCTATTTTTAGGTCTCTAAGTATTCTCCAAACATCCTTCCAGAAGGAACGTATTAAGCTAATTTATAGCTTTCATATGAAGGCCATAACCCAATTCTAGCACAAGAATATGGGGAAAGGGCCAAGAGAGGGGAAGGGAGGGGGGAGGTTATGGTGGAGGGAGGATAATAGGTGGGGCCACACCTACGGTGCAGCTTAGAATGGGTGAAGGCGAACCTACTAAATGCAGAATACAAATGTCTACATACAATAACTAAGAAAATGCCATGAAGGCTACGTTGAACAGTTTGATGAGAATATTTCAGATTGTATATGAAACCAGCACATTGTACCACTTGATTGCACAAATGTACACAGCTATGATTTAACAATAAAAAATGAAAGATAAACAAATAAAATAAATAAATAATCCCTCCAAAAAAAAAAAATCCTTACATGTTGGATGACTCATGGAAGACTATGGCATAGGAAAGGCTGTGGTGTCACTGTGTGGTGTATAATAATCCTGGGAGTCTGAAAGCTGAATACACACATATATGTTTTTAGAATTATTTTAATTCAATATATTTTAACTGAATACTGATTTAAGGAAAGAAGCCCCATGCAAATTCCTGCCATGAACATATCTTGCCCTCTCCTTGCAGAAGGAGCTGGAAGAGAAGAGCAGAACAGGCAGCCACCACTGCAGCTCTGGGCACACTTGGAACTGGTAAGGTTGCTTGAAGGAGGCAGGCCTTGAACAATGAACAGGATGTCACAAGCATGTGAGGCCCTCAGTAATATTTCACATGTAGAATTATGTGAAAAAACACCCATATGTGGGTATGCTTTCAAGGTACAGGGTAGGGAGAGAAAATTAGGAATAGTGAACAACATGGGCTGTTTCCTACATGCATTGAACTTTATTTAATAATCAGAATCAATCAAGGAGGTGGTACCTTTATTATGCCCATTTTACAGGTAGAAACTAAGGCATAAAGAAGTAATATGCAGTGGTTAAAGTCACAGTGTTAATAGAAAACAATAGTCAAATTATCATATTTCTTACTGCAAAAACATACCTACTTTCTATTTATTTTCTTATTTTACAAATATTTCATCATTTCCCATGTAAGTACTTCATGTGTTGTAATGAACATAACAGTCATCATTCCTGACATCATGGAGCTAATAGCCTTTGATCTACACTGTACTGGATATCTGATCTTAATTGATTATTTTATTTTTTCTACTTTTCTGTTTGTGGAATACCTAGTTTCATCTAGCATAGATCATAAGTGTTTTGGATTAAGGACAGGTGGAAGGATTTGCTGAGGCTCCAGTGAGGTAAGATCCATAGCAGAAAGCTAAGAGGAAAAAAAAAAAAAAGACCCAAGTTTGTGTGGCTGTCAATCTGGTACATTTTGTAAATGCTAACCTGAAAAGCAAATCAATAAGTTGTCTGCAGTGGGACTGCTGAAAACAAGCCATTGTTCGTGCTTAATTAAAAGGCCATTTTGATATCCGGCATCACTTCAGAAGTGTATGACAGTTTTGGATGATTACATTACAGGAGGAGGTGCAACCCCAAGGAGACCAAAGGAGAAGGCAAAACGTTACTGGAAACCCTCAGTAACATTCAGCATCAAAGCCAGCCTGTTCTCTAAACACGTGGGTATTTTTGGTGCAACTGTAGACTTAGACTTGTGAATCTGCAGATCTTCAGATTTTTTTCTACCTTTAAGGTGCCCAAGGGAAAGGACAGAAAACCCAAACCACAGCAGTGAATTGTGACAGAATATGACTGTTCTTGAATAATTAATTTTAAAATTGGGAGGGTAATGGGTGGAGCCACATCTACGGTGCATCTTAGAATGGGTATAGGCGATTGCACTAATGTACACAGCTATGATTTAACAATAAAAAAAGGAAAAAAAATAAATTCCACTTTGCTATCCTTAGAGGAAAAAACAATAAATAAAAATTTAATTTTAAAATTTAAAGAAATATAAAAAGATATTTTTAAAATTTAAATCCATTTGCATGGAATATTTTTTTCTCAACTCTTCACTTTGAGTCTGAATGAATCCTGGCTTGTATTTTTTTATTCTTTCAGACAGGCTTTGTCTTTTGTGTGAAGAATTCAAACCATTTACATTTATTAAAAGAATTGATAAGTGGGATGCATTTCTGTTCATTCTGTTGTGTAGAACTTTATTGTTTTGTATTACCTCTTCAGCCATTATTTTATATTGGGATATGGACTTTAGCTTTGGAGTAATTTTATACCCGTGGGTTTCCATTAAGCTGATCAATGTACTATGTAAAATGCCGATTTGAGCACTTCCTGCAGGGCAGGTCTGGTCTTGACAATTTCCTAAATGTTTGCTTGTATGAAAAGGTCTTTATTTCTCCTTCATATAGAAAATTTAGTTTTGCAGGATACAAAACTCAAGGCTAGCCATTATTCTGTTTAAGCAGAGTGAAGATGGGGCTCCAATCCCTTCTGGCTTATAAGGTCTCAGTTGTAAAGTTGGTAGTTAGCCTGTTGTGTTTTCCTTTGTATGTTATGGCTCCCAAGAGTTCCTCCTTCAAGTTAACTTTGGCCAATCTAATTATGCATCTTGATGATTGCCTTTTTGCAATGAATCTCTCAGGTGTTCATTAAACTTCTTGTGCCTGGCTATCTATATTTCTAGCAAGACTGGGGAAAATTTCCTCAATTATTCTCTCAAATAGTTTTTCTAACTCTTGTATGTTTTCTTCTTCAATCTCAGGAATGCCTATGATTCTTTTGTTTGGCCTCTTTCCATAATCCCCTGTTTCTTATAGCCTTTGTTCATTCTTAATTCTTTGTTCTTTATCTTTGACTGACTTGTTTGATTTGAGGTGTTGTATTCAAGTTCTGAGATTCTTTCTTCCATCTGGTCTTGTCTATTCTTAAGACTGTCCACTGTGTTTTATATTTCCTTGAATGAATTTTTCATTTCCAGAAGTTCTGAGTTTTTAAAAATAATTTGATTTCTTTTAGTAAATTTTTAATTCATTCCCTGAATTTCTTTTGTGTTGTTTTTCTATTTTCTCTTGTATTTTGTTGTGCTTACATACCATCTATATTTGGAATTCTTTGTTGGTCATGTCAATATTCTGATTTTTGTTGGTCCTTTGCTAGGGAGTAGGTGTTCTCTTTTTGGGGGGAGTGTCCTTTTGCTCTGATTGTTCATACTTCTAGAGTTCTTTCACTGATTATGTTTCATCTGGAGAAGCTGTTTCTTCTTATTCTTGGATTTTAGTTTGCTTAAATAATGGCATATTTAATGTCTGAGACTGGATGGTGCTTGTAGGTGAGACTCAACTTCACTGTGTATGACTGAGTCAGTAAATTCTGTAAAAGCCATAAAAACTAAATTTGCAAAAAAAAAAAAAATCTGTAAAATCCATATAGATTGACTTCCCTGTCAGAAGGTGATGCTTGCCACAATAAACAAGTGCAATGTTGTTTTGGGTACTGTGACCTTCTCTAGTGCCTTAGGAGAAGCACTTGAATGCTCTAGGTCGTGGGTGGTAACCTGGAACATTTATATGTGTCCCTATTGTCTGCAATAACAGTTAGGTGGGGGAGTGGATCTGGGTGTGTCTGTGTTGGGTGATCTTGCCCTCAGACTCCACAAAAGCTGGAAAGGTATCTGTTTTAGCAGGGGTCAAAGGTCTGCTCCCAACTTCTGTATAAGTCACCAGGGAGGGGCTAAGTGGCCCCATCCAGCTAGAAAGTCTGCTCATGGAGGTGGGACCATCTGAGATTTGCAGTCTGGCAGTCTGGAGTGGAACCACATGAACTCACTATTCCATTGGAACTAACCAATCAGTAGTCATGTGCACTGATTTAATTAAAACTCAGTGGAAATTTAGCAGATGGAAGGGATGTGAGGGGTGAAATCATACTTAATGGGTACCATGTATACTATCTGGATAGTAGGTACACATAATTTTGACTCAACTGTAGAAAAGAAATGCATGTAAGCAAAACATTTGTACCCGCGTAATATTCTGAAATGAAAAAAAAAAAAATCCATAGGAGAAAGGTGTGGGTCAAAATATATTCAGGAAAGATTTTAATTTTCAAAGTGTTTATGAAACACATATTTATGTATAAGGGATTATACCACTTCCCCTCCAAACTCTCAGATCTCATCACCCAAAAGCTTTCTGTACCCTCTGTTATTCTAGCACTCTGATCTACTACATAATCCCCCCAAATCCCTCCTGCCTTCACAGGGCCTTTGGACTTTCTTTTCCCTGTGTTAGGATTCTCTCTCTCCACATATCTGTCTCCTCGATGCTACTCTGACTGCCTTATTTTAGAATCACAGTTAATAATATGAATCCTCCTTTTCTTACCCTATTTAATGTATCCATAACACATATCACCTTTAAAATATCATGTAATTTATGCATTCTCTTTATTACTATTTTTGGCTTCCTTAATGAAACATAAGTTCTACATTGGCAAGGATTTTTTTTTTTTTTTGTCTATTTGTATTAATAAATCCTGAGTGACTAGAAACACATCTCACACATTGTGGGCTTTTAATGAGTGTTTCTTACAAGAATGAGGAAATTATTTTATAAGTAATATTGCACAAATTAATCTATAGATTTTAGGTGAGCATTCATTGTTCTGCTCAAAATGAAATAGGAATTTGCTTATAATCCAGTAGGGAAAGGTAACAATCTATTCTATAAATGTCTATAGAACTAATTAGATCTTAGTGAACCTTTTTTATCTTCAGTAGAGTTTGAGATTCTTTATGGAGGGGGCTAGTGGTCATGAATTGGAAATATCTGCCTGTCAAAAAAAACATAATGCAAAATGACCTCACATGTGTTAGGGTAGCTAATAATATTATGGAAAAGATAACAAAAGTTGGTAATGATCTCAAGAAAAGAGAATCCTGTGTGCTCCTGCTGAGAATATAAACTTGTATAAACTGGTATAGCCATGAACAACAGTACAGAGGTCCCTCAAATGGAAAATAGATCTACTATATCATTCAGCAATCATATTTCTTGGTGCATATCCAAAGGAAATAAAATTACTATTTCTAATAGATATCTGCACCCCTATGGTCATTGCAGTATTATGTACAATAGCCAAGATAGGGAAAACACACAAATTATTCATTAATGAATGGATAAAAATAATGTAATATGTACACATATAAATATATATACACCTACACGCATATACATGGACAATGGAATAATATTATCACATAAAAGAAGAAAATCCTGTCATTTGTGACAATATGAATGAATCTGGATGACATTATGCTAAGTGAAATAAGAGAAAACAAATACTGTATGATCTCTCTGACAAATGGAATCTAAAAAAGAGGTGAGATTCATAGCAGAGAGTAGGATGGTTACCAGGGACCAGAGAATGGGGGCATTGGAGAGATGATGGTCAAATGGGCTAATCTTGCAGTTACAAGATGAATAAGTTCTGGAGGTTTAACACACATCATATACAGTTACAATAGCTGATAGTAATATCTAGTTGAAATTTGCTAAGAAAGTAGATCTTACTTGTCTTTATCCCTCTCTTTCTTTCTCACTCATGTACATGGACACTGAAGAACACACACACACACAGTAACTGTGTGATGATGAATGTGTTAATTAATTTGATTGTGGTAATCATTTCACTGTGTGTATATATATCAAATATTCACATTATAAGCCTTGAAAATATAAAATTTTTATTGGTCAATTATACCTTAATAACAAACTGGAAAAATGCCCTATTATAATTTACCATTAATAGTATAATCATATAATCATTAACTGTGATGATGATGATGACGGAGAATCAGAGCTGTGCAGAATGACATCTCAAGTGGTTTTGAATTGATTTTTTATGGAATGAAATACATAATTTAAGTAGAGGAATAATGTTATTAGATTCAAGTTCATAAGCTGATCTGTTGTCAGAGTGGAGGTTGGATAGTGGTGGAACCAAAAAGAGGCAAATAGACCAGCAAGGACAGGGAATCTCCTGAGTGTGCCTCAGAAACAGCAGAAGTACATACTGATTACTGGGTATGCTACCCCAGGAATAGAATTTTTAGGAGAACCAGGGATGGTATGTTTCTCTCCATGCGTGCATATATATGTGTGTGTGTGTGTGTGTGTGTGTGTGTGTACATACACTATGTATTTTTAAGGTATCCAGGAGATTTTGATAATCTGCCAGGTGTGGAAATCTCTGACCAAGAAGAAATTTATAGCAATTCAAATCATATTTGTAGAGCTGAGGAACAGGAAAAACAGAGGTAGAATGGGCATATATAATACAGAGAAATTCTGTTAGAAATGTCTGTTTAAAAAGAGAATGTATTTTCAATTTTTTTTAAACCATACCTATTTGAATAGTGCCTATGATTACTGTTTCCCTATTTACATTTTCAGTCATCAATTATCATCATTTTTTGGGAAAGGCATTTTTATCTTTGTAGGTCAAGATTATTTAGAAAGCCAGGTATCTTCTCTTTATCTTAAAGAAACACAATTCTAAAAAGGAAATGGAAAGTCTGGTCAGCCTAAAGAAGAAAGTGAAACAATAAAGGATTTTTGGCAAAATAGAGTATCATAAGAATCATCAAAAAACATGTTACTTGATTTATGTTATCTCATAAAAACTGTCCAAACTTTCCTACATAAGGAATTCTCTCCCCCTGTTTTAATTCATCTCCTTTCCCACTTCCTTCATAGCTCTTATCATGGATTGTTATATATTTGCTTACTGATTTATCAGCTCCTGTTTGTTCTAGGTTTTGAGGCCAGGGCTCCTTGTCCATAGTGTATAGTTAATGCCCATTGAAGTACCAGGTAGACATTACTCAAATAATAGTTAAATAAATGCTTGAGGAAATTTTATGGGGGGGGAAACCCAGAAAATATAAACAGATAATATCAGGAACTCAGAATTCAACGTCTTATTTTCTCAAGTATGTTAGTTTCAAAAGAAGGCAGAATGTACATATTCACAAATGTACTAACCATGAGATTGAGCTGGTATGGATTCCAGTCTTCATCAGCCTGTTTTGACAGTGCCAGAGTTTGCAGCAAGATAGTTTTGCTAAGACCTTGTCCTTTTTAAAAATACTGGCTTTGCTATCCCCAGGAGAGGCCTGAGGCTGTCCACAGAGGTACACAGGAGTTTCCATCAGCAGCCCCTTGCTAAACAGAATATACTTAGTTTCCTTGTCAAGTCCTAGAATTGTTTGATTTCCTGTAGGAAATGTTTGCCTTTGAAAACTCCAGTGGGGAAATAGCTTTTTCACCTCTGCTCAAGAGAATGAATTTAACATTGTCTGAAGATGAGATTCATCCCCTGGAGGAGGTGCTGAGCATCTAATGAGCTTAGGAACAAATCAGAAAAACAGCAGGGAGTGGATTCCAATACCCACCCCACCTTGGTTTCATAAAAAAAATCTGTTTTAGTTGTTTGCATGAGTGAATTACCTATTTTCAATGATTTTTGTCTATGTGCTATATTAAATGTGTGTAACTCCAATGTGGAAACACATCTATCCACATTATACATTGTAATAGGTGCACATTCTATTTAAATACTCATTAATGCATTAACAACCAGGCATTTTTATCTGTTTCATCTCTAAGGTCAACATTGCTTCTGGCAATTTAAGCCAGAAAAACGTACACAATTTATATCCTATATCCAAGTAGTGTCTTTCTCTCTTCCTCTCTTCCCCCACCCCACACATACCTCCCCCCCACACACACACACACTCATATACTCCACGAAGCATACTTATATCCACTGAAACAATGGCTGGTCAAAGGTTATTTTTAGCAACTATTTCTACGACCTCAGATTGAATTTGTTTACAAGTTACTGCCTCCTCTTACTCCTATTAAGATGCCTTACCAATTCCAACTGTTCTCTGAAATTAATCATGAATACTGGAACTCTGAGCATTGCATTTGTATTTGCTTCTCCTAGCATTTGATCCCCAATTCTCCATAATGGATTTCCTCTTGTCTCATTTCCTTGTTTCTCTGAAGTCCTTACTGCCTATGGAAGTTGTCCCTGCCCTAGTCCTGTTCCTTTAGAACCTAGGTCCCAACGGTGACTCTTCAGCTGGTGCTTTAAAATTATTAGCTCAAAGAAGAAGGTGAGTTTAAAAAAAAAAAATTAAGCACTAATTATATATACTCATTAAAAATATGTAATAGCTGTAGCTACCTCACAATCCCTAGAAAGGGTTACTCTGGACTGGTATTTTGTGTTACCAGGATTTTTCTGCTGATTCTTCTTCATGAGTACTTTCTTGTATCTGTTTCCTTACTCTAATTATCCTTTCACTTCTTCTTGCTCTTTGAATTACTGTGTCGCTGGCCTAAATTTTTAATGAGTTATTTTGGTATAGGACCAGAAAGATGAGAAAATTGAAGAGCAAAAAGGGAAAAAAAAGATTTTAAAAAGAAAGAAAAAAGAGAAAGAAGAGAGGGTGAGTAAAAAGAAATACTGACAAAAAGAAGAAAGGCACCAAAAGAAAGAAAAATATACACCTATATTACAGGAGTAATATAGGTGTATAATAGGGTACTATGACCCACCCTTAAAGACCCTCAACCTCTGGGGGTGCTGGGTTGGGTGATTCCCTTGAGGTCATCAGCTCTTTGCCAGCTGGATCAGACACAGTACCCCACCTCCACCAAGTAGAGAAGAAAGCCAAAAATACTATAAATCAAACCAAAACAAACAAGCAAAAACCCTTATGGGATAATATTGGGGGAAATAATAATAATAATAATAGGGGCAGAAACACTGGCAAAAATGAAATTCTAATTGTTAAAGAAGGCAAAAATGGAAACTTGTATTTAAACTAGAATAGTGGGGGGGGGAAGAGAGGAAAAAAAAGAAAAATGCCAAGAAAAAAAATGTTGAAATTAAAAAAAAAAAAACAACCCAAACCAAAGAACCAAAATATATATATTGCTGAATATTGTCCAGGCAACAGGTGATCTTCTGAGGCATAAGATGTTAATCACAATGTTGATACAGCTGTACGAGATGGAGACTGGAGGCCTCTGCTGATGTCTCAGACCCCACAGGCTTGGGAGCCCCAAAGTCTCCTCAGCCCACTTAAAAGACACTCTACCAGGGGTCCTCAAACTTTTTAAATAGGGGGCCAGTTCACTGTCCCTAAGACCGTTGGAGGGCTGGACTATAGTTTAAAAAAAAAAAAAACTATGAACAAATTCCTATGCACACTGCACATAGCTAATTTTGAAGTAAAAAAACAAAACGGGAACAAATACAATCACACCGCCGCATGTGGCCTGCAGACCATAGTTTGAGGAACCCTGCATGAACCTTGGCCAACCAGAAGCTTTCCAGGGAAAGCACTTAACCCTGGGATCTCTCCCGGTGTGGCTGCCTGATTATCCCGTGCACCCAGTCCAGTCTCCCACTATGCCCCTGAGGTCCAAGGCTGTTAATCTGCTACACTTGGAACTCCACACTTCCCCAGTGTCTCAGTTCCCTCCTTCGGGCAGCTCAGTCACTAGATTGCTGGCCCAAGGTCTCCCGGCTGATCTCCGCGCTACAACACACAGGGGCAGCTCTCCCACAGCAGCTAAGCGGGCAGCCCACAGCTGAACAATATTAGCTTCCTTCCAGCTCAGCATCTCAGACCGGGGCCCCAGACAACACCCAAAGTCATCTGCACACACTGGCCCAAGATCTCCCAAGGCAGTTCAATTGAGTGCCCAAGTTCAAGAAAACTGAAATAGCCCACAGTTAAGGCTTTTCCTGCTTGCAGTCTCAGTGTTGCTATGGGTACAGCTGCGGGCAGCCTCCAACCGAACAAATGCACCTACCACTGGCCAGATTTTCCACCACTTCTGTCCTCCTCATGGGGTCCAGAAGTCTCTCACCAGCTTCCTGTGTCACCAAAGGGAAGCCTCTGGGCGAAACCCACCGGCCAGAGATGCCTGGAGTCTTCTCTCGCCACTCTCACTGCTCCTGGCTGTACAGAAGCTGTTACTCGGCTGCTGTCTTTCTCTAATAGCAATGAAATTGGACAGGAAAACTTTTAACAGCCAAACATGAGCTGTTAGAGCTATAATGGTAGAGAAAGGAGAGTGAATCATTAGCTTCCACAGATACAGCTGTGGAGAAATGAGATTAAAAATGATCCAATGAGAGAAAATCCTAAACGTAATGCTCTAGGTAAGTTTTATTTTGCTTTACCTTACAGTTATCTAGAAAAAGAATATTATTTGGAAACTAATGTTCCAAATGAATCTCAAAATTTCCTAAATCTTTTAAAAGTACACCAATTCTCATAATCAGTTAACGACAATCAAGTACGCTGCTGCAAGCCTTGATGTTTTTCCTGGGTTATGGCAGTAGCTTCCTGACTCTTGGCCCTGCTTCCGCCCTCACTTCCTTTAGGTGCAATGTTCACACAGCAGCAAAATGGTTTTGCTTAAAAGAAAGACAGCTCTTTATATATTCTACTTACTCCTCACCATCAGATAGTTTGCAAATAATTAAATATTTTCTTCCAACATGTGGAAGAGCTTGACATCATCCCATTTGTGCAATTTTGCTTCCGTTCCCTGTGATTTCAAGATATTACTCAAAAAATCATTGCCCAGGCCTGTGTCTTGGAATGTTTCTCCAATGTTTTCTTTTCGTACTATCATAGTTTGAGGTCTCGGATTTAGGTCTTCAATCTGTTCTGATTTGATTTTTATACATGGCAAGAGATAGGGATCTAGTTTTATTCTACATATGAATATCCAGTTTTCCCAGGACCATTTATTGAAAAGACTGTTCTTGACACCTTTGCCAAAGACGAGTTCACTATAGATGTGTGTATTTATTTCTGGATTCTCTATTCTTCCCCATTGTTCTATGTGTCTGTTTTTTGCCAGTACAATGCTGCTTTGGTTACCACAGCTCTATAGTATAATTTGAAATCAAGGAATATGATTACTCCAGTTTCATTATTTTTTGCTTAAAATGGCAATGGGTATTCTGGGACTTTTTTTGTTCCACATAAATTTCAGAATTATTTTTTCTGTTTTTGTGAAAGAATGTCATTGATATTTTGATAGGGATTGTACTGAGTCTGTATAATGTTTTAGTTAATATGACCATTTTAACAAAATCAAATTGATCCTTCCAATCTATGAATATGAAATATATTTCCTTTTTGTGTGTGTCCCCTTAAATTTCCTTCATCAATATGTTATGATTTTCATTGGAGAGGTCTTTCATTTCTTTAGTTAATTTTAATCCTAGGTATTTTATTATGCTTATAGCTGTTGTAGTTTTTATTACTTTGTTAGTTACATTTTTGTTTTTTTTTACTGTTGGCATATGGAAATGCTAATAATTTTTTAAAGTTAATTTTATATCCTGCAACTTTATTAAATTTGTTTATCAGTTGTGGTGGAGTTTTGGATCTCTCTAAATATAAAATCATCATCTGCAAATAAGAATAATTTTGATGCCCTTTATTTCTTTGTCTTGTGTGATTGCTTCAGCTAGAACTTTCAGTTCTATGTTGGATAAAAGTAGTAACAGTGGGAATCCTTACCTTTTCTCAGATTTTTGAGGAAGGACTCAATTTTCCCTACTCAGTATAATGTTAACTATAGGCCTGTCACATGTGGCTTTTGTTGGATGAGGTATGTTCCTTCGATATCAAGTTTTTTGAAAGAGTATTGAATTTTTTGCATGTTTTTTATAGCATCAATTGAGATGATCTTGTGATTTTCTTCCTTTGTTCTGTTTTTATGATGTATTACATTGATTGATTTGCATGTGTTAATCATTTTTGCATGATGGGATGAATTCCACTTGATCATGATGAAAAATAAAATAATCCAATTAAAACATGGGCAATGGGGTCTAAGTAGACATTTCTCAAAAGAGGATGTACAAATAGCCAATAGGTGTATGAAAAATTGCCAAACACCATTAGAAAGAAATGCAAATCAAAACTACAATGAGATATCTCACCACATTTAAAATTGTTTTTATCACAAAGATAGGCAATAACAAATGCTCATAAGGATGAAGAGATAGGGTAATCCTTCTACCCTCCTGGTGGGATAAATTAGTTCAGTCACTATGGAGAACAGGATAGAGGTTCCTCAAAAATCTAAAAGTAACCCAGCAATGCCACTGCTGAATATATATTCAAAAGAAAGGAAAAGGTATCTGCACCCTCATTTTTATTGCAACATTATCACAAAAGCCAAGATTTGGAATCAACCTGATTGTCCATCAGTGGATGATGGATAAGGAAAATATGGTACCTACTGAAAACACACTATTATTCAGCCACAGAAAGAATCCTATCATTTGCGACAACATGGATGGAAGTGGAGAATATTATGTTAGGGTAAATAAGGCAAGCACAGAAAGACAAATCTCACATATTCTCCCTCATGTGTGAGAGCTAAATATTATAACAATTGATCACATGGAGATAGAGGCTGGGAAGGGGAGTAGGAGGTAAAGTGGAGATGGTTAATGAGTGCAAAAAATATAATTAGATAGTTTGGTAGAATGAACAACACTTTATCACACAATAGAATGACTAGTAAAAAATAAATTGTAGTACACTCTAAAATATCTAAAATAATGATATCATAATGTTCCTATCATAAAGAAAAAATGACAAATGGTTGGGGTGATGGATACCTCAATTATCTTTATTTGACTATTATAAATTGTTTGCCTTTATCAAAACATCACATGTACCCTGTAAATAAATATAACTATCATATACCCATAATAACTAAAAATTTTTAAAATGAACCTAAACTAAGAAATATTAGGAAGATAACATAAGAAGTCACAACATGGTCACTCCTCTGCTCAAAACCCTCCAAAGTTTTTCACGTCACTCAAAGTAAAAGCCAAAGTCTTTGTAGTAACCTACAAATTCCTGTATGATTTGGCTCCAGTTCGATCTCTGCTCTCAACCCTGGCTCTTCTCTCTCACTTTTTATGCTCTATTTATATTACCTTTCTCTTTGTTTCTTCATTCTGCCAGGCACACAAATGCCTTGGGTCTTGTACACTGGTTGTTATAACTATTACTAGAGAGCTCTTTCTCCAGATATCTACATAGTTGGTGCCCTCATTCCTGGTCTTTACTTAAAAGTCAACTCTTCAGACTTTTGCTTTAGGTAACTGTGGAGTGCCTACAACCAAACTTATTAACCCACAATTAAAAATAGAAAACGAGGCTGTTGTTTTAAAACTGTTCTAAAATACAATCAATAGGCAGAAGACTGTCATCCCTAAGAAAAAAGAAATAGAAAAGGCAAGCTGTACAATTACCTTGGCTTTCTGCCTGAGCTACCTTCTATACACATGTGCAAGGAGGGGAATCCCAAGCAAAGCACGGTAGTCTAGGTAAGTTGTGGAGATAGACATCAGGCTGCACAAAGAGGCTAAGGCAATTGCAATTTAAGGGGAAGAGCACCAGAAAGAAGGGACTTGTCAAAGAAATTGTGCCAGACTCTGGCTGACTCTGCCTGCATACAATGCCATGCATACTAAAACAAGATAAGCATATGGTGGGGGGGGGAAGCAACACGTTTTTATCCTTAGGTTACCCGATATAAAAATTCAATCTCATAGAATTATGGACCTAAATTTCTATGCTAATATACTATGAATATCTAAAGATGTAGAAGAAAATCTTCATGGCCTGGAGTTAGGGAAACATTTCTTAAATAGAAAATAAAAAGCATGGACCATACACGTAGTCCTCTAGTTTCAAATATCTTACTTACGTACAAGTCATACAGACAAATGGAGGCTGTTACAAGTAATGGATAAATACACTGTTCCAATTTACAGATTGGACAAATTCAACTTAAAAGAAAATCTGCAGAATCGTTTTTTTTTTTTTTAATTTCAACCTTTTCTGTACAGATGTTTTGTTTTCTTTTTTCTCTTTCTTTTCTTTCTCCATTTTTGTAGTTTAAATACAATTTCCCATTGCTGTCTTTTTCAATAATTAGAACTTCATTTTTGCTAGTGTTTCTACCCCTATTATTTGGTTTTTCACCCAATTTTATCCCATTAAGTTTTCTGTTTGCTTGTTTTGGTTTGAGTTATAGCATTTTTATCTTTCCTATCTTCTTGGTTGAGGTGGGGTACTGGGTCTGATCAGATTAGCAAAGAGCTGCTGACCTCAAGGGAACAATATAACTGGGCACCCACAGAGGTTGGGTTTTTTTTAGGATTATGTCAAAGTACACTACAGTACACCTATATTGCTCTGTCTCCCTCTTTCTGTGCCTCTCTTCTTTTTTTCAATATTCCCTTTTACCCACCCCCTCTCCTTTCTCTATTTTATTTTTATTCTTTCTTTTTCTTTCTTTTAACCCTTCTTTCTCTTCAACCTTCTCATCTTTCTGGTCCTGTATGAAAAACACTCATTGAAACCTTAGTCCATAGACATGGGAACATAAAGAGCAAGAGGAAGTGGAAGAAAAATTAGGGCAAGGAAACAGAAAAAAGGAATCACTCAAGAGGAAGAATCATCAGAAAACTCCAGGCAACATGAAGAACAAGTTCAAAGCAACCTCTCCAAAGGAACATACTTCAGAGGATTCTACCTATAAAGAAATGTTAGGAATGGGTGGCGCCTGTGGCTCAAGGAGTAGGGCGCTGGTCCCATATGCCAGAGGTGGCGGGTTCAAACCTAGCCCTGGCCAAAATAAAAAAAAAAAAAAAAAAGAAATGTTAGGAATGACAGAAAGGGAATTTAGAATACACATGATGAAAACAATGAAGGAAATGATGGAAACAATGAAGGAAACTGCTAATAAAGTGGAAAATAACCAAAAGGAAATCCAAAAACAAAATCAAATAAGAGATGAATGATATGAAGAATATAGAAACGATATAGCAGAACTGAAGGAACTGAAGCAGTCAATTAGGGAACTTAAAGATGCAATGGAAAGTAACAGCAACAGGTTAGACCATGCAGAACAAAGAATTTCAGAGGTAGAGGACAAAGTTTTTGAGATAACTCAGTTAAAGAGGCAAAAAAGAAGAGAGAGAAAGCACAACATTCACTGTCAGAATTATGGGACTTTATGAAGTTTTCCAACATACGAGTTATAGGAATCCCAGAAGGGGAAGAAGAATGCCTCAGAGGAACGGAAGCAATACTAGAGAAAACCATAAATGAAAATTTCCCAAATATCACCAATGATTCTGACACACTGCTTTCTAGGGATATCGGATCCCAGGTTGCATCAATTCTGAGCTTCTCCAAGACACATTGTGATAAACCTGTCCAAAGTCAAGACAAAAGAAAAGATTCTGCAAGCTACCAGGAGTAAACACCAGATGACCTACAGGGGAAAATCCATCAGAGTGACCGCAGACTTCTCTAATGAAATTTTCCAAGCAAGAAGACAATGGTCATCTACCTTTAATCTACTTAAACAGAACAACTTCCAGTCCAGAATTCTGTACCCTACTAAGCGGCTTTAAAATTGACAGAGAAATCAAATCATTTACAGATATACAAACATTAAGGAAATTCATCAAAACAAGACCAGCTCTATAGGAAATACTTCAACCTGTTCTACACACTGACCATCACAATGGATCAGCAGCAAAGTAAGAACTCAGAAATTAAAGGACAGAACCTAATCTCCACACTGATGCAAAAGGTAAAACTAAGCAATGGACTCTCACAAAATAAGATGAATAGAATGCTATCACAATTATCAATTATCTCAATAAATGTTAATGGCTTGAATTCCCAACTGAAGAGACATAGATTGGCTGACTGGATTAAAAAACACAAGCCATCCATTTGCTGTCTGCAAGAAACACACCTGGCTTCAAAAGATAAATTAAAACTCTGAGTCAAGGGTTGGAAGATAATTTTTCAGGCAAATGGAATTCAGAAGAAAAGAGAAGTTGCAATATTATTTTCGGATACATGTGAATTTAAAGCAACTAAAGTCAAAAAAGACAAAGATGGTCACTTTATATTGGTCAAGAGAAAAATACAAGAAGACGTTTCAATTCTAAATATATATGCACCCCATTTAAATACTCCCAGATACTTGAAACAGACCTTACTCAGTCTGAGCAATATGACATTTGATAATACCATAATAACAGGGGACTTTAACAATCCTCTTACAGAGCTGGACAGATTTTTAAAACAGAAATTAAACAAAGATATAAGAGATTTAAATGAGACCCCACAACAACTGTGCTTGATAGACAGACATAGAACACTCCATCCCACAGATAAAGAATATACATTCTTCTCATCACCCCATGAAACATTCTCCAAAATTGATCATATGCTGGGACACAAAACAAATATCAACAGAATAAAAAGAATTGAAATTTTACCTTGTATCTTCTCAAACGATAAGGCACTAAAGGTGGAACTCAAGTCTAACAAAAATGTTCAACACCACAAAAAGGCATGGAAATTAAACAACCTTCTGTTGAATAACAGATGGGTGCAGGAAGAAATAAAACAGGGAATGATTAACTTCTTTGAGCATAATAACAATGGAGACACAAGCTACCAAAACATGTGGGATAATGCAAAAGCAGTTTTGAGAGGAAAATTTATCATTTTAGATGCCTACATTTGAAAAAAAGAAAGAGAGTGCATCAACAATCTCACAAGCCATCTTATGGACATGGAAAAAGAAGAACAATCTAAGCCTAAACCCAGTAGAAGAAAAGAAATATCCAAAATCAAATCAGAGATAAATGAAATTAAAAACAAAAGAATCATTCAGAAAATTAATGAAACAAGGAGTTGGTTTTTTGAAAAAATTATTAAAATAGATAAACCATTGGCCAGACTAATGAAAAATAGAAAAGTAAAATCTCTGGTAACCTCAATCAGAAAAGATACAGGGGAAATAACAGCTGATCCCACAGAGATACAAGAGATCATGTCTAAATACTGCCAGAAACTCTATGCCCAGAAATTTGACAATGTGAAGGAAATGGATCAATATTTGGAATAATACCCTCTCCTTACACTTAGCCAGGAAGAAACAGAGCTGCTGAACAGACCAATTTCAAGCACTGGGATTAAGGAAACAATAAAAAAGCTTCCAACCAAAAAATGCCCTGGTCCAAATGGCTTCACTCCAGAATTCTATCAAACCTTCAAGGAAGAGCTTATTCCTGTACTACAGAAATTATTCCAAAAAATTGAGAAAGAAGGAATCTTCCCCAACACATTATATGAAGCAAACATCACTCTGATACCAAAACCAGGAAAAGACCCAACCAAAAATGACAATTTCAGACCAATTTCACTTATGAATATAGATGCAAAAATTCTGAACAAAATCCTAGCCAATAGATTACACCTTATCATCAAAAAAGTCATAAATCATGATGAAGTAGGTTTCATCCCAGGGATGTAAGACTGGTTTAACATACACAAGTCCATACACGTTATCCTCTATATTAACAGAGGCAAAAAAAAAGATGATATGATCCTCTCAATAGACACAGAAAAAGCATTTGATAAAATCCAGCATCCTTTTCTAATTGGAACACTGAAGAGTATAGGCATAGATGGTACATTTTTTTCTTTTTCTTTTTTTTTTTAAATTATAGCTGTGTACATTAAAGTGATCAGGGGGCATCATACACTAGTTTCATAGACCGTTTGACAGATTTTTATAACACTGGTTAACATAGCCTTCATGGCATTTTGTTAGTTATTGTGCTAAGACATTTACATTCCACATTTACTAAGTTGCACATATACCCTTGTAAGATGCACCACAGGTGTAATCCCACCAATCCACCTCCCTCTTCCTCCCTCCCCACTCCCTTACCCCCTTTCCCCTATTCTTAGGTTGTAACCGGGTTATAGCTTTCATGTGAAAGCCATAAATTAGTTTCATAGTAGGGCTGAGTACATTGGATACTTTTTCTTCCATTCGTGGGATACTTTACTAAGAAGAATATGTTCCAGCTCCATCCATGTAAACATGAAAGAGGTAAAGTCTCCATCTTTCTTTAAGGGTTTATAATATTCCATGGTGTACATATACCACAGTTTATTAATCCATTCCTGGATCGATGGGCACTTGGGCTTTTTCCATGACTTAGCAATTATGAATAGGGCTACAATAAACATTCTGCTACAAATATCTTTGTTGTGACATGATTTTTGGTCTTCTGGGTATATGCCCAGTAGAGGAATTATAGGATTGAATGGCAGATCTATTTTTAGATCTCTTAAGTGTTCTTCATACACCTTTCCAAAAGGAATGTATTAATTTGCATTCCCACCAGCAGTGTGGGAAGTGTTCTCTTTTCTCCACATCCACGCCAACATCTCTGGTCTTTGGATTTTGTGATATGGGCTAATCTTACTGGAAATAGATATATCCAATATTATATATCTTACTGGAAATAGATATATAATATCTCAAAGTAGTTTTGATTTGCATTTCTCTGATTATTAAGGATGATGAGCATTTTTTCATATGTCTGAAGGCCACATGTCTGTCTTCTTCAGAGAAGTTTCTCTGCAAATCCCTTGCCCAGCCTGTGATGGGATCCCTTGTTCTTTTCTTGCTAATGCATTTGAGTTCTCTGTGGATTCTGGTTATTAAACCTTTGTTGGAAACATAACCTGCAAATATCTTCTCCCATTCTGAAGGCTGTTTGCTTGCTTTACCCACTATGTTCAAGGCTATGCAGAAGCTTTTTAGTTTGATCAGGTCCCAGTAGTGTATTTTTGAAGCTGCTTCAAATGCCCAGGGGCCCTCCTCATAAAATATTCGCCCAGGCCAATTTCTTCAAGGGTTTTCTCTACACTATCTTATAGTATTTTTATAGTTTCATGTCTTAAGTTTAAATCTTTAATCCAGTGAGAGTCTTTCTTAGTTATTGGTGAAAGGTGTGGGTCCAATTTCAGTCTTCTACAGGTTGCCAGCCAGTTCACCCAGCACCATTTGTTAAATAGGGAATCTTTTCCCCACTGAATGTTTTTAATTGGCTTGTCAAAGACCAAATAACGGTAAGTAGCTGGATTCATATCTTGGTTCTCTATTCTGTTGCAGACATCTACTTCTCTGTTTTTGTGCCACTACCATGCTGTTTGGATCACTGTCGATTTGTAGTATAATCTGAGGTCTGGTAGTGTGATTCCTCCTGCTTTGTTTATATTTCTGAGTAATGTCTTGGCTAATTGAGGTTTTTTCTGATTCCATATAAAATGAAGTATCGTTTTTTTCAAGATCTTTAAAGTATGACAATGGAGCTTTAATAGGGATTGCGTTAAAATTATATATTGCTTTGGGTAGTATGAACATTTTAACGATGTTGATTCTTCCCAGCCATGAGCATGGTATGTTTTTTCATTTGGTAACATTTTCAGCTATTTCGTATCTTAGAGTTTCATAGTTCTCTTTATAGAGATCTTTCACATCCTTTGTTAGATAAACTCCCAAATATTTCATCTTCTTTGGCACTACTGTGAATGGGATAGAGTCCTTAACTGTTTTTTAACTTGACTATTGTTGGTATATATAAAGGCTACCAATTTATGGATGTTGATTTAGTAACCTGAGACGCTGCTGTATTCCTTGATCACTTCCAAGAGTTTTGTAGTAGAATCTCTAGTATTTTCCAGATATAGAATCATATCATCTGCGAAGAGCGAAAGTTTGATCTCTTCTGCCCCTATATGGATACCCTTGATCGCCTTTTCTTCCCTAATTGCAGTGGCTAAAACTTCCATTACAATGTTAAAGAACAATGGAGACAATGGGCAATGGTTCCTGATCTGAGTGGAAATGATTCCAATTTAACTCCATTCAATATGATATTGGCTGTGGGTTTGATGTAGACGGCCTCTATCAGTTTAAGAAATGTCCCTTATATACCAATTTTCTTTCTTTTTTTTCTTTTCTTTAAAAAATTTTTATTTAATGTCTTTTTTTTATTAAATCATAGCTGTGTACATTAATATGATTATGGGGCACCATACACTTGGTTCATGGACCATTTGACACATTTTCATCACACTAGTTAACATAGCCTTCCTGGCATTTTCTTAGTTATTTTACTAAGACATTTACATTCCACATTTACTAAGTTTCACATATACCCTTGTAAGACACACCGCAGGTGGATCCTATCAATCCCCTTCCCTCTACCCACCTCCCCCCTCCCGCCCCACCCTTTCCCCCTTCTCCCTATTCTTAGGTTGTAACTGGGTTATAGATTTCATGTGAAGGTCCTAAATTAGTTTCATAGTAGGGGTGAGTACATTGTGTACATTTTCTTCCATTCTTGAGACACTTTACTAAGAATAATATGTTCCAGCTCCATCCATGTAAACATAAAAGAGGTAAAGTCTCCATCTTTCTTTACAGCTGCATAGTATTCCATGGTGTACATATACCACAATTTATTAATCCATTTGTGGATCGATGGGCATTTGGGCTTTTTCCATGACTTAGCAATTATGAATAGGGCTGCAATAAACATTCTGGTACAAATATCTTTGTTATGATGTGATTTTTGGTCTTCTGGGTATATGCCCAGTAGAGGAATTACAGGATTGAATGGAAGATCTATTTTTTGATCTCTAAGTGTTCTCCAAACATCTTTCCAAAAGGAATGTATTAATTTGCATTCCCACCAGCAGTGCAAAAGTTTTCCCTTTTCTCCACATCCACGCCAACATCTCTGGTCTTTGGATTTTGTGATATGGGCTAATCTTACTGGAATTAGATGATATCTCAAAGTAGTTTTGATTTGCATTTCTCTGATTATTAAGGATGATGAGCATTTTTTCATATGTCTGAAGGCCACATGTCTGTCTTCTTCAGAGAAGTTTCTCTGCAAATCCCTTGCCCAGCCTGTGATGGGATCCCTTGTTCTTTTCTTGCTAATGCATTTGAGTTCTCTGTGGATTCTGGTTATTAAACCTTTGTCGGAGTCAAAACCTGCAAATATCTTCTCCCATTCTGAGGGCTGTTTACTTGCTTTACTTACTGTGACCTTGGCTATGCAGAAGCTTTTTAGTTTGTTCAATTCCCAATAGTGTATTTTTGAAGCTGCTTCAATTGCCTGGGGCGTCTTCCTCATAAAAAACTCGCCCAACCCAATTTCTTAAAGGGTTTTCCCTGCCCTCTCTTCTAGTATTTTTTATAGTTTCATGTTTTAAGTTTAAATCTTTAATCCAGTGTCGGGTCCTCGGGCAGTCGCAGTTGAGGAAAGATCAGGGCCAGCAGGACCTCATCCCAGGGCCTGAGCGGGATGGTGAGTGTTGGCTGCTCGAGGAAAACCACATGGAGCCAGGAGGCTGTTGAAGCAGGATCTCACCTTTATTGTAACATGCTGCAATATTTATACACTTCAGCTAGGGAGCAAAAGGCGGAAGCAGGAAGGGGGTACGTAAAATGAGGTGACAGGCTTCAAGCCAATAAAATCTAACCCCATCACCTGTATAAAATTGGTATAGAAGGGACATTTCTTAAACTGATAGAGGCCATCTACAGCAAACCCACAGCCAATAACATATTAAATGAAGTTAAATTGAAATCATTTCCACTCAGATCAGGAACTAGACAAGGTAGCCCAATGTCTCCACTGCTCTTTAACATTGTAATGGAAGTTTCAGCCACCACAATTAGGGAAGAAAGTTGATCAAGGGTATCCACAAAGGGTCCAAAGAGATCAAACTTTCGCTCTTCACAGATGATATGATTGTATATCTGGAAAACACTAGGGACTGTACTACAAAAGTCTTCGAAGTGATCAAGATATACCAATTTTCTTAAGTGTTCTGATCATGAAGGGATGCTGGATATTATCAAAAGCTTTTTCTGCATTGATTGAGAGAATGATATGTTCTTTGTTTTTTAATTTGTTTATGTGCTGAATTATACTTAGAGATTTACGAATATTGAACCAGCCTTGAGACCCTGGGATAATACCAACTTGGTCATGATGTATAATTTGTTTGATAGTGTTGCTGGATTCTGTTTGTTAGGATCTTGTTGAATATTTTTGCATCTATATTCATCAGTGATATTGGTCTATAATTTTCTTTTCTTGTTGGGTCTTTTCCTGGTTTGGGGATCAGGGTGATGTTTGCTTCATAGAACGTGTTGGGTAGTCTTCCTTCTTTTTCTACCTTTTGGAACAGGTTGAGTAATATAGGTACTAATTCCTCTTTAAAGATTTGGTAGAATTCTGACGTGAAACCATCTGGTCCCGGAGTTTTCTTTTTAGGGAGGTTTTGTATGGTTAATGCTATTTCAGAACTTGATATGAGCCTGTTCAACATTTCCACTTGATTCTGGCTAATTCTTGGAAGGTGACCTTCTTCCAAGTATTGGGCAATTTCCCTCAGATTTTCATATTTCTGAGAATAAAGTTTCTTGTAATATTCATTAAGGATTTTTTGGATTTCTGAGAAGTCTGTTGTTATTTCGTCTTTGTTGTTACTGATTGATGAGATTAGAGATTTTACTCTTTTTTTGTCCTGATTAGGTTAGCCAAAGTTTTATCTATTTTATTGACCTTTTCAAAAGGTCAATAAAATTGACCTTTGATTTATTGATGTGTTATATTATTCTTTTGTTTGTAATTTCATTTAATTCTGCTCTAATTTTCATTATTTCTTTTGTTCTACTAGGTTTGGGGTTGGAATGTTCTTCCTTTTTCAGTTGCTTGAGATGTCCCATTAAATTTTTAACTTCCTCTCTTTCCGTTCTCTTGAGGAAGGCTTGCAGTGTTATAAATTTCCCTCTTAGGACTGCCTCTGCAGAATCCCACTAGTTCTCATAATTCATGTCTTCATTGTTGTTTTGTTCCAAAAATTTGGCAATTTCCTTCTTAATCTCATCTCTGACCCAGCTTTCATTCAGCATAAGGTTATTTAACTTCCATGTTTTTGTATGAGTATGCAGATTCTTGTTGTTACTCAGCTCAACTTTTATTCCATGGTGGTCCGATAACATGCAAGGAATAATTTCTATTCCTTTAAACTTATGAGGTTAGACTTGTGACCTAAAATGTGATCGATTTTGGAGTAAGTTTTGTGGGCTGATAAGAAATTTTTGTATTCAGTTTTGTTGGGATGAAATGTTTTGTAGATGTCTACTAGATCCAATTGTTGGATGGTTAGGTTTAAATCTAAAATTTCTTTGCTCAGTTTCTTATTGGAGAATCAATCCAACACTGCCAAAGGCGTGTTGTAATCTCTGACTGTTATGGAGCTGGAGGAAATCAAGTTGCTCATGTCTGTTAGATATTCTCTCATAAATTGAGGTGCATTCTGGTTGGGTGCATAGATATAAATAATTGAAATCTCATCATATTAAATATTACCCATAACAAATATGAAGTGACCATACTTATCCTTTCTTACTTTTGTTGGTTTAAAGCCTATTATATCTGCAAATAAAATTGCAGCACCTGCTTTTTTCTGATTACCATTTGCCTGAAATATGGATTGCCATCCTTTCACCTGAGCCTATATTGGTCTTTTAAGGTAAGGTGTGACTCTTGTATACAACAAACATCTGGCCTGAGTTTTTGTATCCATTCAGCTAACCTATGCCTCTTTAGAGGACAGTTTAAGCCATTCATATTAATGGAGAATATTGATAAGTCAGTTAAAATTTTGGGTGTCGAGTTTTTCAAAACTCCAGTGGACATTTTTAATCCTTTCCCCACTGCGGATGTTGGAGTTTGATCATGAGTTTCTGAGTATGTTTACTTTTGTGGTAGAGGATTGGGTTGGTCATTATGGAGGATAGGTCTGAGAATATCCTGAAGAGCTGGTTTGGTTATGGCAAATTTCTTCAACATACGAATGTCATTAAAGTATTTAATTTCTCCATCATAAATGAAACTCAGTTTAGCTGGGTACAGGGTCCGGGGTTGAAAATTATTTTGTTTTAGGAGATTAAAAGTCAATGACCACTCTCTTCTGGCTTGAAAATTTCAGCAGAGAGATCTGAAGTCATTCTAATATTCTTCCCATTGTAGCTAATGGGCTTTCTTTCATCTGGCTGCTTTAAGAATTTTCTCCTTCATTTTAACTTTAGTGAAGTTAATTATGATATGTCTGGGGGATGTCTTATTGGGGTTGAGTCGTGCTGGGGTTCTGAAGCTGTCTGCTATCTGAATTTCAGAATCTCTAGGCATGTCTGGAAAATTCTCTTTCATAATTTTATGGAGAAGGGCCTCTGTGCTTAGCGAGGCCACTTCATCGGTTTCGGGGATTCCAATGAGCAGATATTAGCCTTCTTTGAATTGTCCCAGAGCTCTCTGAGAGAATGGTCTGTTTTTGCTCTCCATTTCTCTTACTCTTTGAGAGTTTGGGTGCATTTAAAGGCTTTGTCTTCAATGTCAGAAATCCTTTCTTCTGCTTGCTCCACTCTGTTACTGAGGGATTCTACTGTATTTTTCATATCTTTGAGGGCTGCAAATTCTTGCTTCAGTGTGTCTAAGTCTTTGTTGGTTTTGTCTTTAAATTCATTAAATTCTTGAGCCAACTTTTGAATTTCTCCTCGAATTCCTAATTCCGACCTTTGAATTGCTGTTCAAAGTTCTAATTCCAAATGTTTTTCCACTTTATTAATCTTGTTTGCAATACAAATTCTGAATTCGATTTCTGACATCTCAGCTGGTTGTTTATGAATGGGATCTTCAATTAGATCTGCCATATCTTACCTTGGGGGGTTTGATCTATTCTGGTTATTCATGTTATCAGAGTTTTTCTGCTGATTCTGCCCCATGATTGTTTTACTCCCTTTGACTTTTTCCCTGGAGCTTTGTCAAGAACCCGTACAGTGCTGTGGCCTAAGAAACTGGGGCCCTGTTTTTGTGTGTTTGGGCTAAGTGGTTCTGTCTTGTTTTCAGCTCGTTTATGTTCAACCCTAATGAAACAGTTACTCTGAGTTGAAGTCTCAGCTATGGAGAAATACGAGCAATTAAGTCACCCCGCCCACCACAGGCAACAATTGTAAAAGGAAAATCAAACCTTCCTACAACCACACACCGAGGGCACCACCTGAATAGTCCTCAGGTGATTGGCTCAGTTCAAAAGGTCCAAATCAATTGTCTCAATCAGCACCTGTCTCAGGTGGGAGAGTTTAAGAGGTTTCTGGGAACTGGATCACAGGGGTCTGGTGACTACTCTGATATGGCTTGCTCCAGTGCTGCATGGAGTCAGGAGGAGCCATCCAGCAAATAGATCAGTCTGGGAAGGTTGGTGCCTCCTTCCCCACCTTGCACCTCTGTCAGACCCAATCACTGATAGCCCTGCAGTTGGCTGACCCAGTTGCCTGTAGTGAACAGATACTCTGGGGGTCTATACCTGCCTGAATCACAAGGAGATCTGCCAGGCCTCTGCACTCTGCCTCTATCTAGCAGAAGGAGGTGAGGCCTGACAGACTTGGGCACTTGATGAAGGTTGAGAGGTGTTCACTCAGGTCCAGCCCATCCCTGATTGATGTTACTGACAGAACAGAAGAGAACAGTACAGAACAGAACAACTTTGCAAAAATTTGTGTTTATGTTAAGTTCCCCTGCAGACGAGAAGCTGTTTTGAGTTACAAAGCCTTGTCTTTGCTCCTACAGTTTTGTATTTGGTTACCTGTCAGTTCTATCCTGCTGCCTTCCTTTGTCAATAGGCTGACAATCCCCTGAGTTCCAGGTGCATCTTAGGCTCAGTAAAGTGGTCTTCTGGGTCAGCCCTGTTCTGGGAACTTCCTGGGACTGTGAGTCGGTACCGCCTCAGGCAAATCCTTTACTCACAGGTGGTTACTGGCCTCCTCTGGTTGCCCAGAGAGACAGTGGGTGTGGCTTCAGAACATCCGGGAGAAGATGGTTGCTGCTTCGAGTGTCACGGAACTGTTGCTCTGGTGTGGTTCCCTCTCAGCCGACCGTCCTCCCTTCGCTCCCTTGCCCCAGTGTCAGCACTGACCAGCTGCAGTTTAGGTACTGTCCACACCTCTCGAGAAATCACCCAAGAATCTGGACTCCTGGGGGACAGACTTCCAGACCTCAGAGTGAGAGTGGAAGGGAGTGCTGGGAGCTCTGAGTTGCAGGTAGAGAATATGTACAGTTTTACTCAGTTTTATGCCTGGTTTTATTGCTGCTAAAAGACGGCTGCTGCTCTGTGCCTCAGGGAAGTGCTGGTCTGGTGTGGTTCCCTCTCAGCTGTCCTCTCCTCACTCCCATGCCCCAGAGTCAGCACTGACCAGCTGAAGTTTAGGCACTGTCCATACCCCTTGAGAAATCACCCAAGAATCTGAACTCCTGGAGGACAGGCCTCCAGATCTCAGAGTGAGAGTGGAGGGGAGTTCTGGGAGCTCAGAGTTGTAGGTAGAGAATATATACAGTTTTATACAGTTTTATGCCTGGCAGGAGAACGCCTTCACACCCTAGTAGGGAAGGTAGTTCCGGTTTTTAGAGAGTCTGTCCCGTGGAGTGTAGTGGGAGGACCTTTGAACTCTGCCCATTTGTTTGTGGGGCACTCTGAGCTGTTCTCTTGGGAGAGGGGACTCCCATATGCTTGGTGATGGATTTTGTACCTTTTGTTTGTATCCTTGTGGTCACAGCTCACCTCAGTGGGGTTGATGTGCATTCTTCAACCTTCTCTCTTGGTGCAGCTCAAATCCGCCAGGTTACTTGCTAAATTTTTGTCCTTTAACTTCCCTTTTGGATGGGAGCCTCTGTGAAAAGCTGACTTCAGTCAGCCATCTTGTCTCCTCCCCCACTTAGACTACTTTCACTATAGTAATTTTCTTAAATTTAGAAAGCCCACGTTAAGTCAAAAGAAATGGGAAGAAGACAGGGCCAACTTACATAGTAATTTAACATTGTGGTTACATATTGTGTTATCCTTTTTATCAATTTTCATTTTGATTTTAACTGGCCAGGGAATGTACTGCTTGCTACAATGCTGAGTCTTCAACAGCCTCTCCCACAAATTCAGATTTGTATTATGGCAAAAAGGGAGAGAAGTTGGAGGAAGACAGGGAGGAAAGGCAGAGAGGAAGGCAGAGGTTCGTGGATCCACATAGCAATTGGATGGGATGCACGGGTAAGTCCACTCGTCCTCCCTTCACCCCGTGGTGGCTGCCATCATAACACCTTCTGTCTTGGGGAGATACCTGGGCCTTGTCTCAGAGCAAGTACTTCTACCAACAGGGCTGACCAGCTCAAGAGGGTGTGTATGCTGTGACTGATGTTACACTGGTTATTCTCTCTTCCAAGTTCCTGACTGGAGGACTTGCATCTCTTTCAGCCATCTTCTGTTTTAATCCAACTCCATCCAGGAGACCTCCAGTCTTGACCCAAAAATGGCATAGTTCTGGCGCACCACAGCCTCAGTGGTACATTTCTGAAACTGATTGAAGCTATCTATAAAAAACCCACAGTTGATATTTTACTGAATGGAGTAAAACTGAAGGATTTTCCTCTTAGAACTGGAACCAGACAAGGTTGTCCTCTGTCACCTTTACTATTCAACATAGTGCTGGAAGTTCTAGCCAATACAATTAGGCAAGACAAAGAAATAAAGGGAATCCAAATCTGAGCAGAGGAGGTCAAACTCTTCCTCTTTGCTGACGACATGATCTTATACTTAGAGAATCCCAAAGACTCAACCACAAGACTCCTAGAAGTCATCAAAAATACAGTAATGTTTCAGGATATAAGATCAATGTCCACAAGTCAGTAGCCTTTGTATATGCCAATAACAGTCAAGATGAGAAGCTAATTATGGACACAACTCCCTTCACCATACTTTCAAAGAAAATGAAATACCTAGGATATACCCAATGAAGGAGGTGAAGGACTTCTATAAAGAAAATTTTGAAATCCTCAGAAAGGAAATAGCAGAGGATATTAACAAATGGAAGAACATACCATGCTATGGTTGGGAAGAATCAACATTGTTAAAATGTCGATACTTCCCAAAGCAATCTACCTATTCAAGGCCATTCCTAATAAAATACCAATATCGTAGTTTCAAGATTTGGAAAAAATGATTCTGTGTTTTATATGGAACCAGAAATAACCCTGTAGATCTATGGCAGTTCTTAGTAACAAAAATAAAGCTGGGGGCATCACCATACCAGATTTTAGGCTGTACTACAAAGCCATAGTGGTCAAGACAGCATGGTACTGGCACAAAAATAGAGACACAGACACTTGGAATTGAATAGAAAAACAGGAAATGAAACTGACATCTTACAACCACCTAATCTTTGATAAACCAAATAAGAACATACCTTGGGGGAAAGACTCCCTATTCAATAAATGGTGTTGGGAGAACTGGATATCCACATGTAAAAGACTGAAACTGGACCCACACCTTTCCCCACTCACAAAAAGTGATTCAAGATGGATAAAGGACTTAAATTTAAGGCATGAAACAATAAAAATCCTCAAAGAAAGCATAGGAAAAACACTGGAAGATATTGGCCTGGGGAAAGAAGACTTTTTTGGCAATTGCAACAACAACAAAAATAAACAAATGGGACTTCATTAAACTGAAAAGCTTCTGTACAGCTAAGGAGACAATAACCAAAGCAAAGAGACAACCTACACAATGGGAAAGGATATTAGCATATTTTGCATCAGACAAAATCTTGATAACTAGGATCTGTAGAGAACTCAAATTAATCCACATGAAAAAAGCCAACAATACTATATATCAATGGGCAAAAGACATGAATAGAACTTTCTCTAAAGAGGATACATGAATGGCTAATAAACATATGAAGAAATGTTCATCATTCCTATCTATTAGAGAAATGCAAATCAAAACCACCCTGAGATATCATCTAACCCCACCGAGAATGGCCCACATAACAAAATCTCAAAACTGCAGATGCTGGCATGGATGTGGAGAGAAGCGAATACTTTACACTGCTTGTGGGACTGCAAAGTAGTACAATCTTTCTGGAAGGAAGTATGGAGAAACCTCAAAGCACTCAAGCTAGACCTCCCATTTGATCCTGCAATCCCATTACTGGGCATCTACCCAGAGGGGAAAAAATCCTTTTATCATAAGGACACTTGTACTAGACTATTTATTGAAGCTCAATTACAATCACCAAAATGTGGAAACAGCCTAAATGCCCACCAACCCAGGAATGGATTATCAAGTTGTGGTATATGTATATCATGGAATACTATTCAGCTATTAAAAAAATGGAGACTTTACATCCTTTGTATTAACCTAGATGGAATTGGAACACATTATTCTTAGTAATGTATCACAAGAATGGAGAAGCATGAATTCCATGTACTCAATTTTGATATGAGGACAATTAAGGTCCTGGTTGGGGGGCGGGGGAAGGGGAGACCAGAGAGAGAAAGAAGTGAGAGGTGGGGAAAGAAAGAGCAGAGAGGGAAGGAGGGAGGGGGGTGGGGCCTTGGTGTGTGACACACCTTCTGGGGGCAAGTTACGATTGCAAGAGGGACTTTACTTAAAGAATGTAATCAGTGTAACCTGGCTTATTGTAACCTCAATTAATTCAAATATATGAAGAATTCAGAGATCACCAGTTGGATACCAAATAATCCAATAGAAATGATCACATACACAATATACACAGAAATGAATTAACAGTAAATACCTGAAAACATGTTCAATATCATTCATCTTCAGAGAAGGGCAATTTAAAAACACCTCAACCAAAGTCTAATGATACCATGCTTTGGTGAGAATGTGAAGCAACTGAATCTCACATGCATGCCTCGATATGGTGTAGAATAAATTGTTATAGCAACTTCGAAAAACCTTTTGGTAGTCTCTACCCTCCCTCTCCTCTCCCCTTCTTCTCCCTCTACTCTCCTCCCCTTCCCTCTTTTCTTTCATTTTGAGAATGTTGCCCTGGGTAGAGTGTCATAGCATCATAGCTCACAGCAACCTCAAACTCTTGGGCTGAAGCAATTCCCTTGGCTCAGTCCCCAAATATCTGGGACTACAGATGCCTGCAATAATACCTGGCCAATTTTTCTACTTTTGGTAGAGTCAAGGTCTCACTCTAGCTTAGGCTGGTCTCTATTCAACTCCTGAGCTCAAGTAATCTGCCCAACTCAGCTTCCCAGAGTGTGAGAATTACAGGTGTGAGCCAGTTTGCCTGGCCGCATTTGGGTAGGTTTCTTTGCAAAGTTAAATGAATATCTACCATATGCCCCAGCAGTTCTTCCTGGGGCTATTTACTCTAAAAATTGAAAACATATGCTCACTTATAGAGGTGTACACAATTTTCATAACATAATAAATAGTACACAAATTTTATAATAATAAAAAATAGCAGGAATGCATATGTATATCAAAGTTGAAAGAATAAACAGATTGCAGTATATCCCCCAAATGAAAATATATAAAAATAAACTAAATGTATATTAAACACGCATACAAGGATAAAGTAATACACAACAATATGAATAAATCCTTAAAAAAATACGCTGAGCCAGTTATGAAAGAGATTCTGTTTATATAAAATTTCAGAAGAGGAAAATCTAAACTATAGATATGTACAGTGTCAGAAAGTAGATTAGTGGTTCCTGGAGCCCCATAGTCATCTTCAATGTGCAGATTTCCTGGGAATCCCTATCAAAAATCTTTAGTATGTGCCTTCCTCCAAGTGATATCCCCCTTGCTGCTTTAAAAATTAATACTAATTTGTTCTACATTGTAGTTATTTCTGTCTTATTTATGTAACGTATTAGAAGTTCTATGAAGGCAATGATCTTGGTATTATTGGAATAAAATAAAATTTGAGAACTAATGTGATGTGGAAGATTAGCTAATAAAATATCAATTAAAAAGGTCTTTATAGCTAGATAATTGTGTTTAAGATGTTTGTCTTACCTGGTCTGAAATCTTACCTGTTCTGACAGCATACATCCGATTATCTTGCACAGGAACACATTCCTTTTACTGATCATAAGACAACTCTTTTGTACACACAAGGGTTAGCAACATCAAACCAGTGGCCTTTTCACAAATTACTATATTTCAGGATCCTTCCACTTAAACACATAGTTCTTGAGAGTTATCTTTACTACACCACAATTTTCAAGGGATGGACACACTATTAATATCTCCTGAATATCTGGAGACTCCTAGGATTTCTTGATGACTTCCTAAATTGGTTTCTATATATATATATGCTTCTACCTATTTAAAAATTTCTAAAATGTTATTATAACTACAGTTTTTTTCAAATACACAGCAGTCCTCTCACGATTTAAGTATAATGTAGTAGAAAAGTCTTGCTTTGGAGTCAGAAATATTTCAGTTAGATCGTTTTTTAAAATTTAATAAAGATTTTATTTAAGTCATGGAAAATATCACAATGAAAGACTATCTCTTGATATTTGTGAGTCCTCTATGATACGTTGAACAAGAGGAATTTGTACTCAACAAGAATGTCTTTTAGAAATTCCTAGTACTAAAACAGATTATTAATTCTACCACCTCCCCTTTGTTAAATAATGACAATATCCTTGTCCATTGGTTCTTGAATTTATGCATCTGAGAAATGAAGATTATATGAACCATAGAATGTATCACATGTATGATACAGAGGGAAGCTGATGAAGAAGACTAAGAGGACCCTCTGTCAAGTAATTCTCATGTGGCTTCTGGTGACACATAACCCGCCCAAAAGTAACTTAAAGGATCAGACCCATATTATTAGCTCATGTAATAAGGGGTGGATGTTAATGCACTTAGAGGTGCTGTTCATTCAGCAGGTTCTTCCTGGCTTTCTGTACAACACTAACTTCCAAGTTTTTTCTGACCTTTCATCGTGGGGTTCCTAATGGCACTAAAGTAGCTGTTCCCAAGATCACAGCACATGGTACTACTTTCCTATGCACTTTTAGGAAAGTAAGCAGAAGTTCCAAGAAGCCCCCACCAGACTTTTTGTAATGTGTTGGCCAGATTTGCTTCATCCCGCCAGATCTAAGGAAATTGCTGAACATGGAGAATGGAGTAACTATGACTGGTTTCCATGAAGATTCACTGTATGGGACTGCAGAGGAACCCAAAACCTACCATCCCCTTCCAGAAACAGTTATCCTAAATGAACAAACAAATCAATAAATTTTAATATAAATATATTTAATATCAACATAATATAAATCCAGGAGATCCAGAATTGAAATCATCTGGCACATTGACAGTGTCTCCATCTGTCTAGGGGACAGAAATTTGTTGAGTATGTGAGTGTGTATATATGTGTGTGAGTGTATGTGCATGCATGTCAGAAAGAGGGAGAGAGAAATCCTGTTCTATAGACAGAAATGCTTCTCTTAGTGGCCATTTTGTGACCCTGACCCCAGGATTTTATTATCAGAATGACACCTGGCAAGTTAGAATTCAGGACTCAGAGTTATTATTTTATATTAGGGAAGTTCCCTGTTTTCTCTGCCTAAGGTGGCTTAAGGATACCCTTGAAAACACCCAGGCCTTTAAAGAGTAGACTTGTCATGGAAGTAGAAACGTTTGTATTCATATTCCATGGAGAGTGACATCCCTTAGCACACTCGCTGGCTTGCTGGAAATCTCAAGTTCATTGACTGTCATGTCTGTTCTGGGAAACTTACTTTCTGCCGGGATACACATCAGAAGTTTCTGACACCAGAGAATATTCTGCCAAACAGCCAGAATTTTATCAAGTCTTTGCAAGCTGGTTTGATGTTAGCTGTGCTTTGCTCTCAGTTAACCAGTCTGCGGCTGTCTGTAGAGGTGTAATCTAGACAGGCCGTGATATCATTGACATGACTTCTGCTGGCTGAATTAAAACTGTCACTTACCCAGGTATCGGCAATTATTCATAAATTATTTTAGTTGAAATTAAGAGTGACCCCACCTCCTAGTTTTCTTCCATATAAATTTAATTATGAAAAGTATATGAATTTAATTAGCTAATTCAAATTTGTCAGTTTATTTCATTTACCTACATATTATTCACGACATCTCTCTATTGCTTCCACAAACTGTCAACACACTGATTATTATAAGGATTAAAAGTGCTCAAGAATCTAGCATACTTGCATATTGACTAGCATGACTGATCTATGCAGAGTAGGCAATAAATGTGAGATGCTACTATTTTATTGCAGATAATAAAAATTATGACATCTAACTCTTAGAGTTATTACAGAAATTCAATTAAACATCATTCACAAGGATGTCAAGTACAGTACCCAGCTTCTATAAAGAACTCGATAAATGTTAATTTTATTTCTTTCCCTGACTGCTAAACAAAACATGTAGAGGGGTAATAACACTTTCTTCATAATCTTACAGCATCCTAGAAAAATAATTTCCTCTTCTTAGAAGAGAGAAACCAATAAAATCCAGTTTCAATTTATTTAGAGTATTCGTTCTTTCTGATAGCATAAAATCAGTCCCTGCTATTAAATCTCCTTTTTGGTAATCTACGTATAATGGTAATTCAATGCCACCTAGACCTTTTTGAATAAATAAATTAAACGTACTGTGTTTTAAGAAGCAGCAAGCATACCAGTCTTCTGAAGAAACTACCCATTACAGCTTGGGTGGAGTTACTGGGTAGCAGCATGTTCTAGGAGGGCAGGGCTCTAGGCATTTATAAATCTCATATCACTGACTGCTTGAAAGAATTTGCTATTTACTTCCAACTGAGGACAATTAGACACATAAAGTAAGTGCAAGAGAAGGGCAGAGAAGCAGTGCCTCTGAGTTATTTAGGTAGCAGGATTCTTACCTTTTGTGGTTAGTCAGATGAAGCTCAAAACATCAATAATAATTTTCTTAGTGCTAGATAATTACATTTAGGAGCTGCCTTACCTGTCCTAACATCTCCCTGCAAGTGTAAGTTCTGTAAAGAGGCTGAGAAGCACATTTCTACTACTGATGTTAAAAGCACATTCCCTTTATACAACCAGAGGTAAAATCTTCAAAGCAATGTTCACAAATTGCAACACTGTAGGGTGGAAGATGTTTGAAGTAAAATTTTCATGCAATTTAAGATATATTTTTGGTTAGAAAATTGTGATCTTCTGATGTAGATGGAGACTGATTTCTTCCAAAAACGTAAACCAGAAAATTATTTAAGCCCCTGTATACCTTTTATTTCTAGGGAACATCTTAATTTTTGCATACTCATCTATCCCAGATGAACAATAGTTTTTACCTGTCCTGTCTCAGTGTATATAAAAATGCCTAGCTATGGTTTAGCATTACCAAAATTAGTGGCTTGGGGAAAAGATGAGTGATGTAAGTTTGTGCTCACCTATTATAAATTCATTAATATGTTCATTTCTGTGCACATAACAAACATTTGTCATATATTTACAAAACCTTATTAAATGTTTCCTACCATTTACAACAGTACTAGAGCCATAAGTGGTCAGATTATTGAGTAAGATTTTCTTTCTTTCCTTTTTTTTTTTTTTTTTTTGAGACAGAGTCTGACTCTGTTGCCCAGGCTAGAGTGCTGTGGAATTAACCCAACTTACATTAATTTTATTTTATTTATTTTTTTACATTAATTTTAAACTCCTGGATTCAAGCAATCTTTTTGATTTAGCCTCCCAAGTAAATGGGACTACAAGCACCCACCAAAAATCCCTACTAATTTTTTCTATTTTTGGTAGAAATGGGGTCTCACTCTTCCTTAGTCTGGTCTGGAATTCCTGAGCTCAAGGGATCCTCCTAGCTGAGTCTCCCAGACTGCTGGTATTACAGGTGTGAGTTGCTGTACCTGGCCAGGATTTTCAGCTTTCATAATAAATGTGGACTTTTCTACTTGCATTTTTGCAAACAAAGCATATGGTTACATACCTAGTATAGTGCCCTGAATATCGTAAGTACTTACTAAGTATTTGTTGAATGAATTATAGTCATATAATGACCCTTTATAGTAAGAATAAGTGAGATATAAGCAACTACTATAGTTATTTCTCAGTGCTACTGACTTTGAGGTTCTATGTTGATACTCCATGACCTTGTCAAAGAGAAAGTTCAGACCATCTGCTCATCCAGTTGCTCAAGCAGAAGGGATGAATGGTAGTCTAGAGAACAGTATCTTTCTATTTTTATAGGATATCTGAGTTTTATTCATGTATCAACTTAAACCCACTGAAAGAAAATAAAAAAATATATTTTTGTTGGAGATTTAGCTAATTTGTGAAAAATACGGCTTCTGCTTTAATTTTATAATCTGAACCATTTCTACATCTATTATAGAGACTATGGTAGGAGATACAAGGATTTTACAGTCAGAAAAGTGTTGAAAATGTCATTAATTGTGTAACCCTGAAATGTTTTCTTACTTATAAAATGGCAGCCTTGAAAGATTGTAAGGAAAGAAGATGAATATTTGCTACAAAGTCCCTAATGCCAGCCTAGTATGTGTGAGCTATTACCTCGGTATACCAGAATCCATGTCCCTGCTGTCATTGTTGTTATTATTTTTACTGTTACTCTTCTTAGGACTTTTCTTCATGGATTTTTCTTCATGGATATTACCCATTAGGTTACGTGATCTCCCTTATGTCAAGTTGTATAGGCTTACTTTATAATTGATGTGAGCAATTCTTTTCTTGAAGGAAGCATCATTTTTTTTTTTTTTTTTGAGACAAAGTCTCACTTTGTCACCTTTGGTAGGGTGCCCTGGTATCATCGCTCACAGCAAACTTCAAACTTCTTGCCTTAGCCTCTCGAGTAGCTGGGACGACAAGCTACTGACACAATGCCCAGCTATTTCTAGAGACAAGGTCTCGCTCTGGCTCAGCCTGGTCTCGATCCTGTGAGCTCAGGCAATCCACCCACCTTGGCCTCCCAGAGTGCTAAGATTGCAGGCATGAGCCACTGTGCCCAGCCCATTCTCTTTTCTGATAGAGAGATGTCATTGTGTTTCTATTTTTGTCATTGCTAACAGGAAACACAAGACAAATTTTAATTTTAGTTCAAAGGCCTATTAATAATTCTAAAATTACTAAAACTTATTTTTAAAAAATATATAATTTGAACTTTTTAAACTCTTATTTTCACCTCTCAAACTCTGTTTTTTTTTTTGTTAGTATGGCTTTTATAAATCACCTTACACTTCTTGGAAAGACATTTGATTTAACTGTTGATAAAAATGTTTACATGACTAAAACTGATATGTTGCCATAATTTATGCTTCAGTGTTTTTTTTCTCTCTTTTTATTTATTTATTTATTTATTTTGGTGTAAGATTGACTTCATCTTTGCCCATAAATATCTTAAAATTTTAAAGAGAATATTTCAAAGTAGCGGTGTCATAAATTTTGGCCTATTTGTGTAATCTGGATTACCTGCATATTTTTATGACCCTTTTAAAATATTGAGATAGAAATTTATATGTATTTATGTACATCAGAAATAGCTAGTCATGACACAGACTAGATTTTATTCTACAATACATAATTTTATATTTAGGATAAATTGTAATTACCTAAAGAAATTTGGTTCATTTATTAATTGAGAAGACAATATCAATTCTAAGATAAAATATGAGTTCAATTTTTACAGCTTTACTCTGTCAAGCCCATCTTTGTGTCATAGTTCTATTGAGAGCCAGTGAACTCGAGATACAAAAACATAGAGTCTTTGTTTTAAAAAGGATGTATCTGGGTGGTGCCTGTGGCTCAAAGGAGTAGGGTGCCGGCCCCATATACCAGAGGTGGTGGGTTCAAACCTGGCCCTGGCCAAAAACTGCAAAAAAAAAGGATGTATCTCTTCAAACTTCAAAATCTGGGTCTAGACTCACAATCATATCACCACCTTTGTTATAACACCATTATCACATATGAGATGAATGGCAGAGGGCCTATTCCCTCATTAACTCATTTTACCAAGGACCGATCACCTACTATGCATGAAACATTACATGTACAAAGATTATTAATGCATTTTTGCTGTACTCAGATAATTCCAAAGTTGGAAGGGAAGGAAAGGAAATATCTATAGATGAGTAATTGTAGGACAGTGTGGTATACACCAAATTTGAGGTTTGCAGGAATTCCAGTCTATAAACCAGGTAGCTCAGAAAAATACCCTTAGAGTAGAAGATATTTAAGTTTGTGCTTTTTTTTAATTTTTATTTTTTTCTTTTTAATTTCAACTTCCTTGTTCATTCTTCATTTGACGTACTCTTTTTTGTCTTCCTCTGGTGATGTTCTTGATGTTAGTAGAGATGGGGTCTTACTCTGGCTCACTACTGTTCATACTGGTCTCGAACCTCTGAGCTCAGGCAATCCACCCGCCTCGGCCTCCCACGGTGCTGGGACTACAGGCATTAGCCACCACACCCGGGCCTTTAAGTTTGTTCTTAAGTGATACCTGGGATTTTCCAGGTGAACAAGATAATAAAATGCATTTGAAACATGTACAAAGATAGCAAGGTAGAATCAATAGAGCACATTTAGAAAACTGACAGTAGTCAATATAGACAGTAGTCCACAGCAGTTCAGAACCCAGAGGATTCTGAAGAGGCTGTGAACTTAAATCACTGATAGATTATGGTGCCCTCCTTGTCTGGATGATGATGCCAGCATCAGTTTGTATGTGCACGGTGATCTGAGAGAAGATTCAGTGTTTTATCTATCTCTGAGTCTTTAGTCAAGACAATGCTATTTTTTTATTTTATTTTATTTTATTTTTTTATTGTTAAATCATAGCTGTGTACATTAGTGCAATCACCTGTACCCATTCTAAGATGCACCATAGATGTGGCCCCGCCCATTACCCTCCCTCTACCAAAACCTCCCCCCTCCCTTAAACAGGGTCAGCTGCACACTGGATCTTAGGGAAACATCCATGAGTAAGGAAGATAAGGTTCTTGTGGTGTGGTAGTAGAGAGACAGATAAATAGAAAAAGAATCCCATGGAGAAAACAGACTAATGTGATGGAGAGTAGCTACAGGTTGGCACTAGATTGAGCACTCACTAAAAGCCTCTCTGAAGAGGTAACTTTTAAGCTGACACTTGAATGGCAAAGAAGGGCCAGCTCTGCAAGGGTAAGCAAGAGACCTTCTAGTCTGAGGAAGGAGCAGGAGGAAATTCTCTAGAGAAGGAAGAAGCTCAGATTCCTCACTTAACCAGGGAGATCACTCTGGTTGGAGCTGAGGGAGGTGGAGGCTAACCACACAGGGCTTGTAGACCTGGGGAAGAAGTTTGAATTTTACCATTAATGCAATGGGAAGGTTCTGGATGTTTTAAGCAGAAAAGTAACATTATTTGATGTATGTTAAAAAAAAAAAAACTGCATGGAGAACTAGTAGAATTTAAAGGAAACAGAGATGACTTGGGAGGCTTTAAAGTAACACAGGCACTTTAGATTAGGCTACTCACAATGGAGAAGGTAGAAAAAGAAGAAATTTGGGCCATAATTAAAAGTAGAGTGAGTGACAAGGCTAGCTGTTGTGTTTGCTACATGGCAGGAAGGATAAGGGAGGAAGCAGGGATGACTCAGCAGAATTTTTGAAAGGGAGGAAGAAGCAGCCAAAACCCAGTTTAAAAGTAGCAATAACTTCTTGTACCCGCAATAAAAATAAATAAATAAATATAGCAATAACAAAAAGAATAATAGTAGCAACTTAATCAAGTCTTATTTATTGATTGGTTGATTGATTTTTTGAGGCAAAGTCTCACTCTGTTGCTCCTGGCTAGAGTGCCATGGCATCATAGTTCACAGCAACCTCAAACTCCTAGGCTCAAGCAATCTTCTTGCCTCAGCCTCTGAAATAGCTGGGACTACAAGCATGGGCCATCATGCTAGTTTTTCTACTTTTAATAGAGACAGTGTCTATTCTCTGGTCTCAAACTCTTGAGTTCAAGGCATGATTTTGTTGTTCCTGTAATTGCCTTTGGGCTTGTAATCTTTTTTGCTTAGGCCAATATTTAGAAGAGTTTTTTGTTTTTTTTTTAATGTTTTCTCCTAGAATTCTTATGGTTTCATGCTTTACCTTTAAATTTTTTATCAATCTTGAATCAATTTTTGTGAGTGGTGAGAGATGTGAGTCCTGTTTTATTCTTCTGCATGTTGCTATCTAAATTTCCCAGCACCATTTATTGACTAGGGCTTCCCTTCCCCAGTGTATATTGTCACCTGCTTTGATCAGGTGGCTGTGTGTAGATGGTTTTATATCTGCGTTATCTGTTCGGTTCCATTGGTCTAAGATTATAGGAAGAAAGGATAGATACTTTCTGCAAAGCCCGTAAAATACAGTTTAGCATATGTGAGGTATCAAATGAGTCTTCCATAATCTATGTCCTTGCTGTCATGGTTGAAAGGGATTTGGCAGTGTACCTAGAGATGAGACCAGGAGAGGTTCAAGCCAAGATTAAAGAAATGGGACTGAGACCCACCTAGGCAAAGATGGTGGTTGCACAGAGAGTTGTTGAGGGCTTGTTTTTATACAGGGCATAGAAGGAGGGACATTCCACAGGTTACTAGAAGACTTTGGTGGGCTAGGGTCTTTCCTGGTGGAACTCTTGGGGTGGGGCCAGGTAGGCCTTTTTGTTCTGGGAGGAGAAGTGGGGAAGGGTTTAGCCACCTAACAACTATTATTATTACTGTTACTCTTCTTAGGATTTTTCTTCATGGATTTTAAGAACATTATCCATTAGGTTACATGATTTCCCTTATATCAAGTCGTATAGGTAAGCCAGCTTACTTTAGAATTGATGTTAGGAAAACCTTTTCGTGATGGAAGCATCCTCTTTCCTGATAGAGAGATGTCATTGTGTTTCTATTATTGTCATTGTTAACAGGAGAAACCTCCTAAATTTTATTTTATTTTATAATTTATATTTTTTTTATTAAATCATAGCTGTGTACATTAATGTGATCATGGGGCACCATACCCTGGTTTCATAGACTGTTTGACACATTTTCATCTCACTGGTTAACATAGCCTTCCTGGCATTTTCTTAGTTATTGTGCTAAGACATTTACATTCCACATTTACTAAGTTTCACATATACCTTTGTAAGATGCTTCGCAATTTTAGTCCACAGGTCTACTGAAAATTCCAAAATAACTAAAAGTTATATTTTTAAAAAAAATCTATAATTTGAACTTTTAAAACTCTATTTATCTGTTATTTTCCTTCTTATTAGTATTATTTTTATAAATAACCAACAATGATTTGGGAGAATAGGAGAAGATACCTGTAAACTATACATCAATAAAGGAATGAATCTACAAATCCTTTAAATGAATCTGCAAGAAAAAATAAATCCCCACTAAAATGTGGGCAAAAGACACAAACAGAAGTTTCTCAAAAAAAAAAAAAAAAAGATAGACAAATGACCAACAAACACATGAAAAAAAAATGTTCAACATTATTCAATCATCTGGGAAATTCAAATTAAACCACCATAAGGTATCACCTTTCCATTGTTAGAATGGCTTTTATTTTAAAGTCCTATAACAATAGATACTGGCATAAATGCAGAAGGAAAGAAACACCCACTGTTGGTGGGACTGCAAATTACTATAACGTCTATGGAAAACAGTATGGAGATTTCTTCAAGAATGGACAGGGTTATTTGCGAAACTTGGTAAATGTAGAATGTAAATGTCTTGGCACAGTAACTGAGATAATGCCAGGAAGGCTATGTTAATAGCCATTGTGATGAAAATGTGTCAAATGGTCTATGAAGCGAGTGTATGATGCCCCATGATCATATCAATGTACACAGCTATGATTTAACAAAAAAAAAAATTAAAAAAAAAATAATGGAAGTAGACCTACCATTCAATACAGCAATCTCAGTACTAAGTATATACTCAAAGAAAAACATGTCATTTTATCAAAAAGATCCCTGCACTTGAATGCCTGCACCTCTGCCATTGCAAAGAGGTGGAATCTACCCAGTGCCCATCAATTCATGAGTGGGTTAAGAAAATGTGGTGTATATATGGAATACTACTCAGATAAAAGAAGATGAATTAATGCCTTTTGCAGCAATTCAGATAGAACTGAAGACTGAAGATACTGATAGAACTGAAGTGAAATACCTCAACAATAGAAAAAGAAAACACCACATATACTCTCTACTAAATTGGAATGAAGCAACAGGTACACATGTTCACATAGGGAAGTACAGGTCATCGGAAATCAAGGAGTAGGGAAGAGGCCATATGGAAGGGACAAAAACTTACCTAATGGGAACAATGATCACTATTCAGATGATGGGCACATTTATAGCCCTGCCTCAAGCATTACAAAACCATCCAAATAACAAAAACATGTGTACCCCTTAATATTTTCAAATAAAAGCAAAGAAAATGATGAAAGAAAAAAAAAATAAACCTAAGGAGGGAAGGAAGAAAGGAAGGAAGGAGGAAATGTGAGAGAAGGAATGAAGGAGGACATGTAGGAGGCAAGAGAGAGAGGAGGGAAGGGAAGGAAGGAGGAAAGAAGAAAGAAATCAAGCAGGTAGGCATCTGTTGATCTAGAGACCAAATGAAGTGTCTTGGGTCACCAAGGTCACTGCACAGTAAGCTGAAATCTCATGATAACATTCTGATGGAGATTCCTTATTTCCTTATGATGGTATAATAATAATAGTGGCAATAATAGCAGGAACTGAGATAAATGTTTACTTTGTGCCAGATACTATTCTAGGAATAGTGACACGTATTAAGTTATTTAATTATCACAATAGCCCTATGACTTTATCACTGTTATTATTATTTATTTCCATTTTACCCATGAGGAAACTGAGCAGAGAGATGTAAACCTGTCCAGTGTCATACAGCATGCCACATTTTCAACTTTAAATCTATGTATATCACTCCTAGTCTTTGCTCAAATGTCACCTTCTCACTTAAAATTGTAACAGCAACATGAGGCTGCCTCCACACACTGCTCTACAAGTTACATCCTACTCCAAAGGGTCACATAATGTGTTTATTTATGTTGTTAATTCTTACTAGATTATGATCTCCATGACAACAGGGATTTGATCAGTTTTATTCACCCTTGTATCTCAAACGTTTGAACAATCCCTGGAACATAGTCAACAGATGATTGTGGATTAAATAATGAACAAATAAAGCCATGATGGAAGCAGTAGAGCTGGGTTTCAATCCCTGTTGGCCTGAGTCTAGAGTCCACGTGCCTGCTTTCTGAACCATACTCCCTACAAGTGTTAGATGGAAAAACGACTCAACCCTCAGTCTCCCGGAGGCCTACAGACTGAACTGATACAGTTCTAGTTACAAACAAAAGAGATGATAGATTAGTTCCCAAGTCATTACTTTTCCAGCCTCATCTCTTTTCCTTTAATTTCTCTTCTGCCTGGAACACTTTTCCTTTTTACTTCTTTGCATCACTAACCACAACACACCTTTGTAATTTCAATGATTAGATCTTCTGGGGAAAAAAAGGCTGTTCGGCCAAGGCTGTGGTGGTTGCTCCTTCCATGTTGCTTGTTGAACCCTGTGCTGCTCCCCTTATAAGTTGCCTGACCGTGTTGTAAATATCTAACTAAACTATGTTGTGTTTATCTCTGAGAGCTCTACCATTACCTGGCAATGACTGACATCTAGTAGGTGCTCAAAAAATTGGCTAAATGGAACTTAATAACATTTAAGATATCCTCAAAATATAAGCAATATATAAATAGATTGTGTTCTGGTCTATAAAGAGTTAATGCTAGAAGTCTCCCTGAGTCATTGCTACAATGGTTCACTTTGAATTATGTTATAATCAAGGCAAGCCTCTCTTCTTTGCACCCATCCCCATGGCTCTTTATGAACTAACTGAAAAAGTGGAGTTCAAATTCTAAAATCTCCGAACCATTGAAAATGTATAGTTTATATTAAAAATCCCTTTCAATTGGTTGAAGCTGCCATAATTTAAACCAATTAAATCTGAATTTAAACATATATGAGTTGTGATAATACAGCCAAGGATTTTTTGTGTTTACAACATACAAAAATTTAAGCAATATGGGTTTTTTGCTATTGTAAAGAGAATTTCAGAAGGCAATTTATATTCTTTAAATTGGTAGAAATAAGACTGTGAAAGAAGATCGAATTACATGTTTGTATTGGTATTTTAGGAAACTTTGTTGCACCAATACAGTAGCATATAAACCTTACTGGTGATCTAAACTGAAATTTAAGTCAAAATAATTTGTATTGGTCTATTCTAGTTTCTGATGATTTGTGTGTGTGTGTGGAGATCTGGAAGAACAGCAATATAATCTCTTTTATGTAACTAGTTAAATTTTTCATAAACAGCCCTAAGATTAAAAAAAAAAAACCTTCAGAATATAATAAGTAATTGAATCGTCTTGGAACAAGAACAGCAGAAGGTAATGAAGATTTAGGTAAGGGATGGGTTTCACACTGTTCCTCCTATTGCCTTTGCAGTCACATTGGTGAAGCTGATATTTCTGGTAGAAAAATCAATAGGAATTTACAGCGACCCTTGGAGGAGGGCATTCTGATGTGACTAAGGAACTCTGAAGGCAATTGTTACTCAATGCCGAAGCAACTCCTTTCTATCGCTAAGAGGATGAGTGGATAAGAAAAAACTTGAGTGATGTGAAAACCTTGGCTGAATAGTAATAGAGAAATTCTCAGAAATTCCTTTTTATTCATTTTCTTTTCTTTTTTTTGTCAGTTTATTCATTCACTTATTTATTCGTACAAATGTTTGTTGTATGCCTACCATGGACCAGCCTCTCTATGGGAATATTGAAAACAAGAAGTAAGTAAGGCACTGGACCTAGCCCAAGGATCTCACCATGCAGAGAGAAAGACATACAAGGAAAAAAAAAATCATTGTATGGCACAGTGATAATTGCCATGATAGTGGCGATGTACCTGCTGGGCCTAGGGAATCTTGTAAGGAATCCACAGAAGCAATACTTGGGCTACATCTTCATGGAAAGTGGAAGAAATCTCCTATGGAATAACATTACAGGCAGAGGTATCAGCATATGTAAAGAGCTTGGCAGTCATTCAGGTAGGACTGGGTTTGGCTAAAAGCATCAGGAAAACACCAAATAATAGTGGTTTAAGCAAGGGAGACATTATATAGTTTCAGAGCTAGTACAATCCTCAGGAATTTTTTTTAACTTACTTCTCTTCTATCTTTGGACCTGATGCTCATTCTCTTTGGTCCAAACTATCATGTGTAGTTAGGGAGCAGCTTAAAGAAAAGGAGGGAATAAGGGAGTAAAGGCTATACCCTAGGTCGCTTTTAAAGACAAGTCACCCCTTGGCACTCTCTCTCATATCCCAAAACCTAGTGGTACCCAGCTGCAAAGGAGGCTGGGATTTGAGTGTATATTTCTGGAGGTCATCTGCACAGTAAAAATACTGCCATTGTGTGGGACAAGAGTAAGCAGGAATACATTCAGCTGTAAGCAGGAAATACTAATAGGATGCTAAAGAAATGGCAAATATTTACATATCATAGACAGAAGGTTCAGGAGGCAGGGGAGGAATAGGGGAGGAGGAAGATGTGATGTCAAGTTAGAGGCGTAACTGTGAGCTATACCTGAAAAGCCTTTAATGAATCAATGGTATATATTTACTGCACCCTCAAAAATATGCCAGGATGATTTATGTGTATGGTCTTCATCAAGCTTCTAGACATCCCACTTCTTTAAATGCAGGTGTCCCAAGACTCACCCATAAAGTCACCATACATAGGGAAGATGGGAAATTGTAGTTAAATGTACTTTTATTTACAAAACATTCATTACAAAATTTCACAAAATATTTACAAAATATTGTCTATGTCTTGGCTATCTCTTTGTACGGCAACATTTGGAACATCCCATATATTGTAACTGATTCTTAGAGGGTAATTTGCCTGCAATGATTTTGGAGTATGTATAGATTTGAGCATTAACTTTGAGTTTGTCTGATTCCAGAGTCAGAGTCTTGAGCAGTTTGTCATGCCCCAGAGCTTGAAATTCACCCTTTCTACTGTGACTCCACACCTTTGGAGTTTTTACTGGGTTTTCTGAGTATGCTACCTGGCTGCACTGAGAAAATCTTGTTCTGGTTAGAATAAAAGTACCTGAGAGAAGGAGGGCCATAAACTGTGCCTTAGTAGGTCATGACATGAAACAGGAAAGGATTCTGCAAACTAAGTCTTGGCACTTCACCTCACGTTTTCATTAAGCTTTAACTCTGTGTATAGAAAAGTTAATTACACGGTACTTTAATCCTATATAAAAGGTCAACCAAGTCCTGCATTTTGTAAGGACTTAGGTAATTCTTGAAATAGAAACACATTTGAACGGTTGATCAAGGTAAATCATAAGTTTCATGAAGCACTCTTGATAATAAGATGCAATTATTTCCAATGAGAATTTTAAGTCTGGTGAGTGTACTGCCTTGCCTACTATTAACATTTTCCAAGGACATGCTATGATATTCACCTTTATGTTTTATAGGCTTATTTTTAGCAATGTATGTTTTCTGAATGGGATTCTAAACAAACATAATCATTCTAGAAAAACTTAACGAACACAGAAGCCTATGGAAAAATAAATAAATAAAAACTACTACCCACAATGAAATAATATTGCAATTTTAGTATATTCCCTCCTAATTTTTAAAGCAGTTTGTTTATTCTTGTTTCCCATGGGTTGAAATTATACTGTTTAAATTTTTATTTCTATATTTTAAAAAGGTTACATTATAAATGTTACTGTCATTAAAATGTTTATAAATGTAATTTAAATTATCCTATGATATTTCATATTATGAGGGTACTGTCATTTAGCCATTCTTGAAATGGACACATTATAGTCTTTGTGTTTTATATGCACAGATCTGTGTATGACTAAGGTGTCTGTGGAACAAAATAGTGGTAACAGATTTGGATCAACAAATGAGGCCTAGCTTTATAGAATTTTAGAGGATTTTGCTCTTTATTTTTCTTTTCCTTCTAAGTCTGAGTTTGCCCTTTCCTCAAGTCCACAAATCCTGCCCAAGTTTAAAATCTATTCATTATGGTGGTGCTTTTAGTTAGAAGGCAGGATTCAAACAATAGCAATAGAATGCCCACCAATTCAAGAATGGTTAACAAGCTGTGGTATACGTATACTATGAAATACTCTTCAGCCACCAAAAAGATGGAGACTTTACATCCTTTGTATTAATCTGGATGGAATTGGAATGCTTTTTTCTTAGTAAAGCATCACAAGAATGGAGAAGCAAGAATCCAATGTACTCAATTCTGATATGAGGACACTTGTTGACATAGTACATGATGAGGGGCAGGGGAATGGGAGAGCAGAGAGAGGGAAGGAGAGAATGGGGCAGAGGGTCACAGTGTGTGACACACCTCTTGGGAGCAGGACTCAATTATAAAAAGGACTTTACCTAACCAATGCAGTCAGTGTAACCTGGTTCTGTGTACCCTCAACAAATCCCCAATTAAAAAAAAAAGCAATAAACAATAGCAATATAGAGTGATAAACCATGCTCTTGACCACTCGTGCATATGAATTACACCACCCTCTGTTTGATTAGAGATAAATCCCCCTATGCTCCCAATGCACTGCACATTTTATATGCCCATACCTTTGCACATGTGATGTCTTCTGTCACATCCACATGGAACTATTATCATCCTTCAACGTCTGATCCAGTCCTCCTTCCTCCTTCCTCTGCCTTCATCTGTTCCTCTTTTCCCTGCCCCAGCTAGCCTGCTCTCTCTCATCTGCCCTCCTACCACTCGTGTACCATATGTTAGAATGCTGCGCAATGGAACTGTTTTCTTCCTCTGAGACACTCTCCCCACTACACTGGAAGTTTCTGAGGACAGAGTTTCAAGCTCAGTGTCACTCTCATAATCCCCTGTGTCTGACACCTAACTTGTTCTCTTGCCCACTTTGCTTGTCATGTTGGGCATGTAGAGAGGACACACTGGGTCTCATATTTTTGGTTTCTGAAGTGTGTATTCTAATGCTAGTATTTCCCAGAACCGTTTTAGGGATATGTGGTGGTGACAGTCTTATTTTAAGATATGATTTCTCAATAGAAGTTGAAAAGTACTCCTTGCCTTCAGAGTTGCTACAAACCTGTAACTTTGAAAATTCGTATCTTTCCCCCCAAATATGTGACTAATTTAACTCTGGAGACTTGCACATGTAAGTACAGGGTTCAGGAGGGTACTATAAGAGTGGGAGTATTTCATGGAACTAAAATAGCTAAACTAGAAAAGGTTAGAACATTTTTCTACTACATCCTGACACATTAATTTGATTTTCAAATGATATAACTCTCTGGAAGGGGACAGCAGAGAGAGAAAGAAGGAGGGAGGGGTGGGGAAAGGAAGAGCAGAGAGAGGGAAGGAGGGGGGGGGTGGGGCCTTGGTGTGTGCCACACCTTTTGGAGGCAAGACATGATTGCAAGAGGGACTTTACCTAACAAATGCAATCAGTGTAACCTGGTTTATTGTGCCCTCAATGAATCCCCAATAATAAAATATATGTATATGTCTGTCAATATCACCCCTATTAATACTTACCCAGTGGGACTTAGACAGAACTAATGAAATATGTTTGTAAATCATGTTGAAGATGATTGATGACTTCTACTTTTAATGGTTCACTTCATGATCTCAAAGCACTTTCTGCTATAACAATTACTATTCATGAGAGAAAAAGACTGAAACTTGAAACAAGCATTATCTTTCTCATGCTGCAACATCAGATCTCTGCATTTCAAACACGTAGTCTGTATTTTAATTTCTTCCAACTTAAAATAAATGAAGGAAAAGTTGACTAACATTTATTCATTATGAACATTCTTAAGCTATAGAGAAGTAAATATGATCCTAAACCTGTTCTCAACAAATTAAAACACTAGACTTTTGGCATCTTGGGTTAAGTGTACTTATTGAAGAAAATGCAGGGGCACAGAGGTAGACCATTTGTCTATATCAGGATCAGATGATACAGCATTAACTTCCTGGAGAATGAACGATTTGAGCTAGATTTTTTAGGAAATATAAGAGCCTTCTAGGATTACAGAAAATAAGGTTCACACATGGACGCACACTGCAGGGTGAAACTTCCCGAGAGCGAGCAGCAGTCTGAAATCACTAGATGTTGTGGTGTGAGGGGTAGGGAGTCAAAGGTAGAGAAGCTGGGCAAGGGTTGGCAAGGATCAGGGTGTGAGAATTTTTGAATGCCATATTGTGGAATTTGGACATGTACCACAGATAACAGTGAAGTGTTTTATTTTAAGGTAGGATTGACATGAGCAGTTCTATATTCTAGAAAGTTGCTTTCCTCAGTTTAGGATAAATTATGCTGTAAGACCGAACAACGCCAGACTCTGAATGACTTAACATTCCGAAATGCATTTCCTGCTATGTCACGTGTTCATCCGGAGGGATGTGCCGCCCTCCTGTAAGCCATCCTTTCTCTGGGTCTTACGCTGACAAAGCAGCCTTAGAAAGAAAGAAAAAAATATATTGAAAATCAGAAGCTTGTACCCAGATATTCTTCTAGACATGACTGTTACTTTCTTTGAGATTTAATTGGCCACAGCAAATCACATTACCACTCTTAGATACCTGAGAACCTACATGTATAATCCTTGCTTAGGAATGCCAAACACTATAAGCAGTAATTCAGCCTACCACAAGAGACCATATTTGGGCACAATCCAGATACAGGAAGAACCCACTAATAATTAGGAAATAAACTAGTATAAATTAGAGCCAACTCTGAATTTAGCATTATGTTGTAAATTACAGGTTTGATATTGTCAAGTTATCCAGAAGTCTAAAACAAGCAGAAACAGATGGCATGGCTAGATTTGCTTGATGAGAGGTAATAATTTATAATCATTATCATATTATTACTGCCGATAATTATAACATATCCTGTGTTGAGATCAAGTATCTCTTCATGGACAACACAGATGCATTTTCCAATTTATGTTTCATAGCCACTCTATGACACACACAAGCAAAGCCAACAATTATTATCTCCTTTTTACAGAGAACTAAATTGATGCTCAGTTAATCCCAGTAAGTTCTAGTTACAGAATGACAGAACTGAATTCCAACTGAAGCAGCTCTGCTTTCACAATTAATATTATAGCTAAAAGGACAAAGCAAAGTTTAACTTAAGGAATTTAATCACTGCTCTGACAATATTATCCCATAAAGAAATTTTCTAAACAGCTCTTTGTCTGGGATAATTTAAAGGTAAATATCAGCTTTTCATTGTTATAATTATCACAAATCCTGAATTAGTGAGATCTAAGTTAATGAGTTATATTTGGTACTATGAAAATCCTATGATATTTCAATTGCATAAATATTTTAAAATCTGCTGTAAAATTATATTTCAGCAATTAATGAAGATGACTAATTTGCATTTATTATAAAATAATCCACCAAGCCCATAATTTAACACTGTAGTTTTCTCTATGCATTTACAGTTTTTATTAGAAAACACTAGCTTCTCTTGTTCTTTAATCAACATTTGATCAAATCTCTGGTCCATGAGCTTTGTCAGAAAATAATACTGTCAAAATGAATTCAAACACTCCCAGAACATATTTCACCTAGGAAAAGTGATCTGAAAAGGTTGAAGTTGCTTTATAAAAATGTACTCTAAAAAGGTAAAATAGAGAAATTGTAGTCATACCAATTTTTTAAAAGAAATCTCACAGTTCCAGATTTCTCATTTTCTAATGTCTGAATAAAAAAGCACTATTATGAAGGAAGGCAGTGTGTGATGCAGCGGAGAAAGTACCGTGTTCAGGTTACTGGAGGCAGGCACTCCCATCGCAATTCACCTCCACTTTACTGTGTGGCCAAATCATCAATCCTTCTGGGTTGCAATAATCCTGTATGTAAAATAAGCATCAAATAGTTGAATGCAGATCTTTCTAATAGTTCAAATAGTATATTGTCTTAGTAAACAAAGTATATGTATTAACAAAATGCTTCTTATATCTATGAAAGTAGTATTTTTATTAAATGGCTACCTAATCAGGGTTTATGCAGTTTCCATTAAAAGAAAAAAGCAGGGCCGCGCCGATGGCTCAAAGGAGTAGGGCGCCAGCCCCATATGCCAGAGGTGGGAGGTTCAAACCCAGCCCCGGCCAAAAACTGCAAAAAAAAAAAAGCAAAATAAGACATGTTCAGCCAGGTCATTGCCCTCAAACATTTCCCAGTCCACTTTGAAGGGACAAGCAAAGCAAGTAATGCTGTCAGCACAGTGAAAGAGCAATGCTGGGGGATGCAAGCACAGGACCGAGAGGACCAGAGAGGCAGCTTTGTACCTACCAAGTTCAAAATTGGTTACAGCACATGTTCATCCAAAATAAATTTTCTTCTTTGTACCATTTTTGCCTTTAGTATGTTCCCTTTATACTAAACATTCCTCACTTCCTCTTACTACCCCGTGGGCTTTATACATAATAGCATGCACTATTATTATTCTCATTCAGACACGAGGTAACTGAAGCTCAGAGACTGAGCTGCCCAAAGCATCATGAATGTGAAGTAGAGAAGTAGTCTTTGAGGCCCCATTACTTGGCCTTGAAGCCGATGCTTTTAACTTCATGCAAGCTTTGTGAGTGTGTACATTTTGAATATTTTGTAAATTATTCTTTCTCTGCATCATTGATTCCCTTGTATAATTTGTAAAGAATTCAAATGCAGTTGCTCTGGTGATGGATGAGATCAGCTACTCATATTTTTCTTTGCAAGATTCAGTCTTCTGCTTGTTAAGGACTTGTCTGCCTTCAGCTTTGACGATGGCCTTGATCAGGAGAAGGAGGCATTGATAATCCTCCAAAGAGTTACAGGAAGTACTCTGTGTTCTCAGTCAGACCACTGAAGGAAGTGTTCAGAATAGAAAAATGTGTTCCCTTTTGGCATTTTCGCTCCTGGATTAATTTTGCCAAGATAGATGCACAGCGATCTCACTTCCAGGCCACTTAACAAAAGCTCCTTCAAGTGCAAAATAGAATGATTCCTTGAGATGCCAGAGAAAAAGAGGATGAAAAAGAAAAAAAGCAGTTAAGTGTTAAAAGATGCTTATCCCAGGAGCCTTCTTCAAATTCACTAGCTGAACTACTTGGAGCATGAAGCTGCATCTGTAGGGGATGTGCTCAGATGGAAATGCAATAAAATATAAATATAAACACAAACTTAGCCCTTCAAAACCCATATCAGTGGCTCACAAAATCCTTGAAGGCCCTTGGACTTGGTTATTTCAGACAGGCATGGGCAGTCTTGTCCATTTCTTTTTAATGCTCCTGAGTGTTTGTGTCAGGACTTTCAATGATAATAAGGTTAAAAGGTTTCACTAGAAGCTTCTCAGCCACTGGGACTCTGACTTCTCTGCGTGTGTGCATGTATGCGTGTGTGCATGTATATGGACACAGGGTGTCCATAATGTTTATGTGCAATTTAAAATAGCACACAGACGTATGTGAAAGCTGAAACTATGACAGGCCACCCTCCTGCTATGTTCACTCATAGCAGAGGCAGGTTCGTGAACCATACTTAGAACCTCTCTGGAACACGGTTAAGTTCAGAGTATGAATCGCCTACCATGTGACCTACAGCTTGATTTTATTGACCTGGAGCAAAAGTTTCACTTAGCACTTTTCTAAGCAACTGAGTCCATGCCCCTTGATTAAAAGATATAAGGATTAATAATAGTATTGCAAAGTATAGATAAAAAAAATCACAGCTAACTATTTTTCAGCGCTTACTATGTTTGTTGTACACTTTACAGATATAGTTACCCTCAAATCCTGAGTGCTGCCAGTATATTTCTTTTTTTTTTTTTCAGATAAGATAATACTTTTTAAAAAATGTTAAGTAATTTCCCACAAGTCAAAGAGAAAAAGCCAGTTTTGAACATGGCTTTCCAACTCCAAACCATTGCGTTATATCTACCTTGGCCCTGATGTGACATCACGTGATTCCGAACTCATTCAAATAGAAACGTGTCTTTGAATTTAGAGATCAACCCATTCATTGCATGGCTAAGAAACTAGAAGCCCCAAATAATGAGCTCTGGTGTGAGGAACAGGGAGGACGAGTCCAGTCCTGGATCTGACACTTACTTCCTTGTCACCTTTCACATGCTACTGCTTGACTCTAAACCTCAGTTTTCTTATGCGTTAGACGGGGATCTTAGGATACCCCTCTACCACCAGATGGCTCAATACCCTTTCTTCCTTTATACTGCTTGTCTGTAGTGTAATTTCACGTTCAGTAGATCATTTCATCACAGACGCATCTTCTTCATTATCCTAACGGCTTTCTATTGTAGGGGGAATGTGATTGCCGCCACTCAAACCCATTTGAGATGGAGATTATACTTATTTAAATATCTTTCAAAGTTTCCTCAGGGTTCAAATACTTATTATTTTTTCTTTTTCTCAGTGGAAAGGTAACTAATATTTATGATATTGTGAGTTCATATGTGGCTTAACCATTGTTAGATTTGTTAAATAGAGAGTCCCAAAGTTTGCCATACATAGAGAAAACTAACAAGCTCGTATTATATATTATAAATCTTGTCTTTTTATATTTGTATATCAATATGTAAAGAATATTTTGTAAATAATTTATAAAATTTTATAATGAATATTTTGTAAATAAAGGTACCTTGAGTTAAGATTTCCCATTTTCCCTATGTATGGATGTATGTATATATGGAGACCTTTGGGACGTGCCCTGTACTATTTTATTCAGTCCTGAGGGTTGTTATGCAACAAGGTAATATTCTCCCCTATGTAAAGATAAGAAAGCTGACATACAACACATTGTGAAGGTCTTAAATTTGTACAATTTCAAAGATTTTGCAATTCAAACTCTGGTGTGTTTCGATTTATAAGTTATGTCTTTCCCCGCTGACACATAGCTCTAGGCCCAAAGCTTGCCACAGTGAAGGTGGGTAGAAAACACGGAAAACTGACACTGCCCACAGGGTAGGCCCATGAGTGGTTTTCATTTGACAACCATTAAATCAGAGGTATCTTTTTAAAAATTTTTCAAAGTCAACGTACCTCAGGTGATCTCAACTAATGTTACTATTTTTCCCTCCTGTCCTCACTGGGTTCAGAAAGGCAAGGTAGTAATTTACTGCCTGACACAAGATTAATCCCATGTTTTCTTGGCAAATGTGGTCAATGTTCCTTTGTCTCATGTTCTCTTAACGGATATTAAAATTTAACTTATCTCACATATTGCAATTCAAATGATACTTAGCTCTCCTTTAAAAAATGCACAATCTTAACTTAAAACATCTAAGAATAGTCCTTGTATATCTTCAAACTGGTTGCCTCTTTTTCTTACTATAACGTGGGACTAATGTACACTGTGGGCTTCAATCATCCATCCACCCTTCAGTAAGAATCCGCACTCACCGTGTGGCCGTCTGCCATCCGTGTCTGTGTTCTGACTGGAGAGCTGCCTCTCCAGAGGCTTGTTGACTCTGCATTACTGTTTGTTGGGACGTTCCTTCTAGAGTAAACCTCAACGGTATTTACACTACAAACCCAGCCATCCACACTGTCTGCTATTTTAGTATTTTCATTATAACAGGAGGAATTTATTTAATTAAGAAGTTAGTATCGAAAAATATTGCAAACAACTTTAAAGTAGCTTCAGTAAGTTTTGACAGAGGACACAGTGGTTGTTTAAATTGTGTGGGTATCATCTGTGAAAATAAACTCTCAATAGTTTATGCCACGTGTGTAGACTTACCACACAATCACCACATACATGCACATACACATACATATAAACACACACACACACACACACACACACATACGCTCATACATACCAACTTCACTGGAATTGTATGCCCTTATAAGAAAGACCTCAATACGGTAAACATTGTCACCTTTCAAGTAGTGAAAAAAGGCTTTTGCTGACATATTTATCTTTCCACAAGAGCTCTTAAAAGGGGATTAATGATAACTAAGCTACAGAAATAATTGTTAATATTGGCTACAAATAATTTTATTTTCTTAACAAAAAATAAAATTAAAAATTTCATCATGGGCGGCGCCTGTGGCTCAGTGAGGAGGGCGCCGGCCCCATATGCTGAGGGTGGCCGGTTCAAACCCAGCCCCGGCCAAACTGCAACAAAAAAATAGCCGGGCGTTGTGGCGGGCGCCTGTAGTCCCAGCTGCTCGGGAGGCTGAGGCAAGAGAATCGCGTAAGCCCAAGAGTTAGAGGTTGCTGTGAGCCGTGTGATGCCACGGCACTCTACCTGAGGGCGGTACAGTGAGACTCTGTCTCTACAAAAAAAAAAAAAAAAAAAAAATTCATTATAAATCTAGTATATATTCACTTATAGTATATATTCTAGACTTATTCATATTAAGTCTAAAAGCTTATTAAAACTGTTTGCCAGGCGTGGGTATCATGGTCTGGTGGTTTTGACAATTTGTTGGAGGCACCTTGGATTGTCAGCATCTGTGTCAGTTTACCCAGAAACATCCTCCAACCCCTTTCCAGGGAGAATTGAAGCAGGGTTACCAGGTGTCTGTGAGTCGAGATGTAGATGGGGCTGAGCGCAGGCTCAGTACTCCAAGTCCCACAGATTTCACTCCTGTCATAGCTGAAACTCAGCTCCCAGGGCCAGCCCACAACCCTCAGATCTCAAAGAGCCCAGTGAATAGGCCATAATAATGAAATTATTATTTAACAGAAAACTAACTATATATTTAGCAATGATGATGTCAGGCACTTTGCTAGATGCTTAGAGTATTGGGTACAACCTGGTATCCCTGTCATGTCCATACCAGTATCTTTATTTCTTAGAAGAGGAAACAGAGGTCAGTGAGGTTAACTAATTTGTGACAAATTATACCAATTATAAACAACGGAACATGCAATTGCTTTTAAGCTTGTCTAACTCTGAAGTCTATTCTCTATTTGTAAAAGAAGAATAAAGTATAAAAAAATTGATTTTTTTTTTTTTTTGTGTGTGTGTGTGTGTCTGGTGACCGTTGGCCCAGATTATAATCTGTGGCTTTCTGATCCAAAGTATCTGGGTACTAATTACACGTGAACTTACTTCATGCACTGAACTTACCACAAGTGGTATCTGCATTTTGATCTGCATTTTCCTAATAACTAATGATGTTGAGCTCCTTTTCATGTGTTTATTATTCATGCATATACCTTATTTAGAGAAATTTCTATTCAAGTTATTTGCCCATTTTTAATTGGATTTTTGTCTTTTTATTGTTGAATTGTAAGACTTCTTTATACAGGCAAGCCTCATTTTGTTGCACTCAACTTTTTTCTGCTTCACAGACACAGAATTTTTTTCAAAATTGGAAGTTTGTACAAACTCTGTCTAGCAAGTTATTGGCACGATTTTTTTTTTTTTGTTTTTGATAGCTTGAGCTTAGTTTGTGTCCCTCTGACATTTTGGTAATTCTCAACAGTATTTCAATTTTTTCATCATTATTGTATTTGTTATTATAATCTATAATCATTTATCTTTAATGTTGCTACTTTAACTTTTTTTTTGGAGTGTCATGAATTGCACCTATACAAGATGGTAAACTTAGTAAATGTTGTGTGCGTTCTGATGCTCCACTAACGAGCCATTCCACCTGTCTCCATTTCCTGAAGCATACCTGTTCCTGAGACACAATATTAAAATTAGGCCAATTAATAACTCTAAATTGACAGTTAAAATATTCAACTGAGAGGAAGAATTGGATGTTTCTCACTTTAAATCAAAAACTAGAAATGATAAAGCTTAGTGAAAAAGGTATGTTAAATGCCCAAGATAGACTGAAAGTTATACCTCTTCTACCAGTTAGCCAGGGTCTGACTGCAAAGGGAAAGTTCTTCAAGGAAATTGAAAGTGCTACTCTAGAGAATGCACAAATGATAGGAAAGCCAAGCAGCCTTATTTTTGATATGGAGAAAATGTTAGCAGTTTGGAAAGAAGATCAAAAAAGCTATAACATTTCCTTAAGCTAAAGCCTAATTCAGAGTGAGTCCCTAACTCTCTTCAATTGTATGAAGGCTAAGAAAGGTGAAAAAGTTATAATCTAAGAATAGAGGGAAGGGGGAAATGGAGGGGAGGGACAGGGGAGGTGGGCAGAGGGAGGGTGATTGGTGGGATTACACCTGCGGTGCATCTTACAAGGGTATATGTGAAACTTAGTAAATGTAGAATGTAAACGTCTTAACACAATAACTAAGAAAATGCCAGGAAGGCTATGTTAACCAGTATGATGAAAATGTGTCAAACGGTCTATAAAACCAGTGTATGGTGCCCCATGATCGTGTTAATGTACACAGCGAAGATTTAATAATAAAATAAACAAATAAATAAATAAAATATAATTGACTTCGCTAGGAAAAAAAAAAAAGAAAGTTGTAAAAGCTGCAGAAGAAAACTTTAAAGCTAGCAGGCTTGATTTAGGAGGTTTAAGAAAAGGAGTCATCTCCATAACATAAAAGTGCAAGGTGAAGCAGCAAGTGCTGAAGTAGAATGTACAGCAAGTTGCCCTTAAGACCTAACCAAGATAACGGATGGATATGGCTATACTAAACAACTGGTTTTAAATGGTAACTTTTAGGTTGAAGCCATTGCTTATTTGCCATTATGGAATTTCAGGGTCCTTAAAAGTTATTTTAAATCTTCTCCAACCGTGCTCTAAAAACGAAATAGCCAAGCCTGGATGACAGCATGTCTCCTTATTGCATCATTTACTGAATATTTAAAGCCCATTTTGAGACCTACTTCTCAGGAAAAAGATTTTTCTAAAAATATCCCTGCTCACTGGCAATGACCTGGTCAGCCAAGAGCTCTGATGGAGATGTACAGTGAGATTAACATTGTTTTCATGCCTACTAACAATAGCATTCATTCTGCAGACCACAAATCAAGGAATAATTTTAACTTTCAAGCCTTATTGTTTAATGAATACATTTTATGATGCTATAGCTGTTATACCTAATGACAACTGAAAACCTTCTAAAAAAATGATTGATCACTTAAAAGCCATTGAGAACATTTATGCTTTATGCAAGGAGGTCAAAATATCAACATTCACAGGAGTTGAGAAGGAGTTGATTTTAACCCTCGTGGATGATCTTGAAGAGTTCAAGACTTCAGTGGAGGAAGTAACTACAGTTTTGGCAGAAATAACAAGAGAACTAAAATTAAAAGTGAAGCCTAAAGGTGTGACTAACCTCTGCAGTCTCATGACAAAACTTGAACAGATGAGGAGTTGCTTCTTGAGGAGAAAGCAAAGAAAGGGGTTTCAGGAGATGGAATCTATACCTGAAGAAGATGCTGTGAGCTTTGTTGAAATGATAATAAGGATTTAGAATATTGCATGAGCTCAGTTAATAAAGTGGCAACAGGATTTGAGAGCATTGACTCCAATTTTGAAAGACTATCTACTAAGGGTAAAAGGAAGAGTCAGTTGACACAGCATACTTTATTATTGTCTCATTTTAAGAAATCACCAGAGCCAATCCAACCTTCAGTAACCACTCTTCTGATCCATCAGCAGCCCTCAACATAGAAACAACACACTCGACCAGCAAAAAGATTATGACTTGCTAAAGGTTCAGATACTTGTTATCATTTTTAGCAATAAAGTTTTTTTAAGGAAAGTACATCATATTAGACATGATGCTCTTATAAGCTTAATGGATTATATTCTAAACATAACTTTTATATACACCAGAAAACAAAAAAAAAAAAATTGTGAATTGCTTTACTGTGATATTTACTTTATTGTGGTGGTCTGGAACAAAACCTATAATTTTTATGAAGTATGCCTGTATATTCTGGATACAAGATTTTTATCAGATATGTACTTTCTTGATAAGGTTTCATTACTTTAAAATATTCATCCATATTATCATTCAAATATGACTACTAACATTTTAGTGCATTCAGAACATTAATAATAAAACATGGAAAGGATTTATAGACAAAGATAAAAACACATAAGTATCTATCCATAAAGGATGGTTAAATAAGAGAGAGAATCCATACTCAGTGTCTGCCCAAATAAATAATGTGTACTACATGAAGTCATATCAGTTCTGGATTTTTTTTTATTTTTATTTTTTATTAAATCATAGCTGTGTACATTAGTATGGTCATGGGGCACCATACATTTGGTTCATAGACCGTTTGACACATTTTCATCACACTAGTTAGCATAGCTTTTGTGGCATTTTCTTAGTTATTTTGCTAAGACCTTTACATTCCACATTTACTAGGATTCACATATACCCTTGTAAGATGCACAGCAGGTGTAATCCCATTAATCCTCCTCCCACCACCCCCCTCCCCCCTCCCTCCCCTCCCTTTCCCCATTCTCCCTATTCTTAGGTTGTAACTGGGTTATAGCTTTCATGTGGAGGTCCTACATTAGTTTCATAATAAGGGCGAGTACATTGCGTACTTTTTCTTCCATTCTTGAGACTCTCGATTTTTAAATAAAACTTTATTTTTATTTTATGAAAACAAATAGAAAATATCTTTAGTGACTAGTCAAAAAGCCACCCTCATCCTTATTCCACTTCATCTCCATCAGATAGTATCAAAGCTAACTTAGTGGGCTTAGTGCCCATAGCACAGTGGTTACAGTGCCAGCTACATACACTGAGGCTGGCGGGTTAGAACGCACCTAAACAACAATGACAACTGCAACAAAAAATAGCTGGGAGTTGTGGTGGGTGCCTGTAGTTCCAGCTACTTGGGAGGCTGCGGCATGAGAATCGCTTAAGCCCAAGACAAGAGTTTGATGTTCCTGTGAGTTGTGACACCACGACACTCTACCAAGGGCAACATAGTGAGACTGTGTCTCAAATAAAAAGAAAACTTACTGGTAATAATGCTAATACTTCTCATTCAGTGGATATTTGTGAAATGGTTATTAACATTGTAATAAAACCTTTTTTTAATGTTACACCATTTCCCTTTTTTATACAATAATGTAGGGGCTTCCAAATGACTCCAACTTTATCCCTAATCCTTCTTCATAGACATTCTACAATTGATGATTTTAATGTAATTGCAATCTTCAGTCTCCAAATTAGGACTGCCTTCCTAATGTTATTATTTTACTTTAAAATAATTATATTCAGACTTTTAAAGTATATTTTAAAGCCATGAAACATTTAACTTTAACCTCAAAGGAAAAGATAATTTGTTATGATTAGGTTAATATTTATTTTGTAGTAAAAGCAAAGGTAAGAAAATCTTGCTGCTAATGAATTCACAATTCATTAACTTAACAAACAGTTATCTAGTCCCCAAAGTATACCAGGAACTGTGCTACTCTCTGAGAATTCAAAAGTAAAATAACCTTCCTATCCCCTCAAGGAACTTACTCAAATGCACAGTGAATGATAGCATCACTGTGTCATTTCTGCACATTCCAGTAGAAACAAAAGAACAGAGCCCCTAACCTGACTGTGTAAGTCAAGAACTACTTCATTGATGACGTGCATTTAACTGAACTTCAAAGAATACCTTGCAGGCTTGTCAGATGGATAAGCTAGAATAGAGGTGGAAAATACTTCTGACAGAGGTAACAGCATACACAGAAATTCAAGGAAGTATGAGAGAACTTAGAGTTGCAATGAAACAGGTAGAGGCAAAAGATGAAGGTCAGGAAGTAGAATAGGTCACAGTAATTTTCTCAGGTAAAGGATCAGCATAAATTCAGCTTCAGTAGCAAAGTTTGATTTAGGAACAGTAAGTCTGTTTCCTAAAGATTACATGTTCTGTTCCATCCTGATCCAATGACCTGGGAAAAACGTAATTATTCCAATTTGCCAACCTACACCTGTGTTTACTGAGCAGAAAATTCATATATACTCCTATAAAGAAAAACTTTATTTTCCCTTTGATTCCTAATACATGTTTGTAAGTCTTGATGCAGTTCTCTCTAATGTATCAGTGTCTGTTCAATACTTGCATCTGGCACACATAGTGTTACATGAAGAGGAGAGTTTCTATTTTCAATAAAATTCTTCTATTTTGAGGAAATAGAATTGTGAATTAGTATTTGTAACAAGAAGTCTATATATGATATTATAGTGAGAAAATGAAAGAAGTTATCATTACTGGGTTTCAAAGAAGTTAAAGCTCAATATGGATGTAGAAGGATATGGTCAAGTTCTAACAAAGAAGAAAGACAATTTATAAACCAAGAACAAAGAGGCATATAAAAAATAAATGTATGAAACAGTATATTCATTAAAAGTTCTATAAATTGTTCACCTCTAATAGGTAACTGAGGTACCAAGGAAAGAGTAATAAACCTTGAGAAGAAAAAGGCAAATGATTACAGGTAAAGAAATGGATTTAGAGGGCTCAGTGCCCATAGCACAGAGGTTACAGTGCCAGCCACATACACCAAGGGTGGTGAGTTCAAACCTGGCCTGGGCCAGCTAAACAATAACAACAAAAAAAATATAGCCAGCCATTGTGGCAGGCACCTATAGTCCCAGCTACTTGGGAGGCTGAGACAAGACAATTGTTTAAGCCCAAGAGTTTGAGGTTGCTATGAGCTCTGATGCCATGGCACTCTACCAAGGGCAACATAGTGTGATACTCTGTCAAGAAAGAAAAGAAAAGAAAAGAAAAGAAAGAAAGAAAGAAAGAAAGAAAGAAAGAAAGAAAGAAAGAAAGAAAGAAAGAAAGAAAGAAAGAAAGAAAGAAAGAAAGAAAGAAAGAAAGAAAGAAAGAAAGAAAGAAAGAAAGAAAGAAAGAAAGAAAGAAAGAAAGAAAGAAAGAAAGAAAGAAAGAAAGAAAGAAAGAAAGAGAAAGAAAGAAAGAGAGAGAAAAATGGAAATGGATTTAGAAAGTCCAATTACTTCTCGTAGATTCCACAGCTAGAAAGGGATGAAAACAAGATTTGAACCCAGATTAATCTGACTGTAAAGCTGGCATTTCAACCATGTTACTTTTTCTCATGATACAATTATAAAACTGGTGCAATGTTTTAAATACGAGTTACAACATATAATTTTGAAATCGAAGTCACAGCCATTGTCTCTGGCCATCTTTGCTGTGGATTAAATATGATAAACTCTCTAAAACAGAATAGTATCTACAAGAATAGAATTTCTGGGTAAGTAGGTTGAGAAGGGTATTGAGGCTATTTTCAGGCTTAAGAAGAGAGCTTGGAATACCGAGTTAGCAATGTCCAGTATGGCTGCCAAAGTAATAAGTGAAATCCTTTCTAAAGCTACAAGATAGTTTTATAAAAACAATACCTAGCATAAAAGAATTTAAGCAATGGGGCGGCGCCTGTGGCTCAGTCGGTAGGGCGCCGGCCCCACATACCGAGGGTGGCGGGTTCAAACCCAGCCCCGGCCAAACTGCAACCAAAAAATAGCCGGGCGTTGTGGCGGGCGCCTGTGGTCCCAGCTACTCGGGAGGCTGAGGCAAGAGAATTGCTTAAGCCCAGGAGTTGGAGGTTGCTGTGAGCTGTGTGAGGCCACGGCACTCTACCGAGGGCCATAAAGTAAGACTCTGTCTCTACAAAAAAAAAAAAAAAAAAAAGAATTTAAGCAATGACTGTGTTAACTCTTCTGTTTTTTAAAAGCCACCATTTAGAAGTCAGTGGCTACTAAAGAAAACAATGAAGTAAATGCTATTTCAAGGAATAAACATACAAGCTTGAATGTAAGTTATGTGGCACAATATCTGGTACAGTATAAAGAACAAATATTATCATTTTCTCCACACCTTGAGAAGTAAAATTTCCTAGGGATGTATCATTTCCACTACTAATGTCCATGAAGTACATATGAGCTGATTTCCTTAAAAGAAGTCACTTATGAGGAGTTAGGACGTTCAGAATGGTGGAGTAAGGAGTTTGGCAAACTGTCCTCCCAGAAAGATAACTATTTTAATTGACATAAATTATTCTAAAAAAAAAATCTTTAAAGTCACTAGAAGTTATACTAAAGGCATTTGTATAAAAGACATAGCAAAGTATTTACATCTAGTAAGTCTTGCTAAGAACATTGAGAGTCTGTGGCATGACCCACTTTATTACTATTGCCTCCTCCTCTCTATTATAGAAGGTTACTTCATATTGTATAGCCAAGAAGGTGGAGCTTCTCCTCCCCCACAACATCCAAGTCTGGAGCTATGGTTCACGCCAAGACGGACATGCTGCTACATTTCTTACTGTAGCCTCATGTTGCAGAATCACTATTTAGAGATACACAGATGCACCTAAGAGGACCGTGTCCTTCCTCCATCACCACCAACAACGGAGGCTTTAGTCATGAAGTGCACTCATTACTCCATGTTCCAAAAGCCAAGAATTCTTTTCCTCTGAGTACTATCTCCCGGACTAGTTCATGAGGCAGAGGTTCCACCACAGCACAGGTCAGCCAAGGCCAGCCAAGGCCAGCCAAGCCCAGACACTACACTGCCCAGTGCTCTCCTAAGGCAACTAGGCCACTTAGGGAGAAGCGCAGTCTTCTGGTCCCAAGATTTTGCACAGGTGGAAGAAGAAGTTCCCTAAGTATAAGGAACTCTGAGACTTGATCCCAAGAGCTGAATTCCTCTGAAACGAACAGTGAGGAATTTCAAGCCTGGATATTTGGGTGGTAAACAATTAAAAAGAGCTAGTATTTCCATGACAGCAATAACTTGAACCATATGCCAGAAAGTTTACCAGAGAGAACCAGAAAAAAAATAGCAAAAAGAAAGTCTTTCTGGGGTCTGACTATACTTTAAACACTGGTCTCAAAAATTATCCATGCGAAGGGCCACAAGTTTAATAGGGTAAAACTGAGAACAATTTTTGCCCCAGGATGATGTAAAAAAACACAATAGAGCAATTGGATAGTAATTAGGGAAGCCAAATAGTTTGATACAGTAATAAAAGAGGAAACATCTCAACAGAGAGATCAGGAAAAGAGAAAATAGAGCCCTGTAAGTCACAGTCATGCTGAGGTAACTACTATGCTCAAGTCTACCTGCTCTCAGGAGAAACAGCAGAGGCTTCATACTAGGGGACTGTACTAAAATAGTCCAGTCAAGCCACAAAACAAATATGCAAGCAGGCAACAACAAGGACCCAAATGGTACATCTATATTCATGGTTACTACAATATATTAGCTAAAATGCCTAGTTTCAATTATTAGCAAAAGAACATATGACACATGCAAAGAAACTAGACAGAGTGACCGACACAGAAGAAAATGCAAGCAACAGAAACTTCCTGCTAGCCTATCCAGATGTCAAAATTAATAGGAAATACTTGAATGCAGCCATATAAATATGTTCAAAAAATTAAAGGTAACCATGTTTAAAGTTTTAAAGGCAAGTGTAAGGAAAATGCCTCATCAAATAGAACATATAAAATGATATAGATATAAAAAATACAGAAATGATAAAAATGATAATTCTGGAATTGAACATCACAATTAGAGAAAAGAAGAAGAGATATTCCAAGAAATCAGCAGTAGAGTTGTGTCAAAAAAACATTCCGCTGAAACTGAGGATAGATATATGGAGATTATGCATTTTAAAGATAAAAAGAAAAAGACTGAAGTAAAATGAACAGATGCAGACCATAAAATACACAAATGTATGCATAATGGGCAAAGCAGGAGGAAAGGAGAGAGGGACATTATTGGAATAAACAATGGCTGAAAATGTCTCAAATGTGAGAAAAACTTTAATATACATATCAAAAAAGTGCAGTAAAATCCTAATAAGATGAACACAAAGCCCACAAGCAGATATGATATATAAAAAGGCTAAGAAGTGAAAACAAATGGAAACTTTTGAAAGCAATAACAGAAAAATGACTAATCACATACATAGGAACCTCAATAAAATTGGCATGTAACTTCTTATTAGAAACAAGGAAGGCCAAAAGACAATGGCATGCATACGAAAAGTACAGAGAGGATATGAAAGATGTCAATCAAAAATCTTGTAGCTATCAAAACTATCTTTCAAAAGTGAAGGCAATTGCATTGGCATTATGAATATCCTAAATGTCACTAAATTGTTCACACTAATAAAAATTGATTTTGTTATGTAAATTTTACCTATAAATAAGAAGAACAAGGGAAAAGCAAAGTATATTCCTTGATAAACAAAATCTGAAAGTGCTGCCAATAATCCAAATTTCAAGAAATAATAGAGAATTTCTTTAATCTAAATGCATTTGACTCCAGACAATAATTTGAATATATTTCAGAAAATAAAAAGCATCAGTAAACCTAAGTATGTAAGTATAAAAATGAAGAAAAACATATTTATTATTCTCAACTTATCTGGAAAGCAATCATATAAAACAGTACACATATAAATTTGATGTTATAACATAGAATGTAACGTATTTGACAATAATAGCACAAAAGAGGTAGGTGTTAGCAAACCTTACTATAGTTAAAAAAACTACCAAATTTCAACTCACACTCACAGCAACAAAACTGACAGAATTAAAAGAAAAATTAGACAATCTTAAACTAATACTTTGAGACATTAATACCTCACTTTCAATACTTGATAGACAAGCTAGGCAGATCTATAAGGAAAAAGAAACTTAAAAATACTCTACAATTAGACCTAATATACAACTATAGAACCCTCCATGTAAGAAGAAAAACTACACATTGTTTCCAAGTACACATGAAACATTCTCCAGGGTAAACCTAAGAAGAATAAGAAACAAATAATAATATATTCAAAAAGATTAAAATCATTCAAAGTATGTTCTAGAGCCACACTGAATAAAATTAAAAAGTAAAAACAGAAAGAAAAGTGTGAAATCCACATTTATGTAAAAATTGAACAATATAATCATAGACAACCAGAGTCAAAAAAGAAATCACAAGATAAATTACAAAATATTTTAAGGTGAATAGAAATTATGAAATAAAATAAACATCTTGTGACATACAGCTATAGCAGTGCAAAGAGGGAAATTCATAGCTCCAAATGCCTAAAAAAAAAAAAAGATCTTAAATTAGTAATCTAACCTTCCTTGTTGAAACAAAGGTCCAATCAATGTGCAACATATTAGATAACAAATAAAATGAAAAAAAAATTATAGAAAGACACAAACTATTGCATCAATAGAGACTAAAAAATCTGAGTAGTTCTATAAAAAGCCATAACATTGATTTCTTAAGCAAAAATTCTCCCATACAGAAAATTCCAGGCTCGGATAACTTTACTGAAAACATGACATAAAAATAATAACATTTCTTTATGAACTCTTACGAAAAAGAGGATGGCCTCTTCCAAGTCATTCTAGGAGGCCCACTGTTACCATGATACCCAAACCAGGCAAAGATATTATGAAACAAAACTAAATTAAACTAAAATCCTTTATGAATATGAATATGGAAAAATTATCAGGAACATACTAAAAAAGCAATTGCAGCAATATATTAAAGAAATTATATACCATGACTAAATAGGACTCATTTCAGGGATGTAAATACAGTGTAGCATCTGAAAATTAATTAATGTGTAAATGAAAAAAAAATACCTGGTTATCTCAATAGACACAGAAAAAGCATTTGAAAAAATGCATTATCATTTTATTATAAAAAAGCTCAAAAAACTTGGAATAAAAGGGAACTTTCTCAACTTGATAAAAGACATCCATGAAAAACCCATAGCTGACATCTTACTTAGTGGTAAAAGACTGATTTACCTCCTCTCATTACTAATAAAATAAGCACGCCCCCTCTTCTTACCTGTATTTGCCATTTTAACAAAGATTCTGGCAAGACCAATTAAGTAATTTTAAAAAAGGAATCTATTTTGGAAAGGAAGATGTAACATGATCTCTATTTGAGGTTGACATAATTATGGGTAGAGAACATCCTAAATAATGAAAACTAATAAGTAGAACTAATATGCAGCTTTAGCAAGGATATAGGATACAAGCTCAAAATACAAAAATCTATTGTATTTCTATACATTATCAATGAATATTCCGAAAATGAAACCAAGAAAACAAGTTATGTAGCAGCAAAGTAATAAAAATTATTTACATGTAAATTTAACAAAATAAATACAAGAGTCTTATACTAAAAACTATTAAACTGTGTTGGAAGAAAGTAAAGAAGATTCAAATGAATGAAAAGATACTTCATGTTCATGGATTAAAGATTTACTCTCATCACAAGCCAATATTCTCCAAATTGAGGGATGTTGGTTCAACGCAGTTCTTATTGGAATTCCATGTGACTTTTTTGCAGAAACGGAAAAAATAATCCTAAAATATTTATGTAAATGCAAGGGATCAAGAATTGTCCGAACAACCTGGACAAAGAACAAAGTTGGAGTGCACCCTTTTTCTGAATCAAAGCTTAACTACAAAGGGACAGTAATAATGACCATATGATACTGACATAGGATTCAAATATAGATCATGAGAGTAGAATTGAGAGTCCAGAAATAGACCCAAATATCTATGATCAATTGGTTTTTGACAAAATATCAAGATCATGCATTGGAGAAAGATTTTTATTTTCCACAAATGATACTTAGACACTTGGGTAACCATATGCAAAAGATGGAAGTTAGACCCATATACAGTCTTCACAAAAAATTTCTTTTTGTTTTCTACATTTTTACACTTATAAAAATTTATAATCTCCAAAAAGTAAATTAGTAGTTGCTTAGGGCCAGCAGGGGGATGGGAAGGATGGGAGTGACTGCTTATGAATGTAGATTTCTTTCAGGGGGAACAAAAATATTCCAAAATTAGATTTAAGTGATAGGCAACAGTGATTATGCAAAAAAGCATTAAATTGTACACTTTAAATGGTGAATTGTCAGGTATGTAGACTAGATCTCAATAAACTTGAAAAATACCAAACACACACACACACACACACACACACACACACACACATACACAATCATCATCACCAGAGAACTTTCCCCTGTGAACAGATTGATACCGTTAAGTACTCAACCTCTCTTCCTACACTTGCTACTCTGAAAATTACTCTTTCCTTTGGAGTAAAACTATTATTTGAAACTACTTAATCAACCCAAAGCATATTTTTAAATCCTATTAAAATAATGTGTATGTATTTTCCTTTATTGATATTCCCAAGGGAAACGTTAAGAATCTATATGCAAACAATAATTAAATAATTATTTATTATGCAAAATAAAATAAAAATGCTGCTATTGGCAATAGCATTTAAAACAACAAATCTTGGTTGACTTCTTCCTAAAGGTTAGTATTGGATTGTTTTTCCAGACGCGTTACTGAGTGATTTTTAATGTCAGAACAATTATACACCTGTGATTCTATTTCTCCTAGTTGATTCCAGTGAACTCGACACTATTAGTCAATTCTGCATATACTATACGCTGTTAAGGAAAACACCAGTAGGAAAACAAACTGCCAAAAAAAGACAAGGCATGCAACACTAGTTGAGAATTTGTTGTCTAGGAAGATGTGGTCATCAGCTTCTGATAAGGACTCATTTGCTGTCATTTTGATATCCCTCACAATTGAGTTGTTAACTTGTAATAGCTATATTATCAAAAGCACTATTTGTCCCTTTTTTTTTCATTATTTGTCCTTCATGTAGTATCATTTAAAGTAAAAAGTATTTGCTGGGAAGCCAACCTAACTTTCATAGCATCCCTACCTTAAACGTGTTGATTTTTAATTAATATTTTATTGCATAGAGAAACACATTGATGCATAACAGAAAAAAAGCATGACCATAAGGTGGAGATATCAAGGTGTAGGGCACCAATCCAAGGCTTCTTCTCTATGTTTCCTGGAATTTATCCATCTTCCAATGTTGTAGAATCCTTTGTTCGCTTAATGCTTAATCCTTAATCCTTGAAGTTTGCTTAATACGAAGCACTGGGGAAATGGATCACAAAATCCTCAAACATGCCAAGCAACGTGTATTTCTCTACCTTATAGGTGTTGTTCCATTTACATGAAATAAAGTCTCCTTTTTTTCTGTCTTATAAAGCCTCAAAGCCCTGAACATGTATCATTGTAAAGCTCTCTGAAAATCCCCTGAACTATCTACAAACTCCACTGGTAAACAATGTATATTCATCATCATTGAGGCATTTCTCAAACGTGATTATGTGCCATAGAGATGTTATATTTCAAGTATATTTTAGTGTTATATTTCAGCTTTAGAACAGTAGTTGGCCAATGGTATTTTAAACAAAGGAATCATATTTCATAATCTGAAAATCAATTTAACATTTTTTCTTATTCTATTTGTATTATATATTCATTATCACTTTTATTTTATTTTTCTGAGAATATACTTGGCTTCTCTGTCTAAATTTTGTTTCATGAAAATAATAAATGTATTTTCTACCACTATAATTTTTCAATGACAAAAATTAACTCTTCAATTTGTGTAGCTTCTTAGAGTTTAAATACTATATTCATTTTTATTTGATTTTAAGATTTTATAGCATTTATGTGATGTGGTGGTGTTATTTTCACTTTGCTCATGGGGAAGCAGAACTTGATCATATGTTCAGAATCACATTTTAGCCAACTGTTAAAAAGATTGCAGAATTGGCAACATGCATTTAAATTTTCTGAACCTAGGCCGTTGTCTATATTTTGTGAATAAAAAATTTTTTCAATAAGATATTTATCAAAAAGGCCAGGAAGTCTATTGACCAAATAGCTTTATAACTTTACACACAGACACAGACACACACACACACACACACACACACACACACACACACACATGTATGGGGGTGCCATATAAAAAGTATACATGTTTTAAGAAAGGAAAAAATATATATATTATATTTGTAATACTCAATTCACATTTAACTTCTGTAATTATAAGAGGTACTCAATGTGATTTATATTCATTTTTTGTTATTGGTATATTATTACAATTTTAATATAGTTTTTTCTTTTCTTAAAATGTGTATACATTTTTGACACTCTCCATGGAGGTATGCCTGTGGGTGTATTTAAATCACAACATATTTTATTGTGACTTTTGGGCAACTACTCAATTGTAATTATTGTTTGAATCAGCAAAATACTTGATGGAATTTAATTTCAAAATACTAAGGAATTTATGATTTAATTTTTTATTTGTTTTTGTTAAGGTATTATACTTGTTTTGAAGAAAAAGAAGCAAATTGCAATGTAATCTAGGAAAATACTAATTTTGACATTTTTCACATATGTACTTATTAATGTTTACTTTAGAAAAGAGAAAATATCAAAATATTCTCATGAAATTAAGGCAAAACTATATAAATGTTGGTGTATTTTCTTTTTTTAATTTTTATCTATTTATTATTTTATTAAATCATCTCTGTGTACATTAGTGCAATCAAGGGGTACAAAATGCTGGTTTCATATACAATCTGAAATATTTTCATCAAACTGTTTAATATTGCCTTCATGGCATTTTCTTAGTTATTGTATGTAGACATTTCTATTCTGCATTTACTAAGTTTCACCTATAATGTTGGTGTATTTTCTATCACTGTTTTTATCAGTACCCATGTTATCTCATTAATGTAAACTGTTTAATAACTTCAATTGAAATCCAGGGGGAGAGTTGCCTAGAAAAAAATATTATTCAGAGGTACATGTTTTTATTATTAGTTGATAGCAAAATCACAATTAAAAAAGTAGCTATCCATTAATTTTTGAATTTTTTGGCTAACATTTAAGAAATTTATAATCTGGCATATTTTAAAAATTTTGTTCTATGTGTCTTTGATAATATCGGCCCCAGTTAAAAGTTTCTCAATCTCTATCAATTGTTTTACACTGTAGTTATAAATATAATGTATTTGATTTCTGTCTTTAAGAATTTTAATTTTCCAACTTAAAAAAAAAACACTTAAAAAGTATTTAAATCTAGTAAGGTAAACTCACAAATATGAGGAAGCTCAAGTTCTCTTAAAATTACAGTACTATATGTAAACTTGTAAAATTTCCACTCAAAATCACAACTAACTTAATTTCTCTGGAATACATGGTAATTTGGCCTTAGAAAACTGAAAATTTTTTTAATAGGTCAAATTTTCTTACACATTACAAAATTTTTAAATGCAGAATATCCACTAATTCCTTCTAGGCCCCCATTATTTAATGGACTCGTTCAATTATTTAGTGTTCGTTTAATTTCCTTAATTTTTTTAAATTTTAATGTTTAGTCACTGAGAAGGTAATTATATTATCCTGCTGGGTAGACAACCTTCTAAGTTGGTGGAAGCTGCATGGTCTGCAGGGATTTTAGTTTGACCTCAGGATTCGTGTCGCAGCCTTTGCTGAACCACACTGAGTCCCATTTAAATTTATTTCATGGAGTTCATGATGAAAAGGAGAATGTCTTACAGTACTCAAAATTTATGTAGCTCAAGACCATGATCTACCCCGAAATTTTTCATTGTTCAATCTCCCAAATATCTTGTTTACTTTCTCTAGGTCTTGAGTTAAAAGATTAAACTATCTTCTTCATACCTGTGAAACACTTTGATATTGACAGAATTGTCTTGCCACCTCTGTGTAAGAAAGGCCTTTACACAAGAAGGGCCTCTCTACATTCTTCTAGACATAAAAATGATATTAATTTTGATTCTGAAGATCTCAGGGGTATGTTTGAATCTTTGTCACAGGTTCAAGGTCATACTACTGACATGCAAGTATACATTTACATGGATGAAAACATTTTGATGGTTTCACTTACCATTATGCTATTAGTATTTCTCATGTAAATAAAATTACTCACTCACTTTTTGAATATCTACATGCATTTTTACTCATTACCAACCTATAGCAGATTTTTTCATTGTTTTCAAATGATAAATAATATTATGTGACATAGGGTGGCACCTGTGGCTCAAAGGAGTAGGGCACCAGCCCCATATGCCAGAGGTGGCGGGTTCAAACTCAGCCCTGGCCAAAAACTGCAGAAGAAAAATACATATTATGTGACATAAAATTTCTGGATCTAATGATATAGACATATTTAAAGATTTTTATAGATATTAACAAGTTGCTTCTCACGATCCCGGTACTCTAAATTACTGTTTATATTTTCCAAATATTTTTTCTAGGCATATACTAAAATACGTTTGTTTATTTTTCCAAATCAAGATTTAAGCATGTCCTTTTCATTAAAATTGGATGCATAATCATTTGATATGCTACTTCTACTAAATTGAACACTAAATCATGAGGAGTTTTGTCATCCTTAAAACCCTTGAACAATGGTTTTTTGGACAGCTGTATACTATGAGGTTCTAAGTTATTGCATAATTTAATTAGCCTTTCAATCATTATGTTTATGCTTGTTTGTACTATAAATTATGTTTTCATGCAGAACCACATAAATAAATAAGTGATTTTTAAAAATTTTTTTTAATGAAAGCTGTAAATTCAATAGAAAGACAATTCTACTTGTAGGGAGAATCGTAGAACCTACCTATGTCATAGTCTTAAGACTCAGCATATATAAAAGCTTTATAAATGCCAGAATTATTATTTACACATGTGTTTTATTAGTATCATCCAGTGCAATGGTTAGCATATAGCAAACAGTTAAAATTTTATGTAAATTATTATAATTGTTATAGCCTAGTTCATAGCTAGTATAATCAAACCAACTGATAATTTAATGCATGATAATTTTTCTACTAATATGAGGTATATTGTTTTATTTTGGTTTGATTTTGTATTTTTGTCATGTGTTTAATTCAGTGGCAATAAGACCGTGGGCATATTTTTCAAGAATGAATGGTCACTGAGGGCTAATAACTAGCAACTTTTTATACACTCAATTCCCTTCCTCTGATCACTATTCTAGCAGGGATTTTTAATGTCTTGATCATTCTGGTGTAATAAGAGGAGCCTGCGTTACAAGAGGAAGCATAAAAAAGTGGAAGATCACCAGACTCAGCATCTGAGCCCCAAACCTCCACAAGACTCCTTATTAATCAACTCTAGAAAGTGATATCTAAACTCAGTGATGAGCCACGAGATAGTAGTTGATTGATTTCTTGAAGTAATTTTGTTTTGATAACCCCCTGATACTGGTTTGACTTATGCTCTTGTCGTCATAAAGCCCCCTATCGTGTGAACTAATTGAAACCTCAAGAAATGGTGTCACTTGAAAAGCATTACTTCTGCCTCATTGCAGGCAACTCTAATTCCCAATGTCAAGATCACATTTCACTTTACAGTTATATGAGTCACAACATGAAAAGGATTAATTTCTGGTTGATTACCCTCTGCTGCTATAGCATGAAATGCACTTCATAGCAAGTGGGCTCTTGGAGTGTTTGCTAATCTGCCACATTGGCAATTGTTCTCGGGGTCTTCTGAAGAATTCTAATGAGCATTTGAAGAAAGTATACTTATGCAATATAAACCGATAATGAAAATTATGTCAAAAGCTGTATTTTGTGAGAGCATGTGTTTTTGTATTTGGTGTGCACGTGCGTGCGTATTTATAGGCTTAATTAAGTGAATTATCCTGCAGGTTGCTCAACATGATGTTTAGTGTACAGTGCACCCAGAGAAGTCATTTAGAGAATGTAAGCATTTAAGAAATAAAATTGCTAGTGTAAGTAACAGGATGTTGCATAACAAAATTCTTTCAAATATCCAATAATCCTTGTAATAAGAGGTTGTGGTATTTTTGGTGCAACTTCTAGAACCTAATTTAGAAAGTTAAGATATGCAGAGGAAAACAGTGCAATAATTTATCAAATTTGGATATTTAAAAAAACTTGCAAGACTCCACCAAGCAGACACATAGGGCTTTTATTTAAAGGCCAAGGATATTTATAGACATACAAAGATAGTACAGGAAGATATCATTGGTAGAGAAATATACTGGTTTAAGATCTCTAAGATCCTCATCCATACGTGGAAAGCCTTGGTCTACAGATTGAACCTCCACTAACTGTCCTATGAATCTTGGGTTCAAAAGGACTCAAAGTAGAACTGCCCAGTGAGTTTTCTTTCCCTCTTGTCCCATAGTCAAGCCAGATTGTATCGTAAGTTGTGACAAATGAAGCCATCGGTAAATAAACTGACCCTGGAGTTCCCTAATGGAATTACATGGTTTTTTTTTTTTTTTTTTTTTTGTAGAGACAGAGTCTCACTTTATAGCCCTCGGTAGAGTGCCGTGGCCTCACACAGCTCACAGCAACCTCCAACTCCTGGGCTTCAGCGATTCTCTTGCCTCAGCCTCCCATGTTTTTTTTTTTTTTTATTGTTGGGGATTCATTGAGGGTACAATAAGCCAGGTTACACTGATTACAATTGTTAGGTAAAGTCCCTCTTGCAATCATGTCTTGGCCCCATAAAGTGTGACACACACCAAGGTCCCACCCCCACCCTCTGTCCCTCTTTCTGCTTTTCCTCCCCACCCATAACCTTAATTGTCATTAATTGTACTCATATCAAAATTGAGTACATAGGATTCATGCTTCTCCATTCTTGTGATGCTTTACTAAGAATAATGTCTTCCACTTCCATCCAGGTTAATACGAAGGATGTAAAGTCTCCATTTTTTTTAATAGCTGAATAGTATTCCATGGTATACATATACCACAGCTTGTTAATCCATTCCTGGGTTGGTGGGCATTTAGGCTGTTTCCACATTTTGGCGAGTGTAAATTGAGCTGCAATAAACAGTCTAGTACAAGTGTCCTTAGGATAAAAGGATTTTTTTCCTTCTGGGTAGATGCCCAGTAATGGGACTGCAGGATCAAATGGGAGGTCTAGCTTGAGTGCTTTGAGGTTTCTCCATACTTCCTTCCAGAAAGGTTGTACTAGTTTGCAGTCCCACCAGCAGTGTCAAAACCAGATATCAGACATTTCCAGAAATAAGCATAGAAATTATCCAGTCCAGCTGTAAAATACCTCTGTTCTCCATAAATAGTAGCAGTACTGATGCTAAGTAGCCATATTTCTTTCCTATTGTTGCTGCAATAAATTGCCACAGTAAATTGCTTAAAACAATATAGATTCTTAATTATTAAGATTAGAAAACAACATATGTAAAAGATCTAGCAAAGTGTTTGCTATATTTTATATAATAAACAAATTAGAAATTTAATTTCATTTTTAGGATCCGTAAAATATAATATTGGGAATGTTCTCCAAATTCATTCAGGTAAATACAAACCATGCAAAGTCTCCATCTTTTTTCATGGTTGAATCTTATTCCATGGTATACATATTTCACAGTTTATCCATGGGTTAATGTGCATTTGGATTATTTCCATATCTTTGCAATGTGAACTAATCTGTTATAAACTTTCAAGTGTAAATGTATTTATGGTGCCATTTTTTTTTCTTCTGGGTAGATACCTGGTGATGATATTTCAGGATCAAATAGAAGGTTTACTTTTAGTTCTTTGAGGCATTTTCATACTTCTTTCCAAAAAGGCTTATTAGTATTAGTTTGTAATCCCACCAATAGTGCATAAGTGTTACTCTCTCTTCATACCCACACCCAATCAGCAGCTTTGGGACCTTGTGATGTGGGACTCTCAGGGGTCCTCAAATTTTTTAAACAAGGGACCAGTTCACTGTCCCTCAGACCGTTGGAGGGCCGGACTACAGTTAAAAAAAAAAAAAACAAAAAAACTGTGAAAAAATTTCTATGCACACTGCACATATCTTGTTTTGAAGTAAAAAAACAAAACAGGAACAAATACAATCATACCTCCTCATGTGGCCCGTGGGCCGTAGTTTGAGGACTCCTGGTAGGTGGTTTTGATTTGCATCTCTCTGATGATTAGGGATGATGAACATTTTTTCATGTGCGCTTGCCATTCATCTGTCTTTATGGGAAAGGATTCTGTTGTGTCTCTTGCCCAGTGATTAATGGTGTTGTTTGCTCTTATTGATTGTCTTGAGTTTTTTGTTGATTCTGGTTAATAACTCTTATCAGATTTGTAACATGTGAATATCTTCTCCCATTCTGAGGGTGGTCTATTGGCTTTGTTGACTATGTCCTTAGCTGTGTATAAACAGTTTTAGCTTTAATCAGGTTCCTTTTGTTTATTTTTATTTTGCTGAAATTGCCAATGAGGTTTTCTTCATAAATTCTTTCCTGAGGCTAATATTGTTTAACAAGTTTTTTTTCCACATGTTCTTCCAGAGTTTTTATTGTTTTGTCTCTTAGATTTAAATCTTTTATCCAGTGTGAGTTAATTTTTGTAAGTGGTGAGAGGTGCAGGTCCAGTTTCAGTCTTTTACATGTGGATAATCAGTTCTGCTAGCAACATTTATTAAATAGGAAGTCTTTTCTCTAGTGTATGCTTTTGTTTGGTTTATCAAAGATCAGATGGAAATATGTGGCTGGGTTTAAGTCTAATTTCTCTATTCTGTTCCATATGTCTGTCTGTATTTTTGTGCTAGTACCATGCTGTTTTGATCACTATAGACTTATAGTATAACCTAAAGTCTAATAATATAATGACTTCAGATTTATTTTTATTTCATATAATTCATTGACTGTTTAGGGCTTTTTCTTTTTTAATTGCATATAAAACAAAGAACTATTTTCTTCAAGTTCTTCAAATTATGATATTGGTGTTTTAATGGGGATTGCATTAAATCTGAAGATTGCTTTGGGTAGAATAGACATTTTAACAATGTTGATTCTTCCCAGCCAAGCATGGTATGTTCTTCCGTTTGTTAATGTCTTCTATTTCTTTTCTCAAGGTTTCACAGTTTTCTCTGGAGAGATCCTTCACATCCTCTATTAGGTATATTCCAAGGTATTTAATTTTTTTGGAAGCTACAAAGGGTATTCCGACTTTGATTTGATTCTCAGCTTGACTGTTGTTAGTATATATGAAGGATACTGATATGTGAAAATTGATTATATATCCTGAGATGTGACTGAATTTCTTGATTACTCTCATAGTTGAGTCCTGTGGATTTTCCAAGTATAAGATAATATCATCAGCAAAGAACAAAATTTTTATTGTCTTTTTTTTCCATTTGGATACCTTTAATATTCTTTTCTTGCATAATTGCATTGGCTAGGACTTCCAGTACTCTGTTGAATTTTAGTGGCAAAAGTGGACATCCTTGTCTGGTTTCAGTTCTAAGCACAAATGCTTTTAGTTTTGTGTTGTGTAGTATGACATTGGCTGTGGGTTTATTATAGATGGCTTCTGTTTGTAAACATTCTCCTTAGTGAAGTATCTTAAGAATGGAAAGGTAGTCATCCTATGTACTCAATACTAAACTTAAACTATTAAATTAACAACTATAGGCTCACCAGAGAGAAAAACACAATTAAATTCAAGATGAGAGAAGAGGGAGGACTCTCTGTAAGTTTCCATCTAAAGAATACAGTGTAGGGACATATGGCATACCTCCTAGGAGAGAAACTTAACTACAATTTGGACTTTACCTTACAAATGCAAACAATATAATGTAATCATATGTGCCCTCATATTAATCCAAAAATTTAAAAGTAAATGAAATACAAAAAAGAAAAAAATATATATAATCGAACTATTTAACACAATATTGTTTCATGTTACAATGTAAGAATAGTGTTTGTCAATAGATAGATCTTTATAAAGATTTTTTTCAAATGTACTTAATACAGTTCCCCTTAGTCTCCCTTGTGTCTTTAACTATTTGAAAAATCAACTAGCATTATATTCATATGAACCCATGTACAGGATATCGTTATCCCTACATATACAGACTTGAAGGCACACACAAACATGTAAAATGTATCTTCAGTTAATCTGCTTCTACACAATACTAACACAGAATAATTCCAAAAAGCAGCTGGAATCATTTGTGTTCAGAAAATATACACAAACCATATGACTTAAGGAATTGGGCTGATAATTTTGCTTACCCTTTCTTAAGACAATTCAGTACTACTTAGTAATTCCAAGGAATTCCCTGAAAAGTAGTACTTAGTTTTCTGTTTCTCATTCAATCGGATTTTTTTTCTAGACAAAAATTATTTAATCAATATTTTGGAAAACCTGTATAAATTCTTATAATTTTATAAATAAGATTTGGAATATATTTTCTTTTTAGAGGTCCACTGCTATTTGCTTGTTTTCCTAATGTGTTTATCTTTTGAGACATTATAATTGGCTTGTGTATGCATGCATTTCAGCTTTTTGTGAATATGTCAATTTTGCCTTTAATAAAACTATATAGTATTTATCCAACTATCTTACCACTGTGTTGTGTCAATCACCAGATTCTTTACATTTTACTAAATTCATAAGAAATTTTGTTTATCATTTGCTTCAAAAATTTTAAAGGACTCAGCATGAAATTTGCATATGTCACTAGTTTAACTGAGCAAGGATTAGCAAATTAAATCTTAATTAGCTAATTTTTGCATAATTTTAGGTAAATTGTATGCTTTGTGCAGATGACAGGTGGGAGGTAAGACATTTAGCTTGTTTTGAATTGAAGTTTTTCTTGGCTTTATGAATTTTAATATAAAATAACATTTAACATTTAAAATGTGGGTGAAACTGAATAGACCTGGAACCACTAAAATCAGAAATTATTTTATGAAAGAAAATCAGTGATAAATGTTTAAGTATTCCTAAGAACAAGTACATGGGAAACATTTTGAATTTAAAAGGGAATTTTTTTTTTTCAAACAAGTTTTACAGTTCATAGTATATGTTTGGGTTGTAATATGATCATAAATTAATGGAATGTGAATACTAATTCACAGTTTCCACATATATTTATGATAAGGTCACAGTTGGCATTAATCCTGTACATGGGAATCTTCCTAGTGCCATACTGCAGTGATGATATGTAGTGATAAGAACTCACGTGGGAAGGAGTGTGTAGCATGCAGCAGCCTTCATATCCTTTGGCCTGACGTTGTCAAGGCTATTTTCAACTTTGTGCTGCTGCTTCTTTTTCTTTCTTTCTTTCTTTCTTTCTTTCTTTCTTTCTTCCTTCCTTCCTTCCTTCCTTCCTTCCTTCCTTCCTTCCTTCCTTCCTTCCTTCCTTCCTTCCTTCCTTCCTTCCTTCCTTCCTTTCTTTTTATTGTTAAATCATAGCTGTGTACATTAGTGCAATCAAGGTGTACAATGTGCTGGTTTCATATACAATCTGAAATATTCTCATCAAACTGTTCAATGTAGCTTTCATGGCATTTTCTTAGTTATTGTATGTAGACATTTGTATTCTGCCTTTAGTAAGTTTCACCTGTACCCATTCTAAGATGCACCATAGGTGTGGCCCGACCCATTACCCTCCCTCCACGTGGCCTCACCTCCGCCCTCCCTTCCCCTTCCTTGGCCCTTTCCCCATAGTCTTGTGCTATAGTTGGGTTATAGCCTTCATATGAAAGCTATAATTTAGCTTCATAGTAGGGCTGAGTACATTGGATACTTTTTCTTCCATTCCTGAGATACTTTGCTAAGAAGAATATGTTCCAGCTCCATCCATGTAAACATGAAAGAGGTAAAGCCTCCATCTTTCTTTAAGGCTGCATAATATTCCATGGTATACATGTACCGCAATTTGCTAGTCCATTCATGGGTCGATGGGCACTTGGGCTTCTTCCATGACTTAGCAATTATGAATTGGGCTGCAATAAACATTCTGGTACAGATGTCTTTGTTATATTGTGATTGTGCTGCTGCTTCTTTTTAAGCTGTTCTCTCACTACTCTTCAGATGATCTCTTAAACCTTCAGTTAAGCATCTGACTACATCAGGTGCTATTTTATCTTGCCAACAATACTTCCTCTTCTCCGTGTCCATTGTTCCATATGTCTTCTGTTATATCATCATTGAACTAATCACACTGTACTATAATTGCTAATTCACTTCTTCACTCTCCTTACTGATCCCTTGAAAGCAAGAGCCACATTTGATCCACCTTCGTATCCTTTCACTATGGGTTTGTTGGATTAATTAACAAAGGAACACTTACTGTCATATTTTAACCACCTAAATTCAGTACTTTTCAATTCCGTTCAACTCAGTGCCATTCTTGTTGCGTGAACCGAGACGCGAACGAGCAGCAGCTTTGCTGTAGGTGTAAACTCGCTCCTGTAATTATTAAGTCAAGAAACAGACTATACACCGTTTGATGGCATATAGCAAAGTTTTTTATTCCACGTTTAAGTTTTATACTCTTCCAGTCACGTACACACCTAATCCATTATCTATTAGCTGAATTTGAACTTGAAAGGAAATTTATGATATCAATGTAACCACTTGTGTAGTAAATCTCTTCCTCTAAACAGTGACTAGTTTTCCGAGCAGGGCACAAAGACGAAAACAGCTATAGGGGAACAGAGTTAATCTTCAAGCATTCACTCAGTTTACTCAGTATGAAGTAACGACTGTGACCTTCCTTCAGGGCAGAGCACCTATAGACCTCTGACAATATGTTGTTAACATATGTCAACCCTCTGGCCCGTATCTCTGAGGAAGGGCGGCATGCCCTTGGATCTCAGGCTTCACGGGGTGTACTGCTTCAGAGAAAAGGCCTAAGGAATTTTCCAAAGAGCCTAACTCTGTGAGTAACCCAGGGGGGTCCAAGCGTCTTAAGCCTCTGGAAGAAAAGCATGTCATTTTAAACTCACACTGAATTTACTTTGTGTGCTTGATGTAGGATAAGTTTATTTCTAAATATTATCCTACAATTCTCAAAATCATTTTTGAATAAAAGCTATGGGTTTAATATTTTATTATAAGGACTATTTCCTTCTACACAATACTGCATGTGTTCCCAGTAGCCCTACTCATGTTAAGTCATGACATCTTCATCTACTCACACAGCATAGGTAACCATGATATTAGACGTAAATACCTCGTGTTTTCAGAGCTCATGAGATTTTCAGAAATAAGAGTAAGCATAATTTTAGAAGTCAAGCTGGAATATTTTTACAAACTGTAAATGTTTATAAATAGCCCAGATCAGTCTTTGAAGAGTAAGAGTAATATTCATGTTTAAATGGTAAATTACATATATACACACACTACATATTACACACACACACACACACACACACACACACAAAGGACTAGTGCCATCCACTTTGCTAGTTGCTTAATTTTTCTTTAAATTCTTTTAATGTTGAAGATCAGAATTTTTGTCCATATTTTCTTTACAGAGAACTGAGGCTGAACAATATTAAACAGTTATTTGCAGAAAGATATCAAAGCAGGAAACGTGGTATATTCACAGTATTATATTTGGTTTTGTTTCCTTTTCACTGATCTGAGAAAGTGAGGTCTGTAGTCATCAAGTCCAGGCTCACACACTGCTGTTCATGCTATTCCTCTTACTAGTTTTGTAACATGAGCAAGTTATTTAATCTTTATCTACCATATTGTCTTCCTTTGTAAAATGGTATAATAATAATAATAGCTAGCTTACGTAATTATGCTGAAGAACAAATGAGTTGATACATTTACTGTTCTTGGACAGACACTGGCATTTGGTTCATTTTTGCTGAGTAAAAGCTACTGTGGTAGACTGAGTAATTGCCCCCAGATGTGTCCAGGCGCTAATCCCCAGAACCTATGAATATCTTCCCTCATGTGCTGAAAGGGACTTTGCATATGTGCTTAAGTTAAGAGTATCAACAGAGTCGATTACCTCGGTATCTGTACCTTATGTGTCCAGTGTTGTCACAGTGATTTTATAATAGAAACACAGGAGGAATAGTGTTAGTACTATGAGATGTACTCATGGAATCAAGAATTTGGAATGTTATGTGGAACAATAATGAGCATTATGAACCATGAGCCTAGGGATGCATGTGACCTCTAGACTCTTTGAAGCATCATATGGAAATGGATTTTCTCCTCCTTCTTCTAGAGCAGCAACACTTTGACCTCAGCCCAGTAATGATAATTTTGGACATCCAACCTTCATAACTTGAAGGTAATAAATTTCATCCTTCAGGCAACTACGTTTGTGGTAGTTTAATATAGTAGCAATAGAAAACTAATGTAGCTATTTATTTAATTATTGCTAGTGTTCATATAAAACTGAGTCCAATTTCTTCTGCTCTCCATCCAGTTGAAAGGACTAAGAGACCAGGCCCTCTCAGGGACTCCTCAAACTGTGCACTGAATCTAATTTCCTCTCAACTGTTCTCAGCCTTCCTTTCAGCAGGTATCACCTCTCTCCTCTGTGTCATTAATCTTTCTTGACCAGGCAGCACCTGTGGCTCAGTCGGTAAGGCACCGGCCCCATATACGGAGGGTGGTGGGTTCAAACCCGGCCCTGGCCAAACTGCAACCAAAAAAATAGCCGGGCGTTGTGGTGGGCGCCTGTAGTCCCAGCTACTCGGGAGCCTGAGGCAAGAGAATTGCTTAAGCCCAGGAGTTGGAGGTTGCTGTGAGCTGTGTGAGGCCACGGCACTCTACCAAGGGCCATAAAGTGAGACTCTGTCTCTACAAAAAAAAATATATATATATATATTTCTCTTGACCATTAGTCATTTCTATAATATACCAGTGTGTAATTTATTTCCCATCTTGAAATTAAAAAAATATTCTCCTCCAATACACATTCCCTCTGCTGTGATTTCTCTTCCTGCTCACTCTGTAGTCAAACTCCTCAAAATAGCTGACTCCTCTGGTGGTTCCTTTTCATCCCCTCCAAGTTTCTCTTGAGCCCCTTCCAATGTGGAGTTCGCACCTATCACTTTACTGATACACTTGTTTTCAAGGTCATCAGTAACCTCCATGTTGTCAAAAATAATGGCCAATTCTGGTCATCATTTTCTCTTAGCAAAGTTTCATAAGATTCTTTCTGTCCTTAGCTTTGGGGCACTCTACTGTACTGCTTCACTTCCTATATCACTTGTAACCCCTTTATAGTGTTCTTTGCTTATTGACTCCATGTGTAAATTTTTTTTCTTTTTTTTTTAATTTATTTTTATTAAACCATAGCTGTGTACATTAGTATGATCGTGGGGCACCATACACTTGGTTCATAGATTGTTTGACACATTTTCATCACATTAGTTAACATAGCTTTTGTAGCATTTTCTTAGTTATTTTGCTAAGACCTTTACATTCCACATTTACTAGGATTCACATATACCCTTGTAAGATGCACCGCAGGTGTAATCCCATTAATCCCCCTCCTTCCCCCCTCCCTCCCCTCCCTTTCCCCTTTCTTCCTATTCTTAGGTTATAACTTAGCTATAACTGGGATATAGCTTTCATGTGAAGGTCCTACATTAGTTTCATAATAAGGGTGAGTACTTTGGGTACTTTTTCTTCCATTCTTGAGACACTTTACTAAGAAGAATATGTTCCAGCTCCATCCATGTAAACATGAAAGAGGTAAAGTCTCCATCTTTCTTTAAGGCTGCATAATATTCCATGTACACCATGTGTAAATTTTGGAGAAGACTGGTTTAGACCATCATGTCACCTTTTCCACATCCATCATTCATCAATTGGTTTCCTCTAGGATTGTTTTAATAGTTTCAAACATTATTATATGATTATAATTAGTAACATTATATGCTGATAATTTATATAGCTGAACTTCTCCCTTCTTCCAGAGTCTCATGTCTAATAGTCTAGTTAAAATCTCTGGACATCTAAAACTAAACTGGGGATCTAAAATTGTCCAAAGCTTATCCTTTGATCACTAAACATCAGCTTCAACTTACCATAGTGTTTTCCATTCAGAAAATGGCAAGACTATCACTCTCATTATTGTTCATGCCAAAAGACTTCCACTCATTTTTCTTTTCTTTCTTTTTTTTTGCAGTTTTTGGCTGGGGCTGGGTTTGAACTCACCACCTCTGGCATATGGGGCTAGCGCCCTACTCCTTTGAGCCACAGACGCTGTCCTTATTTTTCATTCTGTCTTTCCTAGCCAAGATCCAACATGTCAGCTTATCCTATTAGTGTTAATATAAAAATGTATTTAAAATTTGACCATTTTCACTGCTATTTTCAGCTACCACCCTGACCTGAGCAATTATTTTAATATTGAAAAGTTTTCTTATTCTGTCATTTCTCAACCTCTAGCTGTCCCCACCCTATGCTACCTCAAAATCTTATCTTAAAAGAACAAAGAGAAGGATCTGTTAAAAACCATGACTATTATAATAGTCTTCTACTCAATAATTTCTAATTATTTCTATACAAGGCCCTCCTTGAGTCCCTCCGTAAATAAATACTCTTTTATACTAAATCAATTTTTCTTTGTCTTTTCTTCTTCATAACCCTGATTACCATGGGATATGTTAGGTTAAACTATGTATAATTGCTAATATCCAGTAAATTGGTACCCACAAAAATGACAGTTCCATCTAGTTCAAAGTAACATTTACTTATTTAACTACTTCTGTATTGTCCCAGTACACTGTAAGCTCTCTGACAAAAGAGACTTTATGTATTTAGTATCACTTCATCCTCAGAATGACGAATATAGCCTAGTAGGTTATCAGTAAATAATTGTTGAATGAATGAAGGAATTATTGAAAGAACTATAAAAAACAGGAAAGAAGGAAGAAAAAAACATTATTACGTTTACTGAGAGCAAACCATTTCTTGATTTATTACTTAATGAGCTCCTCAAGCATGTCACGTATTTATTAAATATTTTTTGTTCAGCAAATAAACTAATGAATACTATTAATTGCTATTTAATTTTGGCATTTAAAATGTTATGGATAAAGTTTTAGATATCAATTTTGTATATTTCTATTTAAATACTTAATATTTTTTAATAAGATCTAATTCTGAACCTGGGGTCATTTTTTCCTGACTATCATACTTTAGCTTTTGAAATTTACATTTATAGTTTTATTTTAATGGTTAGTTCTATAAATGAATACATTCCATTTCTAGAATAGCTACTTATATTGTATACATTATTCAGACACTTTATTTTTGCTAAACATTTTCTTGCTGCTGTCATGTTTGGTAGGTTTGCAGTTATTTCCGAGTGCTTTCCTCTAACTGGGCATAAATAGTTTTGTATTCTTTTCCCCTTAGTGGAAGCAAACAAATTTTATTGCTTCTGATATAGAATATGAATTTAATTTAAATTAAATGAGGAAATATCCCCAATATGTTGGTTTTTAAAATGCATGTCAACATTCAGCATTTGGATATTCTATGTAAATGTAAGCTTTTAGCAGAATTCCAATTGAACAAATTATAGTTTTTGACTATAATTTATGAGAACCATGTAAATATCTACAACTTTATAGCCAGTGTTTCCTATAATACTCATAAATTACTAATTGCCTTTTTTTCGGATTCAAAATATGCAAATGTATTTTCACAAAGAAGGAATACTAAAAACTCCAAGGGCTATTTGGTTAAAAATAAATAATGTTGTATGCTTTACTAACAGGAGAAGGCACTATATTTCTTTGACCTGATCATTTAGTTTACATTAAACTATCCTAGTATAATGAAAACTGGAATTTCTTTCTTTTTTTTTTTTTGCAGTTTTGGCCTGGGGCTGGGCTTGAAACCACCACCTCCAGCATATGGGGCTAGCGCCCTACTCCTTTGAGCCACAGGCACCGCCCCTGAAAACTGGAATTTCAAGAAAATTCATTGAATGCAAAAATGGCCTTAGACATGAGCAGAGTGTGTGGCCACCATCATGAAAAGTAGTTCAGCACAAAGAACTTGACTTTGACGCCAGGGAGATCTGGACTCTGTTTCTGCGGTGCCCCTAATTAATCCTAGGATTAATTGGGCAAGTTAATCTAGTAAAGAAACTTGGGCAAGTTTCTTCATCTGTAAAAACAATGCAATAATACCTACCTTCCGCCAATGTTGATAGGTATAATAATAGGTTAGAATGTTGATTCAGTGTTTGATACTTCATATATAGTACTCTGTTTTTATGATGATAATCATGTTCATGAAAGTGATATGATTTGGGCTTACTAAGAAGATATAATGGCCAAAGATAATTTTTCCCCTCTTATCATAGAAACTAAAATTCCATCATATTGATGTATCTTTATTTGAATTTCACTTTGTAAAATTTACCTTTAAAATTGGCAAATCCACAGAAGTTTTTTTTTGTGTGTGTGTGTGTGTGTAATAATGAAATATATGGATGAGATTGTGAGCCAACTAAAACTCTCAAAATATGGACTCAGTGGCCGTAACACAGTGGTGATAGCACTAGCCACATACACCAAAGTTGGTGGTTTTGAACCCAACCCTGGTGGGTGCTACGGCGGGTCCCTGTAGTCCCAGCTACTTGGAAGGCTGAGGCTAGAGAATCGCTTAAGCCCAAGAGTTGGAAGTTGCTGTGAGATGTGACACCGTAGCACTCTACCGAGGATGACATAGTGAGACTGTCTCAAAAAAAAAAAAAAAAAACAACTCTCAAAATATGGCTGATTGGAGTGCCATAGGGTACAGCATCCATGGAGGGCAATTGGAAATATTGGAAACATTTAGTAAAAATACAAATATGTTTATCCTTTGATGTGATAATCTCACCCTGGGAATTTATCTGAATGACATACTTGTACAACAATAAAATAACATATAGGGCAGCGCCTGTGGCTCAAGGAGTAGGACTCTGGTCCCATATGCCGGAGGTGGTGGGTTCAAACCCAGCCCCAGCCAAAAAAAATAAAAATAAAAATAAAAAAAATAAAATAACATATGAACAAGTTATTAATTGCAGTATTTTTTTTTTTTTTACCAATGACTGCTTAAATGAACAATGGTATAATCACTTTATGATAGATTTTGCCATAAAATAGCATAAGGAAGATCCCCCTGAATAAATATGAAAAATTTCCCCAAGATTTATAGTTAAACTGAGAAAAAGGAAGAGAAAAAGAGTCAGATAGGGAAAATCAAAGGGAGGGGAAGAAGGGCAGCATGAAAAACCTACTGTGTGTGGCGTCATCTTAGTGTGTTTCATGTTGCTGTAACAGAGCACCACAGACTGGGTAATTTATAATGGACAGAAGTTGTTTTCTCATAATTCTGGAGGCCACGAAGTCCAAAGTTAAGTTGTAGGCATCTGGGCCTTTTTTCCACGGCAAGGGCCCCATTCACTGCCCTTGGCAAACCTATCTTGTCTGTAAATATCTTTCTCTTGTTCTGTAAACTTCTCTTTCTCAATAAACTTTGTTGCCTTGAAAAAAATAAAAAAGATGTAGGCATCTGGCTAGGGATTTCTTGACATGTCATTGCATGATGGAAGACAGAAGGCAAAGAGGCAAAAAAGCATAAAGGGACCAAACTTACCCTTATAAAATGGTAGTAAGCACACTCACAAAGGTGGCAACTTCATGCGGCCTTCATGGCCCCACTTCTTCATACTTTTACAGTAGCAATTAAAATTTCAACATGATTTGGAGAGGAGACAAACATTTAAATCATAGCTAGGGAAGAATGTAAGAATAAATTTTCATATGTACATTCATGCACAGAATTTTTTAGTAAAAGAAAAGGATGCATAAAAAAACTAATGAAAATAATAATCTGTGGAAGCAAACGGAATAGGAGTCAACAGAAATTAGGGATGGGAGTATGAGTTCTCAGTATTATTAGTATGTTTCCCCCAACGTTTTAATATTTCAAATCTTTAAAAATATTAGAAGAATAGTAAAATGAACACCTTTATACCCCATTATTTAGATTCACTGGTTGTTAGCATTTTGTCACATTTGTTTTGCCTCTTGCTCATGGGAGAGATGGAAGGTGGTCACTGTGATCGTCCCATGTAACTGGGGAGGTTTATCCTGAGGGACTCCCTAATCCACTTCTTTCTTCCTAACTTCATTGCTTCAACTAGTTATTAAGCCCCTACAATGGAAAAGGAACTGTTCTAAGGCAGAATCTCACTTTGTTTCCCTCAGTAGAGTGCTGTGGCATCAGCACCTCCAGCTCTTGGGCTTAGGCGATTCTCTTGCCTCAGCCTCCCGAGTAGATGGTACTATAGGCACCCACCACAATAGCCGGCTACTTTTTTGTTGCAGTTTGGCCAGAGCCAGGTTCGAACCTGCAACCCTCGGTATATGGGGTCGGTGCCCTACCCACTGAGCCACAGGTGTGGCCTTTCTTTAGGTATCTTAAGGTGATGTGACTCAGAATCACAGAAGATCCCCCCACTTTTTTTTAACACATTTTAGTGCTTCCTTCTCTGAGACAAATATCTCAATGGAAAAAAAAATAATGCAAAAGGGATATTTTCTTACTTTTCTTTTCCCTTATTTATACCCAATCCTCAAAAAATACTTTAAATAGTCCCAACAAATAATGCCTTCAGCAGGAAATTCAATAGTCTTTTGAAAACTATGATGCAAACAGGGCCTTTCTTTTCATGAATGGAATGGATGATTCCTTTGTAGAGAATTTTTGTGTAGACAAATTCAAGTGCTCAAATTTTCATTCCCTTCAAGCCCATGTAAGTCATATGATCATTTAAATGTATGCAGAGGAGGGCTTTCCTAATAGTAATGTTTATGGAAGGCATCTGTCACAGTGAGACTCAAGTGGCAGTTCCCAATAGGAATTTCTAGGTAACTTGCAAGGAGGCCTTTTAACCCAGGGAGTAAAGTGATGTTTTTTGTACTTGCCTGAAAATAAAAATATTTCTTTGGGTGGTAGGTAAAATATCACTTCTTAGGCATCAGCAAATTTTGATTTAATTGGATATAGGGGCGATGAAACAAGGCAGTGTGTTTGTACTCCCTGGACAAGAAAGAGTTAAGAGATGGAATGATCACTAGGATATAGAAAGATATATACAGAATATAGGAAGAAGGATTCTGGAGAAGGAAAAATGATCAGATATTAAGTAGAAAGCACAATAAAAAGTTTTCAAGCAAGAATGGCCTTTGCTCTTATTATACTTCCCGTCAGATATCTCAGTTTACTTAAGATGACCTTAGGGGTAGGAGTCAGCACCTCCAGGTGCTGGCTTTATTAATTGGTAATCTGTCTTCTTTTTCTCTCTCTATGACTTTTGTCCGACTTATTTTTCTTTTCTTTCCTTTAGTACTTTCAGTGACATGTAGCCATCAGTATTGCCAGTATTGTTCCATCAGAATTCACTTGCTATAAGGAAATGACTTCACAATATCAGCAGGCAAAAACGGTTGCTTGGGACTTTCTTAAAATTAGACTTTGTGTCGGCATGGTGTAGAGAGACCAAAGTCCAAGCTTTATGGCTTGATGCTCTGAATTGCCCTAGATTAGAAAGAAAATTCTTGCATACACCATGGTTATTAGAGTTTGAGCAGCAGCAGAATTCTTAGTTCTTTTGAAGTTCGGAGAATGATGGTACTGGCTCCTGCCATCACATGGTCATCTTTTTATTTCTGGCATTTTAGGTAGTGAAATAAGACATTCTCAAATTTTCTTTTTTCTTCACTTTAGTGTTGTGATTATTTATACAAATTACCTCCACCTAACATCAACATTTGCTTGACCTTATAAATACTGAATAAAACCCCACTGAAATATAATCCTAGCATGCAGTTAGAAATTTTCTGTACATATTCTACTGGTGGTGTGCAGAAACTGTTGAGTTTGTAGATAAATGAATAAGTAGATATCATTAGTTAGGCATCAAAATCATGCTCCAAATTGTGACTAAATAATTATTGAAAAAGCAAATTTCATAAATTCTTTTAATTTTTTTATTTGCAAGCCAGTTCTAAAGTATAAAGTATTTTTCCCATTGATATATAAATTAAAACTATCAAGTATTTGTAGACTCACCATTCATTCATTACCATGTCCATAACTGATGGACTACCATTTACCTCCACTATAGAGCTTGCCACACTGTAATAAATATTTATTATTTCCAACCTCCATGAGATCCTAAACTAGTTAAGAGCAGAGTTTTTTTTTACTTTTTCACATTTCTGGTGCCTAATTTGATACCTCTTTTTTAGTTGGTGCTCATTAAATGTCTAGCAAAATGAAAATATTTTGTGTTTATCTTAAGGTATCTGAGTAATTAATCTTAAAATTTATGAATAATTATAAATGATTTTCACTCTTGTTCCAGTTGTTTCTCTTCATTTTGTTGTATACTCCATACCACTTCTCTGTCATACATTCATTTTCTTTTTTTTTTTTGGGGGGGGGTGGTGCAGAGTCTCACTATGTCACCCTGGGTAGAGTGCCGTGGCATCACAGCTCACAACAACCTGAAATTCTTAGGCTTAAGCAATTCTCTTGCCTCAGCTTCCCAAATAGCTGGGACTACAAGCACCCACTATAACACCCGGATATTTTTTGGCTATTTTTTTGTTACAGTTGTCGTTGTTTAGCTGGTTGAGGCTGGGTTGGAACCTGCCAGCCTGGGTGTATGTGGCTAGTGCCATAACCACTGTGCTACAAGTGCTAAGTCGTATGTTCATTTTCTAAATATTCAGCATGATATCACACTTATAATCATGCAAAACTTTAGATTTGTGCAAGGCTTCCCATTTCCAGTTATTTCCAGAGACTTTAAAGCTTCTCCTTAGATCCTGCTAGGTACCATTTGCCACTTTCAAACTTTTCTTCTTTTTCTGGAGGGTAGTTCTCAGGACATACTCCATTCCCTTTGACCTTATTTCTAAGTACGCAGGTAGATATACAGGGAGTATACTACTGAGCTAACATTTTAAGTTCTCAGTGCCTTGAGATGGCTTTGTATTCCTTCACCTCCCTGGGACTCATTTCATAGGAAAAGAACATCCAGATGCCCTCTTTTCCCCTCCATCCTTTCAATTCCAAGTCCCTTCCAGGTACCACATATCACAATAAGCCCTTCTTACAGATTTCCTCCGTCTTGTATATATCCACCGTGTTTTAGAAATTTCGCCTTTGGATGGCATGCAGGCTTATAATTGTAACTTAAGTTTGGTTGAGTTAATTAATTTGCTTCATTAAACAGTTATTTATAGGGTATTTACTATGTGTCAGACACTAGGGTACTGAAGTTAACAAAATCATGCATAAAACCTTCTCCTGTGGGGCTTGTGTTCTAGTAAAGGGACATAGATATTAGGTAATTGATAGTTACAGATAACAGCTTATAGATTAGAAGAATATACCAAAAGGTGATAAGGACTTTTGGTTAAAATAAATTTTACAAAGAGGACATAGTATATGGGAGTGTAATTAGGGGTATTCTTTCATAAGATGACATTTGAATAAAGAGGAGGTAAAGATGGGCAGCGTGAGAATATCTGGAGGGCGAGCTGACTAGTCAGAGACACTTTGGCAAAACATGCTCAGACTAACCTACCCAAATGATGTTCATTATTCATCAGACTACTTGGTGTCTGAGATCAGGCACTGCCCAGTTGTAATTAAATCTTAGTGTCACAGACTCTCAGTTAAACTATGAAAGCTATCAATATATTAACTAATACTTAAGTCTTACTTTAACCAATGGGATTCATTTCCTTATGACTAAGTTTGAAATAAATCTTAATATAAACCAAAGGACGTTAAAGTGATAGGATCAAAATCTTCCCTGTCTACTTAGATATAGGATAAGAATAACAATATGGTAATTGGTGGGATCACACCTACAGTGCATTTTACAAGGGTGCATGTTAAATTTATTAAGTGTAGAATATAAATGTCTTAACACAATAACTAAGAAAATACAGTGAAGGCTATGTTAACCAGTGATGAAAATATTTCAAATGGTATGTACAACCAGCACATTGTAACCCATGATTGCCCTAATGTACACAGCTATGCTTTAAAAATATAAAATTATAAATGAAAAGCATTTATAAAGGCTGGAACATGGTTAATTCTATACTAATCTAAGAATCAAAGATATTACTTAATGTATAGCATTAATATTTAAATGGAATTTGGGCAAGTGATAAAGCAATATTCTATTGTTTCTTTTTTCTATTGTTTTCTTTTTTCATACAATGATATGATTATGGGGCATCATACACTCACTTCATAAACCATTTGACACATTTTTATCCCAGTGGTTAACATAGCCTTTCCGGCGTTATCTCAGTTACTGTGCCAAAACATTTATATTCTACATTTACCAAGTTTCGCAAATACCCCTGTAATATGCACCACAGGTGTGATCCCACCGATTCCCCTCCCTCTACCCACCCCCCCCTTTCCCACTTCCCCCTATTGTTAAGTTGTAGCTGGGTTATAGCTTTCATGTGAGAGTCCCAAATTAGTTTCATAGTAGGGCTGTGTACATTGGGTATTTTTTCTTCCATTCTTGGGATACTTTACTAAGAAGAATATGTTCCAGCTCCATCCATGTAAACATGAAAGAGGTAAAGTCTCCATCTTTCTTTAAGGCTGCATAGTATTCCATGGTATACATATACCACCATTTATTAATCCATTCGTGGATCGATGGGCACTTCGGCTTTTTCCATGACTTAGCAATTATGAATTGGGCTGCAATAAACATTCTGGTACAAATATCTTTGTTATGTTGTGATTTTTGGTCTTCTGGGTATATGCCCAGCAGAGGAATTACAGGATTGAATGGCAGATCTATTTTTAGATCTCTGAGTGTTCTCCATATATCCCTCCAAAAGGAATGTATTAATTTGCATTCCCACCAGCAGTGCAGAAGTGTTCCCTTTTCTCCGCATCCACGCCAACATCTCTGGTCTTGAGATTTTGTGATATAGGCTAGTCTCATTGGAGTTAGATGATATCTCAAAGTAGTTTTGATTTGCATTTCTCTGATGATTAAAGATGATGAGCATTTTTTCATATGTCTGAAGGCCGTGCGCCTGTCTTCTTCCGAGAAGTTTCTCTTCAAATCCCTTGCCCAGCCTGCGATGGGATCCCTTGTTTTTTTCTTGCTGATGCGTTTGAGTTCTCTGTGGATTCTGGTTATTAAACCTTTGTCAGAGTTATACCCTGCAAATATCTTCTCCCATTCTGAGGGCTGTCTGCTTGCTCTGCTTACTGTGTTCTTAGCTGTGCAGAAGCTTTTTAGTTTGATCAAGTCCCAGTAGTGTATTTTTGAAGCTGCTTCAATTGCCCGGGGGGTTCTCCTCATGAAATACTCACCCAGACCAATTTCTTCAAGGGTTTTCCCTGCATTCTCCTCTAGTATTTTTATAGTTTCATGTCTTAAGTTTAAATCTTTAATCCAATGAGAGTCTATCTTAGTTAATGGTGAAAGGTGTGGGTCCAATTTCAGTCTTCTGCAGGTTGCCAGCCAGTTCACCCAGCACCATTTGTTAAATAGGGAATCTTTTCCCCACTGAATGTTTTTAATTGGCTTGTCAAAAATCAAATAGCGGTAAGTAGCTGGATTCATCTCTTGGTTCTCTATTCTGTTCCAGATATCTACTTCTCTGTTTTTGTGCCAATACCATGCTGTTTTGATCACTATCGATTTGTAGTAAAGTCTGAGGTCTGGTAGTGTGATTCCTCCTGTTTTGTTTTTATTTCTGAGTAATGTCTTGGCTATTCGAGGTTTTTTCTGATTCCATATAAAACGAAGTAATGTTTTTTCAAGATCTTTAAAATATGACAGTGGAGCTTTAATAGGGAGTGCGTTGAAATTATATATTGCTTTGGGTAGTATGGACATTTTGATAATGTTGATTCTTCCTAGCCATGAGCATGGTATGTTTTTCCATTTGTTAACATTTTCGGCTATTTCTTTTCTTAGAGTTTCATAGTTCTCTTTATAGAGATCTTTCACGTCTTTTGTTAGGTAAATTCCCAAATATTTCATCTTCTTTGGCACTACTGTGAATGGGATAGAGTCCTTAACTGCTTTTTCAATTTGACTGTTGTTGGTGTATATAAAGGCTACCGATTTATGAATGTTGATTTTGTAACCTGAGACGCTGCTGTATTCCTTGATCACTTCTAGGAGTTTTGTAGTAGAGTCCCTAGTGTTTTCCAGATACACAATCATATCATCTGCGAAGAGCGAGAGTTTGATCTCTTCTGACCCTATATGGATACCCTTGATCGCCTTTTCTTCCCTAATTGCGGTGGCTAAAACTTCCATTACAATGTTGAAAAGCAATGGAGACAATGGGCAGCCTTGTCTGGTTCCTGACCTGAGTGGAAATGATTCCAATTTAACTCCATTCAATATGATATTGGCTGTGGGTTTGCTGTAGATAGCCTCTATCAGTTTAAGAAAAGTCCCTTCTAGACCAATTTTCTTGAGTGTTCTGATCATGAAGGGATGCTGGATATTATCAAAAGCTTTTTCTGCATCAATTGAGAGAATCATATGGTCTTTGTTTTTTAATTTGTTTATGTGCTGAATTACATTTATAGATTTACGTATATTGAACCAGCCTTGAGACCCTGGGATAAAACCAACTTGGTCATGATGTATATTTGTTTGATGTGTTGCTGGATTCTGTTTGTTAGGATCTTGTTGAATATTTTTGCATCTATATTCATTAGTGATATTGGTCTATAATTTTCTTTTCTTGTTGGGTCTTTTCCTGGTTTGGGGATCAGGGTGATGTTTGCTTCATAGAACGTGTTGGGTAGTCTTCCTTCTTTTTCTACATTTTGGAACAGGTTGAGTAATATAGGTACTAATTCCTCTTTAAAGGTTTGGTAGAATTCTGACGTGCAACCATCTGGTCCCGGGCTTTTCTTTTTAGGGAGGTTTTGTATAGTTGATGCTATTTCTGAACTTGATATGGGTCTGTTCAACATTTCCACTTGATTCTGGTTAAGTCTTGGAAGGTGGCGTGCTTCCAAGTATCGGTCTATTTCCTTCAGATTTTCATATTTCTGAGAATAAAGTTTCTTGTAATATTCATTAAGGATTGTTTGGATTTCTGATGAGTCTGTGGTTATTTTGTCTTTGTTGTTTCTGATTGATGATATTAGAGATTTTACTCTTTTTTTCCTGATTAGGTTGGCCAGAGGTTTATCTATTTTATTGACCTTTTCAAAAAACCAGCTTTTTGATTTATTGATCTGTTGTATTATTCTTTTGTTTTCAATTTCATTTAATTCTGCTCTAATTTTGGTTATTTCTTTTCTTCTACTGGGTTTGGGGTTGGAATGTTTTTCCTATTCCAGTTGCGTGAGATGTCCCATTAAGTTGTTAACTTCCTCTCTTTCCGTTCTCTTGAGGAAGGCTTGCAGTGCTATAAATTTCCCTCTTAGAACTGCCTTTGCAGTGTCCCAGAGGTTCTGATAGCTTGTGTCTTCATTGTCATTTTGTTCCAAAAAATTGGTGATTTCTTTCTTAATCTCATCTCTGACCCAGCTATCATTCAGCATAAGGTTATTTAACTTCCATGTTTTTGTATGGGTATGCAGATTCCTGTTGTTACTCAATTCAAGTTTTATTCCATGATGGTCCGAGAAGATGCATGGAATAATTTCTATTCCTTTAAATTTACTGAGGTTAGACTTGTGACCTAAAATGTGATCAATTTTGGAGTAAGTTCCGTGGGCTGATGAGAAGTATGTGTATTCAGTTTTGTTGGGATGAAATGTTCTGTAGATGTCTGCTAAATCTAAATATTGGATGGTTAGGTTTAAATCTAAGATTTCTTTGCTCAGCTTCTTTCTGGAGGATCGATCCAACACTGCCAAGGGAGTGTTGAAATCTCCAACGATTATGGAGCTGGAGGAAATCAAGTTACTCATGTCTGTTAGAGTTTCTCTTATAAATTGAGGTGCATTCTGGTTGGGTGCATAGATATTAATAATTGAGATCTCGTCATATTGAGTATTACCCTTAACAAATATGAAGTGACCATTCTTGTCCTTCCTTACTTTTGATGGTTTAAAGCCTACTGTATCTGCAAATAAAATTGCAACACCTGCTTTTTTCTGATTACCATTTGCCTGAAATATGGATGACCATCCTTTCACCCTGAGTCTGTATTTGTCTTTTAAGTTGAGATGTGACTCTTGTTGCAACAAATATCTGGCTTAAGTTTTTGTATCCAGTCAGCTAACCTATGCCTCTTTAGAGGACAGTTTAAGCCATTCACATTGATGGAGAGTAAGGATAAGTCTGGTGGAATTTTGGGTATCGAGTTTTTCAAAGGTCCAGTGGACATTTTTAATCCTTTCGCCAGTGTGGAAGTTGGAGTTTGATCCGAAGTTTCTGAGTGAGTTTACTTTTGTGGTATAGGATTGGGTTGGTCATTGTGGAGGATAGGTCTGAGAACATCCTGAAGAGCTGGTTTACTTATGGCAAATTTTTTCAACATATGAATGTCATTGAAGTATTTAATTTCTCCATCATAGATGAAACTCAGTTTAGCTGGATACAAGATCCTGGGTTGAAAGTTTTTTTGCTTTAGGAGATTAAAAGTTGATGACCAGCCTCTTCTTGCTTGAAAAGTTTCAGCAGAGAGATCTGCAGTTATTCTAATATTCTTACCTTTGTACGTTATAGTTTTCTTTCGCCGGGCTGCTTTGAGAATCTTCTCTTTCATGTTAACTTTAGTGAAGCTAATTATGATATGTCTGGGAGATGGCTTTTTGGGGTTGAATCGTGCTGGGGTTCTGAAGCTGTCTGCTATCTGAATTTCAGATTCTCTAGGCATGTCTGGAAAATTTTCTTTCATAATTTCATGTAGAAGGGCCTCTGTGCCCTTGGCTGCCACGTCATCAGCCTCCGAAATTCCTATAACCCTTATGTTATGTTTTTTCGAATTATCTGAGAGCTCTCTGAGTGAGTGATCCGTTTTTGCTCTCCATTTCTCTTCCTCTTTGAGAGATTGGGAGCGTTCGAAGACTTTATCTTCAATGTCAGAAATCCTTTCTTCTGCTTGCTCCATTCTGTTACTGAGGGATTCTACTGTATTTTTCATATCTTTGAGGGCTGTAAGTTCTTGTTTCAGTGTGTCTAAGTCTTTGGTGGTTTTGTCTTTAAATTCGTTAAATTCTTGAGACAGTTTTTGAATTTCTCCACGAATTCCTAATTCCATTTTATTAATCTTGTCTGCAAACCAAATTCTGAATTCGACTTCTGACATCTCAGCCAGTTGTTTATGAATGGGATCTTCAATCACATCTGCCGTATCTTTTCTTGGGGGGGTTGATCTATTCTGGTTATTCATGTTACCAGAGTTTTTCCGCTGATTCCGCCCCATGGTTTACTCCCTTTGGTTTTTCCCCTGGGGTTTTATCGAGGGCCCGTACAGTGTTGTGGCCTGAGAAACTGGGGCCCTGTCTGGTGTGGTGGAGCAAAGTGGTTCTGTCTTGTTTTCAGCTGGTTTCTGTTCGATCCTATTGCAACTTCTACTCTGGCTTGAAGTCTCAGCTGTGTGGAAAAATCAGCAATTAAGTCACCCCGCCTGCCCACCTCTGGCCCCAGTTGGAAAAGGAGAATCAAACCTTCCTACAATCGCACACCCAGGGCACCACCTGAAAAGTCCTCAGTCTATTAGCCCAGTTCAAAAGGTCCGAATCAACTGTCTCAATCGGCACTTGTCTCAGGTGGAAGGGTTCAAGAGGTCTCTGGGAACTGGATCACAGGGGCCTGGTGACTCCTCTGAGACAGCTCACCCCAGTGCAGCGTGGAGTCAGGAGGAGCCACCCAGCAAACAGAGCAGTCTGGGAAGGTTGACGTCTCCTTCCCCACTTTGCCCCTCCGTCGGACCCAGTCACTGGTATCTCTGCAGATGGCTAACCCAGTTGCCTGCAGTGAACAGACACTCCAGGGGTTTGCACCTGCCTGAATCGCGAGGAAGTCTGCCAGGCCCCCGCAGACTGCCGCTATCTAGCAGGAGGAGATGGGGCCTGACATCTTTGAGTGTTTGATGCAGGTGATGGGAAGGAGGTGTTCACTCAGGCTTAGCCCCGTCCCTGATGGATGCTGCTAACAGAACAGAACAGAACAGACAACTTTGTGAGGTTCTGTCTCTGTTCCCTTCGTCGCCTACAGGAGACGGGCTGTTTTGAGTTCAAACGTCTTTGCTGCTGGAGAATTGCATCTGAACACCTCTCTGGGTCGGCCCCGCCCTGGAGGCTTCCGGGTTTGTGAGCCGTGTCACCGGTGGCCTCCTCTGGTTGCCCAGGGAGACGGGGGTGTGGCCTCAGAATATCCAGAAGTGAGCGTTCTGCCGTTAAAGAAAAAACGGCTGTTGATCTACCTCCAGGGAACTGCTGCTCTGGTGTGGGCACTCAGGCGACCCTTTTCTCCTCTGTCCCACGCCCCAGAGTCAGCACTGAGCGGCCGCAGTTTGTGCTGGGTCCACACCCCTTAAGAGATCCCCCAAGAATCAGAACTCTTGGGGGATGGGCCCCCAGACCCGGATTGGGAGTGGGGCGGGGGGAAGCTAGAGTTTCATTCAGTTTCACGCAATACTGCGGTCAGGGGAGGGCTCCTGCACTGCACCGCAGGGAAGTGCCGCCAAGGCTTGATTTCCCCTCAGCAGAGTGCCCTCTCCTCGCTCACGTATCCCAGAGTCAGCGCTGACCTGACGCAGCTCAGGCACTGTGCACTCCCCTCGAGAAATCACCCAAGGAGCCGAACTCCGGAGGGATAGGCCCTCAGACCCCGAGTGAGAGTAGGGGTTCTCAGCTCTCAGCGGGGAGGCCAGAGTCTGATTCAGTCTTGTGCCCGGGGAGGGCTCCTGCACTGCACTGCAGGGAAGTGCCGCCAAGGCTTGATTTCCCCTCAGCGGAGTGCCCTCTCCTCGCTCACGTGTCCCAGAGTCAGCGCTGACCTGACGCAGCTCAGGCACTGTGCACTCCCCTCGAGAAATCACCCAAGGAGCCGAACTCCTGGGGGATAGGCCCTCAGACCCCGAGTGAGAGTAGGGGTTCTCAGCTCTCAGCGGGGAGGCCAGAGTCTGATTCAGTCTTGGGTCCCCTATGCCCGGGGAGGGTTGGTGCACTGCACCGCAGGGAAGTGCCGCGAGGCGTGACTCCCCCTCAGCCCGGTGCCCTCTCCTCACTCGGCGCGCCTCAGAGTCAATGCTGACCAGTCGCAACTCGGGGACTGTCCACTCCCCTTGAGAAATCACCCAAGGATCCGAAGTCCTTGGGGACAGGCCTCCAGACCTCAGTGGGCGGGAGGGGAGCGCCGGGGATTCAGGGTTGCCGGCAAAGGATTCCCAAAGTTTTATTCAGCCCTATGTCCGGCAGGAGAACGCCACGGCACCCCAGTAGGGGAGGTAGGTCCAGTTTTTAGAAGGTCTCTCCCGTGGAGTGTAGTGGGAGGGGCTTTAATTTCTGCCCGCTTGTTCAATTGTGGGGCTACAGAGCCGGTCTCATGGGGGAGGGGGACTCCCGTCCGCTTGGTGGTGGATTTTGTACCTTTTGTTTGCGTCCTTGTGATCACAACTTGCCTCAGCGGTGTTGATGTGCGTTCTTCAGCCTTCTCTCTTGGTGAGGCTCAAGTCCACCAGGATACTTGCTAAATTCCTGTCCCTTAACTCTCCTTCTGGACGGGAGCCTTTGTTGAAAGCTGGCTTCAGTCCGCCATCTTGTCTCCCCTCCTATTGTTTCTTATAATAATCTGGATAGAACAAACTCCAGAATAGATCACTTGTCTGAACTATCTACTTTAAATCTTCTTAGATCTGTTATTGTGCTTTAACTGATGCCATCATTTCAAGCAATTTGTAAAAATGCATTTATCATTTCTTAATTTTACATTTTTATTTCTTTAAGTCAAACATTAACATAAAACCAAAAGATTTATGTTGTTCATTCTATTAGATATAAGTATTTTCACAATATAATCAATCAGTATAAATAAAATTAAATCATTAAACATCCACGGTCTAACCAGAAAGACAGATATCAACAAATTAAAAACGAGGTTTATACACAAGAAATTTAAACTCTTAGGAATATTAAATGTACCAGGGGTGCCAAAAGATGGATACACACTTTTAAGATTTCTTGTTGGAAGTAAATCAATCATTTACCAGAAGTATATGAATTGCAAGTAAAATGGATGTGTGTAGCATGTCTAGGTACACAGGACCAGTAATGATACCTTTAATTCAACTTCGAAAAGTGAAGGATAGGTAATGTCTCTTAAAATGTGTATACATTTTTTGGTACCCTTTGTATATATAAATAATGTTTCCATTCTAATGAAAGACAGTATAAAATTCATACTTTTAGGTTTCTAATTTGCATCCAAAATACCTCTTAAAATCTGTCATCTCAGGGTCCACCCTCTCTCAATACTGTTATTGATTTTCACCTTCAATGGTGGTCTCCTCGTTACTCTTCCTGTTGGTGTTCCTTCCAGTTCCAACCATGCTTTGGTGGGAGTGATCTCAATTCCTTGTAACCAGGAAAGACAAAACAGATGTATAGAGGCTGGCACACCTGGGACCTGAGGTGGGTGTGCCTGCTCAGCAATGACTGTAGGTCAGTGTCTGAGAAGTGGAGAAGGCCAATCATTAAACATTCCCTTAAGGCTAAATTGGGACCGAATAAAGACTTCAAGGGAGAAAAAACTTTTTAAAATGCAATAGTAATCACATTATGCCTCTAGGTAAAATATTCAGTGTTTCCACATCACACACAAGATTAAAAAAGGAAACTCCTTATCCCACCATCTTTATTTTCAGCCACCCTCCTATATTAGGCACACACTCATAGCTGCCTTCCTTTGAACACACATGCTGTACATCAGCAAACAACAGGTGAGCCATCAAAATTAACAAGTCAAATCAAAAATCCTTTTTGTAAGATTATACATAGTGAATCTTGCTGTCAGAAGGTGTCTATTTAAAGGCCCTTACTCCTTTAAATACTCCTTTAAATACTTTAAGTAAATTATTTTATGTATATAAACTCTAATAAACTCTAAGTGAATTTATCTGTATGTATGCACATTTTCATGCATGTACATTTGTACCCATGTATAGCCAGTTTTATAGCTTAAAAACTTACTCTACTGCATAAATTGTTTTAATTAAGATAAATATAGGATAATTTAGAAAATAAAAAAATAGCAGAAAAAAATGTGTATATTATCATCCTGGTGCAGCCAATATTGTCTCCTAGATACTGTGGTATCAGTTGTAACATCTCCTTATTCGTTTCAGGTTTTATTTATTTGAATTTTTGTCCTTTACTTCTGCTTCAATGTTCTGTTTCTCTTCTTCTACTACTTTTGGGTTTGGTGTGTTTCACTTTTCTAGTTTCTTTTGTATTTTTTTTAACTGGGGATTCATTGAGGATACAAAGAACTAGGTTACACTAATTGCATTTAGTACATTTCAGGCAAAGTCCCTCTTATAAATGTCTTCCTCCCGCAAGAGGTGTGCTAAACACAACCCTCCACCCCTCTCTTCCTTTCCCTCTCTCCGCTTCCCCATTTTCCCTCCTCCTCCACCAAGTACTAGGTTATCAATTGTCGTCATATCAAAATTGAGTACATTGGATTCTTGCTTCTCCATTCTTGAGATGCTTTACTAAGAAGAATGTGTTCCACCTCCATCCACGTTATTTGAGATGCATAGTTTGATGGTTCATTAGAAATAGTTCTGCAAACAATGTAGGCATTTATTACTATAAACTTTCTGCTTGATGCTGCCTGATACCACAGGTTTTAGTATGGTTTATTTCCATTTTCATTTGTTTCAAGAATTTTTTTACTTTCCTTCCTTCCTATTTCTTCTTTACCCTTTGGCCATTATGAAACATGTTGTTTAGTTTTCATGTACTGGTACAATTTCAAAAGTTTTGTGATTGATTTCTAGTTTCATTCCATTGAACTCAGAAAATACACTTGATATGATTTCAGTTCATTTAAATTTGTTGAGACTTGTTTTGTGGCCTAATGTAATCTATCCCGAAGGATGTTTCATGTACTGATAAAATAGTGTAAATACCTGTTGGATGAAAGGTCTATAAATACCTATTAGGTCCATTTGTTCTAAAATACATTTTAAATACAATATTTCTTAGCTGGCTTTCTGTCAGTTCATCTATCCAATGCTGAGAGTGGGGACTTAGTAGTCCTCAACTGTTATTATATCAGAGTCTAGATCTTCCTTCAGGTCTAACAATTATTTCCTTATTCTTGCCCAGTGTTGAGTGCATATACATTTATAGCTATTCCTCTTGATGAATTATATAATGACATTCTTTATCTGTTTTTATAATTTTTGATTTAAAGTCTTTTTTTAATGATCTAAATATTGCTATTACTGCTCATTTTTGGTTTCTATTTCATATCACTTTTGGTCTATGTGTGTCTTAACTAGTGAAGTGAATTCTTGTAGGCAGCATATAGTTGGCCATTTTTAAAATCTATTCAGACAGAGTATATCTTTTAAGAGAACAAATAATTTATTTACGTTTGAAGTTATTATTGATAGATGAGGGATTGCTCCTGTGCTTTTATTAATTGTTTTCTAGTAGTAGTTATATTCTTGCTCCTTTCTTCATCTCTTATTGTTTATTATTACAGTTGGGTGGTTTTCTATAGTGATATGAATTGATTGCCTTCTGTTTCTCATCTCTATATCTTCTCTATGAATTTTATATGATAGTGATTATCAGTGATTATCTTTTTGCTTCTAAATGTAGAACTCATTTCACCATTTCTTGTAATGCTGGTCTAGTAAAAATGAATTCACTCATTTTCTTCTTGCTTAGAAAATATTTTTTCTAGCTTGAGTGCTTTGAGGTTTCTCCATACTTCCTTCCAGAAAGGTTGTACTAGTTTGCAGTCTCACCAGCAGTGTAAAAGTGCTCCCTTCTCTCCACATCCACGCCAGCATCTGCAGTTTTGAGATTTTGTGATGTGGGCCATTCTCTCCCATTTGATCCGGCAATCCCATTCATGGGCATCTACCCAGAAGGAAAAAAATCCTCTTATCATAAGGACACTTGTACTAGACTGTTTATTGCAGCTCAATTTACAATCACCAAAATGTGGAAACAGCCTAAATGCCCACCAACCCAAAAATGGATTAACAAGCTGTGGTATATGTATACCATGGAATACTATTCAGCTATTACAAAAAATGGAGACTTTACATCCTTCGTATTAACCTGGATGGAAGTGGAAGACATTATTCTTAGTAAGACATCACAAGAATGGAGAAGCATGAATTCTATGTGCTCAATTTTGATATGAGGACAATTGAGGACAATTAATGACAATTAAGGTTATGGGGCGGGGAGGAAAAGCAGAGAGGGGGATGGAGGGAGGGCAGGCGGGGCCTTAGTGCGTGTCACACTTTCTGGGGGCAAGACATGATTGCAAGAGGGACTTTACCTAACAAATGCAGTAATTGTAACCTGGCTTATTGTACCCTCAATGAATCCCCAACAATTAAAAAAATATATATTCCAGAATTTGCTCTTAGAATTACAACTCCCTATCTAAATATGAAAAAAAAAAAAGAAAAGAAAATATTTTTTCATCACTTCTGAAGTATACCTTTGCTGGGTATACTACTCATGACTGCCATTTTTTTCTTTTATCATTTTGAACATATCATCATATTTTCTTCTGATCTGGGTGGTTTCTGCTAAAAATCTGCTGTTAGACCAATGAGGATTTTATTATATGTGATTGGTGCTTTTCTCTTGCTGTCTTTTAGAATTCACCTTTTGTGTTTGATTTTTGACATTTTGACTATAACATGCCTTGGAGAGGGCCTTTGTAGATTAAATATAGTTGGGAAGTTTTGAACTTCCTGGTGTTAATAGCTCTCCAAGACTTGGGATTTTTTTAGGAATTAATTTATTAAAAAGGTTTACAATGTACTTTCCCATCTCTTCTTCTGAAAGTACCCATTACACAAGTATTTGTTTGCTCAGTCATGTTCCATGGTTTTGTAGGATTTCTTCTGCTTGATCAAGTCTACTGTGAAACTCTCTATTTCATATTAGTTAAATTTTTTAAATATAAGATTTGGTTTTTAATACATTTTTATTATTTCTTTTTTATTGAGATGATTTTTATGATTTTGTTGAATTGCCTATTAGTATTTTTCTGTATCTTGTCTTGTTTCCTTAAAACCTATACAGTATTTTAAATTCCAGATAAATACAAAAGATCTAAAGTCTCCATCATTCTTTATGGCTGAATAGTATTTCACAGTATACATATATCATAGTATATTTATCCATTAGTGAGTTGTTTGGTACTTGAGTTGATTCCACATCTTGGAAATTGTGAATTGAGATGCTATAAATATTAGAGTGCAAATGTCCTTATGGTAAAATGATCTTTTTCTTCTGGGTCAATACCTAGTAATAGCATTTTGAGATCAAATGGAAGGCCTGCGTTTAGCTATTTAAGTATTCTCCATACTTTTTTCCAAAAAGGCTATATAACTTGCAATCCCACCAACAGTGTAAATGTCCTTCTCTTTGTACCCACACCAGCATTTGCAACTTTGAGACTTTGTGATGTGGGCTATTCTTGCTGGGGTTAGATGATACCTCAGGTGGTCTTAATTTGCTTTTATCTGATGATTAGGGACAGCGAGCATTTTTTCATGTGTTTGTTATCTATTCATCTGTCTTGTTGGGAGGAAGGTTCTGTTCATGACTCTTGCCAAATGACAAATAGGGATTTTGAACTTTTTTTCTTGGTTAGTTTGAGTTCTGTGTAGATCCTGGTTATCAGGCCTTTGTCAGCTTCATAAGATCTTCACCCATTCTGCAGGTTGTCTGTTTGCTTTAGATTCTGTGTCCTTTACTTTACAGAAACTTTTTAGCTTGATTATGTCCTATTTATTTGTTTGGTGTTGCTGCAATTGCCAAGGGGATTTTCATAAAATCTTTTCCCAGACGGATGTAATCAAAAGTTTTTCCCACACTTTGCTCTAGGGTTCTTATCATTTTGTGTCTTAGATTTAAATCTTTTATTCAATGTGAATCAGTTTTTGTAAGTGGTGAGAGGTGTAGGTCCTGTTTCTGTCTTTTACATGCAGTTAACTTGTTCTTTTGCCACATTTATTAAATAGGGATTCTTTTCTACAGTGTTATGTTTTGTTTGGTTTATCGAAGATCAGATGGCAGTATGTGGCTGCTTGATGTCTAGCTTCTCTATTTTGCTTCATAGATCTATGTCTGTTTTTGTGCCAGTATCATGCTGTTTGAATCACTATAGACTTATACTATAACTTAAAATCTAGCAAAATGATGCCTCCAAATTTGTTTTTATTTTTTAGAATTATATTTTCTTTTTTTTTTTAATTTAATTTTATTTTTTGCAGTGTTTGGCCAGGGCTGGGCTTGAACCCACCACCTCCGGCATGTGGGGCTGGCACCCTACTCCTTTGAGCCACAGGCACCTCCCAGAATTATATTTTCTATTCGGATTGTTTTCTGGTTCCATATTTTTTCTGATTCTTCAAAGTATCACATTGGTTCTTTCATGGAGATTGCATTAAATCTGTAGACAACTTTAGGTAGTATGGACATTTTAACAGTGTTGATTTGTCCTAGGTATAAGCACGGTATGTTCTTCCTTTTGTTAGCATCTTCTGCTATTCCTTTTCTCACAGTTTCATAGTTCTCGATGTAGAGATCCTTCACACCCTTTATTAGGTATATTTCAGGGTATTTCATTTTCTTTGAAGCTACTATGAAGGGGAATTGTGTCTTTGATTTGATTCTCAGCTTGACTATTGTTGGTGCATATGATGGCTACTGGATTGTGGACATTGATTATACAGGGTGGACATAACGTTTACATGCAATTTAAATGAATTTACTCTTCAAATTGCACACGAATGTTATGTCTACTCTGTATATCCCGAGATATTATTATAATTCTTGATCACTTCCAGGAGTCTTGTGGTTGAGTGTCTGGGTTTTTCTAAGTATAAGATCATATCATAAGCAAAGAACAAAATTTTAGTCTCTTTTGTCCCCATTTGGATGCCTTCGATATCAATCACTTGCTTGATTGCATTGGCTAGTTCTTCCAGTACTATGTTAAACAATGGTGGCAACAGTGTACATCCTTGTCTGCTTCTAGTCCTAAATGAAAATGCTTTCAGTTTTACTCTATTTAGTATGATGTTAGCTGTGGGTATGTAGTACATGGCTCCTATCAGTTTAAGAATGTTCCATCTATGCCTATACACTTAAGTGTTTTTATAAGGAAAAGATGCTGAAATTAGTCAAATGCTTTTTCTGCTTCATTGAGAGGATCATATTATATTTGTTTTTGCTTCTATTTATGTAGTGAATTACATTTATAGATTTGAATATGCTGAACCAGCTTTACATCCCTGGGATAAAGCCCATTTGATCATGATGCATGTGTGTGTATATATACATATATATTAATATGAGTTGTATTCTATTTACTAGGACTTTTTTGCATCAATATTTATTAATGATATTGGTCTATAGATTTTTTTTTTATCCCTTCCTGGTTTTGGTGATGTTTGCTTGATAGAAGGTATTCTCCCTATTTTGGAATAGGTTCTGCATATAGGTATGAGATCCTCTTTGAATGTTTGGTAGAATTCTGGTATAAAACTGTCTCATTAAGGAATTTTTTTCTTTGTTGAAAGCTTTTTTATTGTTGGTGCAATATTGGTGCTTGATATTGATCTGTTCAAGAGGTCTAATTCTCTCTGATTAAGTCTGGGGGGGTGCTGTGATTCCAGATAGTGGTTCATTTTCTCCCCATTTTCAAATTTCAGGGCATGAATTTTTTGTAGTAATCAGTGATAATCTTTCATATCTCCGTGGTATCTGTTATTTATTGCCCTTTTGATTTCTGATTGGTGTTATTAGAGATCTATTTTTCTGTTTCTAGTTAATCTGGCCAAAGGCTTAAAAATTGTATTAATCTTTTAAAGAAAACAAATTTTCATTTTGCTAATCTTCTGGATTGTCCTTTTGTTCTCAATTGCATTTAATTCTAACTTAATTTTGGCTATTTCTTTTCTTCTGCTAAGTTTTGGAATATATTGCTCTTTCTTTTCCAAATTTTCTGCTTAGGACTGCCTTTGCAGTATCCCATGGGTTTTGATAAATTGTAGCTTCATTGTCATTTTGTTCAAAGAATTTAATTATTTCCTTCTTTTTCTCCTCCTTGAACCAGCTGTCATTCAGCACAAGGTTGTTTAGTTTCCATGACATGTGGAGATGAAGTTTTTTGTTGGAACTGAGTTCTACTTTTTTTTATTATGGTCCAAAAAGATATAAGATGTAATCTGTATTCTTTTAAATTTGTTGAGATTTGATTTGTATCCAAAAATACAATTGATTTTGGAGAATGATTCATGCACTGACAAGAAGAACATATACTCAGTATTACTGGGGTGGAATATTTTGTATGTGTTTGTTAAAGCCATTTGTTCTAAAGTCGTGTGGAAATTCGTCACTTTTTTGTTTAATTTCTAGTTGGAGGATCTGTTCCGTTCTGTCAGTGGGGTGTTGAAAACCCCAGTTATTATGGTTTGCAGGATATCACATTGCGCAGGCTAGTTAGAGTTCATTTTATCTATCTGGGTGCTTTCAAGTATGGCACATAGATATTTAAGATTAATATGTCTTCTTGTTGCATTTTTTGCTTGACCAAGCTATCACTTTTTGTCTTTCTTTACTTTTGTTAATTTGAAGTCCTATTTATCCATAAATAAGTTGGCAATTTCTACTTTTTTTCTGATTTCCATTTGCCTGAAATATTGTTTTCCAACCCTTCACCCTGAATCTTGTTTTGTCCTTGGAGGTTAGATGTGATTTCTGAAAACATAATATACTTGGATTTTGTTTTTTATTCAGTCAGCCAACCTGTGCCTCTTGAATGGGGAATTCAAGCCATTCACATTTATTGAGAGAATTGGTAAATATGCTTAGGATTAGGTTTATCTTGTTTTGTAAAGCCTATTGCTTAGTTTTATCACTTGGGCCATTGTAGAAGCTAGGCTTTGTCCTTTAGGATCTGGGTGTCTTTAGTTAGCATGTGATCCGTTATGATGGTCAGTGTATAGAAAGGGTCTGAGTAGTTCCTGCAGAGCCACCCATGTAGTGGTGGATTTCCTCTATGTTTGCTTGTCAGTAAAAGATTTGATTTCTCCTGTGACTATGAATTTTAGTTTAGCACAGTACAGAATCCTGGACTGAAAGTTACTTTGTTTACGAAAGTTAAAGACAGGTGACCACTCTTTTCTGGCTTGTAAACTTTCCACTGAAATGTCTGCTGTCACCCTAATGTTTTTCACCTTGTAGGTAAGAACTTGTTTATGCCTGGCTGCTTGCAGAATTTTCTTTCATTTTGACTTTAGCCAAGTTATTTACTATGTGTCTAGGAGATGCTTTGTTTTAATTGACTTGTCCTGGAGTTCTATAACTGTCTAGTATTTCCATTTCTGTTTTTTGTTTGTTTGTTTTGTTTTTTTGTTTTGTTTTGCAATATTTAGAAAATTCTCCACAATTTTGTCTTAAAGTAGAGCTTCCATGGTTTTAGTACTCTCTTCTTCTTTAAGAATCCTTATACCTTGTATGCTTGTATACTTTGTGTAGTCTCATATTTCTCTAAAAGATTGCTCTGCTTTTGCTCTTTTCTGCCTCTTTGAATAATTTAATTCAAAAGTCTTATACTGGAATTTTGAGATTCTTTATTCTCCTTGTTTACTCTGTTCTGAGACTGTATTGTGTTTTGGAAGACCTTGAATGCCCTGGGATGTGAAGCTATCCCCACCCCTTCCAGAACCAGCCAAGGCAAAGCATCCACTTGCTGTGCACCTGGTCTACTCAGCAGGGTTTTAAAGGCCATTTGGAAACTAAAAGTTACAGGCTAGAATCATAGCCAGAAACCCCAGGCTATAGAACTTACCACTCTCCTTAACCACTGACTGTTTAAATCAGCTATAGCCTTTTTCACATGGCCCTTCCCACATACAGACTTCCAAAGCTTCCTTTGGAGGCTGTATAGTTCAAGAGCTCCTGAAGATGAGCCTTTACAGAAAGTAAACTGGGTGATGTGGGGGTGGAGGCAAAACCATCAGGAGATGCTCCTAGGCTGGATACGGCTCATAGAGGGTGAGCTAAACTATCCCTCAAAGTGTTAGCCCCACCAGCAACAGATTCAAAAAGCTATGACTTTGTGGTTGGGGGCGTGGAATCTGCAGCTTGTAGAATGCCCCCAGGATTTCCTGGAGTGAGGTTACCTGAGGCTAGGCCTACCCCTCTCCAAGATGGTAGGGGCAAAGCTGGGGGCAGGACTTCCAAGGAGATTCCCTCAGGCTGGAGGCAGTGCACAGATGGCCATCGGAACTACCCTATAAGGTGGGGATAGATCTCATGGAGCAGGAACTGGATTAGTTGAGCTATAGTTTCCGCCAACAGTGAGGGACAGACCTCTCCCAGATCACAGCACCACACAGTGCAAAGCCTTCTGAGTATATGTCAAATATGGTGGTGAGGCAGGACCAATCTTCCTTCACTTCTTTTTTCTTTTTTTTCTTTGTGGGAGGTTGTTCCTGTTGGATGCTGCTGAGAGAGAAACGGCCTCTGAAACTCTGGCTTCTGTGATTACTATGGGGGCTGAGTAGGTCAAAGTCCCTTCGCCCTTCTGGTGCCTTGGGCGAGGGAGACTTTCCAGGCTGTCTGAGCCAGGCTTCTGGTCTGATTTGCTGCTGCAGAGGGAAGCAGGCCTCAGCAAGGGACACTCTGTCCAGTATCCAAAGAAAGCAGGGGATGGGCTGTGGCCACAAGCTGGCTGGAGCCAAAATTGCTCATTATTTGCTCAGCAAAAGGGAGAACCAGAGGAGGATATCCCTAGGTTCAGGAAGCTGGGTTTCTGGTCCCTTGTAGCACTCTCCCATGGAGTAAGAGTTTCTGTGTTTCACTGCTGGTAGACAGCCCTGAGTTGGGGAAGCATCCTGTCAGCCTTCTTTTAAGTTCTGGGCTCCTCCATCTCTGGTCCACTCTATAACTGTCCACTGTTTTTTCCCTTCCTCTTTCTCATCTTCATTCTTAGTTTGTCTCAGTGGGGTTGCTGAATGCCTTGATTTCTTTTGTAATCTACTCTCCATTTCAACTGCTTTGAATTCACGTCAGTACAGTTTTCCTCCTCCTGGTTGGGAGAGGAGAGCTGCGCTAGTTGGCCATCTTGCCCTGGCTCTCTGACATCTATTGATTAACCATAGTAAAGCTTTATTTTCTTATTGTTCTGGAGGCAGAGAAGTCTGTGATCAAGGTGCTGGCAAATTCCATTTCTTGGGTAAGGGAATATCTGAATTGAGCTTAAAGGAGTATGGAAGTAAACTAATAAGAGGTAAGAGAAAAGGGAAGGTTGGAAGGTGAAGGAGCTGGGATAAGGCAGCATAGAAAGTTAGAAGATCTCTTTTATGTATCTAAAATAATTTTTTTATGCCAAGAGATGGGGTCTTGTTTCATTCTTCTGCATGTGGCTATCTAGTTTTCCCAGCACCAATATTGAATAGAACTTTCTTCCCCAGAATATATTCAGACAAAATTCTTATAGTAGCTTTGTTAAAGACCAATTGGTTGTAGGTTTTATATTTGTGTTCTCTGTTCTGTTCCATTGATCTATGTTTCTACTTTTATGCCGTAATCATGATGTTTTGGTTAATATAGCCTTATAGTATACTTTAAAGTATGGTAATGTGATGCTTCTAGATTGGTTGTTTTTGCTTAAGATTGGGGTAGGCTAGTTAGGCTTTCATTTTCTTTTTTTTGTTGTTGTTCCAAATGAAGTATGTGTTGTTTTTTTCTAAATGTATAAAATATGACATTGGAATCCACTTTATATTTCTGGGCACTGATCTTTTCAAATTTTTTAAAAATGATTGAAAGCCTGATTCTTAAGCGTGTTAATTTATCAAGTCTCTAAGGTGGGACAAATATTTTAGTTCCATTCAGTACATAGCTTTCTCATTTCTCTTTCAAGTCGATAGATAAATCCTTCTCTTAATATTTCATAAATGCCAGAAGTTAGTGAAAAGTGCCTAGATAGCATTAAACTAATCTCTTTGGCTTTTGACACAGTCTTTATTTTATTCTTTACCCTAGAAGATGTCACATTTGCAGATCATATTTATATTTTGTCTGAAACACTGAGAGCTGTGATTTCTTCAAAAAATATAGTATTCTGTAATGTAATTTGAGCAGTCTCTATGGAAAATTTTGCAACCTTCAGAAAGCCAAATTTCAAAGTTCATAAAATTTTTATCTGATAAATAAAGACTAGTACTAGGAAAGAAACCAGTAAGTTAAACAGTATACTTCCCTGACATTTAGCTCTACATTTTTTCTTAACTGGAGTATCATGATCTCCCTAATTAGGCAACTAAGAGGAATAAAACAACCTGGTTTTTTTTTTTTTGTTTGTTTGTTTGTTTCATGTGCCACTTTAAATGATGCATTAAGTCATCTGATTCTTAACGTGTTTATGTTTTTATTACTTATTTGTTTCTCTTTTTGTTCAACAGTTACTTCACTTGCCATTCTGTAAACCTAGCCATGGTTTTGAGTATCCTTCTCTACCTCATCTTTACCTTCTTTTCCATGTGTTGGTTATGTTTTGTTTTTTTATTTCCATATTTTTTTTAAAGTATCATATGAGGCACCCTTATCTTAATGTGATCATTATGTTCGGCTGACACAACCGAGTTTATGTGGAAACATCAAAGTAAAATGGGCATACTCAGAATTATTATTGTTATTTTCCTCATTCTATGGCCAAAGTTTTGATTCAGAGTAGATGACTACATTTCTATAATGTAAGCGCTAAGGAAAATGGCTCTCAGCTTCTGCTTCACTACTTTTGCTTCTGTGGAATAATTTCTACCATAGGACTGGATGCATTTGGAAATTTTTATATTTTAATTTTAGAGAAAGAGTCCTACAATCTTAATAGGCTCCTATTTGGAAATAATGACAAGAAAACATAGACCATCTTGGAAGATCATTCTAAACTTTGAGTAACTTTACACAAACAAGCAAATTTCAAATTTCAAATTAATTAAATTCATTAATTCCAAAATCTAGAAATGTGTACAATGAAGAGAGGGTTAGTCCTGTTATATGGAGGCCAATTTCACCTATTTCATATATATATGAAACACACACATATATATATATACACACATGCACATATGGATTTTTCAGTGATTTCATATATATAATGAGTGATTTTATAAATTTCAGCGATTTTTTTTATTAAATCATAGCTGTGTACATCAATATGATCATGGGGAACCATACACTTGTTTCATAGAATATTTGACACATTTTCATCTCATTAGTTGACATAGCCTTCCTGGCATTTTCCTAGTTACTTTGCCAAGACATTTACATTCCACATTTGCCAAGGCTCATATGTACCCTTGTAAGAAGCACCACAGGTGTGATCTTTTCAATCTCCCTCCCTCTACCCACCTCCACCCTCCCTCCCCACACTTTCCCCCTTCCCCCTGTTCTTAGGTTGTAACTTGGTTATAGCTTTCATGTGAAGGTCCTAAGTTAGTTTCATAGTAGGGGTGAATACATTGGATATTTTTTCTTCCATTCTTGAGACACTTTACTGAGAAAAATATGTTCTAGCTCCATCCATGTAAACATGAAAGAGGTAAAGTCTCCATCTTTCTTCAAGGCTGCATGTGTACAGTATTCCATGGTGTACATATACCACAATTTGTTAATCCATTCGTGGATTGATGGGCACTTGGGTTTCTTCCATGACTTAGCAATTATGAATAGGGCTACAATAAAGATTCTGGTACAAATATCTTTGATATGATCTGGTTTTTGGTCTTCTGGGTATATCCCCAGCAGAGGAATTACAGGATTGATCTATTTTTAGATCTCTAAGTGTTCTCCATATATCTTTCCAAAAGGAATGTATTAATTTGCATTCCCACCAGCAGTGCAAAAGTGTTCCCTTTTCTCCGCATCCACGCCAACATCTCTGGTCTTGAGATTTTGTGATATAGGCTAGTCTCACTGGAGTTAGATGATATCTCAAAGTAGTTTTGATTTGCATTTCTCTGATGATTAAAGATGATGAGCATTTTATCATATGTCTGAAGGCCGTTTGCCTGTCTTCTTCGGAGAAGTTTCTTTTCAATTCTCTTGCCCAGCCTGTGATGGTATCCCTTGTTTTTTTCTTGCTAATGTGTTTGACTTCTCTGTTGATTCTGGTTATTAAACCTTTGTCAGAGATGTAACCAGCAAATATCTTCTCCCATTCTGTGGGCTGTTTGCTTGCTTTACTTACTGTGTTCTTGGCTGTGCAGAAGCTTTTTAGTTTGATCAAGTCCCAAAAGTGTATTTTTGAAGCCGCTTAAATCGCCCGGGGGGTCCTTCTCATAAAAAACTCACCCAACCCAATTTCTTCAAGGGTTTTCACTGCACTCTCTTCTAGTATTTTTATAGTTTCATGTCTTAAGTTTAGGTCTTTAATCCAGTAAGAGTCTATCTTGGTTAGTGGTGAAAGGTGTGGATCCAGTTTCAGTCTTCTACAGGTTGCCAGCCAGTTCACCCACCAGCACCATTTGTTAAATAGGGAATCTTTTCCCCACTGGATGTTTTTAATTGGCTTGTCAAAGATTAAATAACGATAAGTAGCTGGATTCATCTCTTGGTTCTCTATTCTGTTCCAGACATCTACTTCTCTGTTTTTGTGCCAATATAATGCTGTTTGGATCACTATCGATTTGTAGTATAGTCTGAGGTCTGGTAGCGTAATTCCTCCTGCTTTGTTTTTATTTCTGAGTAATGTCTTGGGTATTCGAGGTTTTTTCTGATTCCATATAAAATGAAGTATTGATTTTTCAAGATCTTTAAAGTATCGCAGTGGAACTTTAATAGGGATTGCATTGAAGTTATATATTGCTTTGGGTAGTATGGACATTTTAACAATGTTGATTCTTCCCAGCCATGAGCATGGTATGTTTTTCCACTTATTAACATTCTTGACTATCTCTTTTCTTAGAGTTTCGTAGTTCTCTTTATATAGATCTTTCACATCCTTTGTTAGATAAACTCCCAAATATTTCATCTACTTTGGCATTACTGTGAATGGGATAGAGTCCTTAATTGTTTTTTCAACTTGACTATTGTTGGTATATATAAAGGCTACTGATTTATTAGTGTTGATTTTGTAACCTGAGACGTTGCTGTATCCCTTGATCACTTCTAAGAGTTTTGTAGTAGAGTCCCTAGTGTTTTCCAGATATACTATCATATCATCTGCGAAGAGCGAAAGTTTGATCTCTTCTGACCCTATGTGGATGCCCTTGATCGCCTTTTCTTCCCTAATTGCGGTGGCTAAAACTTCCATTACAATGTTAAAAAGCAATGGAGACAATGGGCAGCCTTGTGTGTTCCTGATCTGAGTGGAAATGATTCCAATTTAACTCCATTCAATATGATATTGGCTGTCGGTTTGCTGTAGATGGCCTCTATCAGTTTAAGAAATGTCCCTTCTATACCAATTTTCTTAAGTGTTCTGATCATGAAGGGATGTTGGATGTTATCAAAAGCTTTTTCTGCATCGATTGAGAGGATCATATGATCTTTGTTTTTTACTTTGTTTATGTGCTGAATTACATTTATAGATTTATGTATATTGAACCAGCCTAGAGACCCTGGGATAAAGCCAACTTTATCATGATGTATGATTTGTTTGATATGTTGCTAGATTCTGTTTGTTAGGATCTTCTTGAATATTTTTGTGTCTATATTCATTAGTGATATTGGTCTATAATTTTCTTTTTTTGTTGGGTCTTTTCCTGGTTTGGGGATCAGGGTGATGTTTGCTTCATAGAACTTGCTGGGGAGTCTTCCTTCTTTTTCTACATTTTGGAACAGTTTGAGTAATATAGGTACTAATTCCTCTTTAAAGGTTTGGTAGAATTCTGATGTGAAAGCATCTGGTCCCGGGCTTTTCTTTTTGGGGAGGTTTTGTATGGTGGATGTTATTTCCGAACTTGATATGAGCCTGTTCAACATTTCCACTTGATTCTGGTTAAGTCTTGGAAGGTGATGAGCTTCCAAGTATCGCTCCATTTCCTTCAGATTTTCATATTTCTGAGAGTAAAGTTTCTTGTAATATTCATTAAGGATTTTTTTGATTTCTGAGGAGTCTGTTGTTATTTCGTCTTTGTCATTTCTGATTGATGAGATTAGAGATTTTACTCTTTTTTTCCTGATTAGGTTGGCCAACGGTTTATCCATTTTGTTGACCTTTTCAAAAGATCAGCTTTTTGATTTATTCATCTGTTGTATTTTTCTTTTGTTTTCAATTTCATTTAGTTCTGCTCTGATTTTGGTTATTTCTTTTCTTCTACTGGGTTTGGGGTTGAAGTGTTCTTCCTTTTCCAGTTGCTTGAGATGTCCCATTAAGTTGCTAACTTCCTCTCTTTCCATTCTCCTGAGGAAGGCTTGCAGTGCTATAAATTTCCCTCTTTGAACTGCCTTTGCGGTGTCCCAGAGGTTCTGATAGGTCGTGTCTTGTCATTTTGTTCCAAAAATTTGGCAATTTCCTTCTTGATCTCATCTCTGACCCAGCTATCATTCAGCATGAGGTTATTTAACTTCCATGTTTTTGTATGAGTATGTAGATTCCTGTTGTTACTCAGCTCAAGTTTTATTCCATGATTGTCCGAGAAGATGCATGGAATAACTTCTATTCCTTTAAATTTACTGAGGTTAGACTTGTGACCTAAGATGTGATCGATTTTGGAGTAAGTTCCATGGGCTTATGAGAAGTATGTGTATTCAGTTTTGTTAGGATGAAATGTTCTGTAGATGTCTGCTAGATCGAAATGCTGGATGGTTAGATTTAAATCTAAAATTTCTTTACTCAGCTTTTTGTTGGCTGATCGATCCCTCACTGCCAAAGGAGTGTTAAAATCTCCGACTCTCATGGAGCTGGAGGAAATCAAGTTGCTCATGTCTGTTAGAGTTTCTCTTATGAATTGAGGTGCATTCTGATTGGGTGCATAGATATTAATAATTGAAATCTCATCATATTGAGTCTTACCCTTAACAAATATGAAGTGACCATTCTTGTCCTTCCTTACTTTTGTTGGTTTAAAGCCTATTGAGTCTTACCCTTAACAAATATGAAGTGACCATTCTTGTCCTTCCTTACTTTTGTTGGTTTAAAGCCTATTGTGTCTGCACATAAAATTGCAACACCTGCTTTTCTCTGGTTACCATTTGCCTGAAATATGGATGACCATCCTTTTACCCTGAGTCTGTATTTGTCTTTTAAGTTAAGATGTGACTCTTGTAAGCAACAGATATCTGGTCTGAGTTTTTGTATCCAGTCAGCTAACCTATTTGTCTTTAGAGGACAGTTTAAGCCATTACATTAATGGAGATTATTGATAAGTTTGGTGAAATTTTGGGAATCGAGTTTTTCAAAAGTCCAGTGGACAATTTTAATCTTTTCGCCATTGTAGAAGTTGGAGTTTGATCAGGAGTTTCTGAGTGAGTTTACATTTGTAGTAGAAGATTGGGTTGGTCATTACGGAGGATAGGTCTAAGAATATCCTGAAGAGCTGGTTTGGTTGTGGCAAATTTCTTCAACATATGAATGTCATTAAAGTATTTAATTTCTCCATCATAGATGAAACTCAGTTTAGCTGGGTACAAGATCCGGGGTTGAAAGTTATTTTGCTTTAAGAGATTAAAAGTCGATGACCACCCTCTTCTGGCTTGAAAAGTTTCAGCAGAGAGATCTTCAGTCATTCTAATGTTCTTACCTTTGTAGGTAATGGCTTTCTTTCACCTGATAACCTTGAGAATTTTCTCCTTCATGTTGACTTTAGTGAAGCTAATTATGATATGTCTGGGGGATGACTTATTGGGGTTGAATCGTGCTGGAGTTCTGAAACTCTGCTATCTGAATTTCAGAATCTCTAGGCATGTCTGGAAAATTCTCTTTCATAATTTCATGCAGAAGGGCCTCTGTTCCCATCGATGCCACTTCATCGTTTTCCGGAACTCCTATTATTCACATATTTGCCTTCTTCGAATTATCCCAGAGCTCTCTAAGAGAAAGATCCATTTTTGCTCTCCATTTCTCTTCCTCTTTGAGAGTTTGGGAGTGTTCAAAGGCTTTATCTTCAATGTCAGAAATCCTTTCTTCTGCTTGGTCCATTCTGTTGCTGACGGATTCTACTGTATTTTTCATATCTTTGAGGGCTGCAAATTCTTGCTTCAGTGTGTCTAAGTCTTTGGTGGTTTTGTCTTTAAATCGTTAAATTCTTGAGACAACTTTTGCATTTCTCCTCAGATTCCTAATTCCATTTTATCAATCTTGTATGCAATCCAAATTCTGAATTCGATTTCTGACATGTCTGCCAGTTGTTTATGAATGGAATCTTCAATTATATCCGCCATTTCTTTCCTTGGGGGGGGTTGATCTATTCTGGTTATTCATGTTACCAGAGATTTTCCGCTGTTTCCGCCCCATGGTTGTTTTACTCCCTTTGATTTTTCCCCTAGGGTTTTGTTGAGGGCCCGTTCAGTGTTGTAGCCTGAGAGACTGGGGCCCTGTCTGGTGTGGTGGGGCTGAGTGATTCTGACTTATTGTCAGCTGGCTTCTGTTTGACCTCTGTGAAGCACTTACTCTGGGTTGAAGTCTCAGTTCTCTGAGTCAGCCCTACCCTGGATATTTCCGGGTTCTGTGAGTCACCTCAGGCAAATCCTATACTCAGGGGTTGCCTCTTCTGGTTGCCCAGTGAGGCAGGGGTATGGCTTCAGCCATCTCAGTGAACTGCCGCTCTGTTGTGGGTCTCCCCCAGCCTCACTCCTGTGTCCCAAAGTCAGGACCGACCAGCCGCAGTTCAGGCACTGTCCATGCCCAGACAAATCCCTCAAGGATCTGGACTCCCAGGGAACAGGCCTCCAGATCCCAGAGTGAGGGTGGGGTGGGGTGCTGGGAGCTCAGAGCCACCGGCAGCAAGCTCACTCAATTCCTCCCAATCTTTGGCTCCACCCCACTGCTGTAGCCCAAGCCTCCAGGCTTCAGAGTGAGGGCACGGTGGGGGCAGCAGCTGGAGCCCAGAACCGCCAGGCAGCAAACAGACTCAGCTCCACCCAGTTTCTTGCCCAGCCACACGGCATGAGCTCAGGTCTCCAGACCACAGAGCAAGGGCGGGGGGGAGCGCCGGGAGCTCAGAGCCAGCTGGGGCTCCAAGCTGCAGGGAGCCCAGTCGACAGCAAGCAAATTCAGTTCCTCCCAGTCTCTCGCCCGTTGTACGGCTGCAGTTCAAGCCTTCAGGCTTCAGAGTGGGGGAGGGGTGGGGGGAGCGGCTGGAGCCCAGAACCGCTGGGCAGCGAACAAATTCAGCTCCACCCAGTTCCCTGCCCGGCCACATGGCAGGCACTCAGGTCTCTGGAGCACAGAGTGAGGGCGGGGGAGTGCCTGGAGCCCAGAGCCAGCAAGGGCTCAGAGCTGCAGGGAGCCCAGTCGGCAGCTAGCAAATTCAGTTTCTCCCAGTCTCTCACCTGGTTATACTGTCACAGCACAAACCTTCAGGCTTCAGAGTGGGGGCAGGGTGGAGGGAGCGGCTGGAGCCCAGAACCGCCCTGTAGCGAAAAACAGATTCAGCTCCACCCGGCTCTCTGCCCGGTCACACGGCAGGCATTCAGGTCTCCGGACCACAGAACAAGGGCGGGGGGAGCACCAGGAGCTCAGAGCAGCAGGGAGTTCAGAGCAGCTGGTAGCGAGTTCGACTCAGTTATATGCCTGGTTGTATTGTTGCCCAAGGAGGGCTACTGCACCTCGCTTCGGAGAAGCGCTGCCCTGGTGAGGGTCTCCCTCCACTGACTGTCCTCACCTCTCTCCCCTGCCCCAGAATCAGTGCTGACCAGCCGCAGCTCGGGGACTGTCCTCTCCCCTTTAGGAGTCACCCAAGAATCTGAACTCCTGGGGGACAGGCTTTCAGACCTCAGAGAGAGTGTAGGGAAGTGCTGGGTGCTCAGAGTTGCCAGCAAAGGATATTTACAGATTTATACAGTTTTATGCCTGGCAGGAGAACGCCTAGGCATCCTAGTAAGGGAGGTAGGTCCAATTTGTAGTAGGTCTCTCCCATGAAGTGTAGTGGGATGGCCTTTGATTTCTGCCCTTTTGTTTGTGGGGCCCTTAAGCCAATCAGGTGGGGGAGGGGGGACTCCCGTCCGCTTGGTGTTGGGTTTTGTACCTTTTGTTTGCTTCCTTGTGGTCGTAGCTCTTCTCAGCCAGGTTGATGTGCGTTCTTCAACTTTCTCGCTTGGTGTTGCTGGAATCCATCAGGTTATTTGCTAACTTTTCATCCCCTAACTCTCCTTCAGGACGGGAGCCTCTGTGGAAAGCTGGCTTCAGTCCGCTATTTTTTTATAAATACACACACACACACGCACATATATATATATGGATTTTTTTCGTAATCGAGCTTCACATCTCTGGAAGGTTAGTTCAGTCGGAAGAGCAAGTTGGAAGCCACTTACAGTGGGGAATTGGAAGTGTTGTGAGATTCAGTGGACCAGAGTGTTTGTAATATTCCTAGTATATCACAAGTGGCCAAGAAATATTGACTGTTTTTGCTTCCTTTCTGTTTACCATAATTTCAAATGCTTTCTATTTCCCCATCGCCAGAAAAAATAGAAGTTCTGTGAATGTTTGATTAAGCGTTAGTAAATCATTCTTAATTTTGAAAGTTTACTAAAGAATGCTCTCCTACTCTTAGATCATGTACTCCACTTCTTTTTGACATGTTATTGTGGCCAGCTTGGTGCTAAGCTCCATACACGTTGGTTGACTGAAAATTCTGATATAAAGTCTGATGAAGGAGGCCTGAATTTATAGATTCTACAAAAGTACATGGCACAGTAGTTTTCTGATATTTACATGAAACTCTATCAAAACTATTGTGCATGGGTGGTGCCTGTGGCTCAAAGGGGTAGGGTGCCAGCCCATATGCCGGAGGTGGTGGGTTCAAACCCAGCCCCGGCCAAAAACTGTAAAAAAAAAAAAAAAAAAAAAACACTATTGTGCATTGTTCATCACTGCAACATCATTGTGCTATTTACTCTCAACTTTCTTTTAAAAATTGCTTCCGAAGGCCAATGTGGATTCCTGCCTTCAAGGCAATATAAAATTAGATAATATAGAAGAAGATATATTGGGTGATGTCTCTTAAATTAATAAAATAAAATAATAAAATAAAAATTTAAGAAACAATTAAAAAGATAATAATCTTCAAGTTAATTGTCTCTTACACCCATTAATAATAAGAGCCTAAATTATTGCTATACACATTCATTAACTATCATGATTTTGCGGTGCTTAAATATGAAAACTGAATCCTACTGTGGCAATAAATTAAAGTTAAATTAATATTAAATTTACACCTGGCTTTAATAAAACTAAACTTGATTACTTTGCTTTTGTCATCAGAAGTGAAATCTCTGCAGAATGTGATGTATTAAAACAGGATCAAACCAAGAGTCATGAATCTTGGGTTTTAGTCTCAGCTCCACCACTCACTGATTAAGTGGATTTAAACAAGTCACTTACCTCCCTAGGTTTCTACTTGCTTTATCTGGAAAAGAGAAGTTTGGAGTACATTAATTTATATTCTGCTTTTTAGCTTGAAAATCTTGTAATACATAAATATACCCTCTTGATTTTAAATTTTATTAACTGACACTAGGTGGCACTATGAGTAGTGGTTTTAATTTAACTCACAGATAAAACTAGGGGAATTTCGACATCTGTATATCCAAAGAAAGCATCTAAATATAAAATGACACTGGGTACCATATGAGTGCACACACACACACAGCCTTGCTTGATTACTATTAACATCTGGAAAAATGCTCAATAATTCAGTCAAAAAACTGTATGCTTGACACCAAGATGATTGATTGATTTTTTTTTATTTCATGAGAATATTCCAGTGTTAGGTAAGCAATCAAGACACATTTTCAAAAATGTGTGCAAGATAAATATTGGTAATGACATTAATTCAACATAAACGGGAGCTCCTGGACAAGATATATCAATTTTGCAGGAAGTGAGGAAAAGTGTTGAAATATAGGCAAATTGCATAACTCAATTTGCTATTAAATTAAAAATAATGCTTTCTGATTGGCAAACAATTTTCAAATAACATCAGAGACACGAATTTTAAAAATTTGAAAAGGTATAGATCACCCAGATAATTAAAATTCCAATCTCTAAATCATTTTTGCTAAGCTCTTCCAACTTATTGCCACTTCCCAAACTTGCTCCACATACACTGAAAATCAGGAATATTTGGTGGCTAAATAAATGATGATTTAATATAGTATTACTCTGGTAGAAAACAAATTTTTCCTTAAATCTGACTTTTTTCCCCTTCGTGCGTTATAATGATTCTCAGATCTTTAATGATCAACTTAAAATGCAATTCCTCCTCTTTAATGTTTTTCCTGATCCAGCAAAAATTGGTCTCTCCTAAATAATGTTTCAAATTCTTCTACTTAAATATGTTGTAGGTCTTCACAATTCTTAGACTACTAATTTTATTTACAGACAATAAAACTGTGCTCTAGAAAGGAACTATGAAGACCACAAGCATTACAGCTGATCAATATCATTATTGGGATAATCCATATTTTGCCCATAAAATTTGCACAAAACTATAGGAGTAGAAAGCAATCCTTGTGTTTCTTCTATGTGTGCTGTTGTATATTTCAGATGATAGACAGTCCTTTCTAGCTGAAGTACAAATCTAATCTACCTGACTGAGTTACAAATTCCTTTTACAAAAGAGTCCATGCTTTTCTTCATATTACATAGCACAGTACTTGGCAATGATGAGGTGCTCAAGGCATATATATGAATAAAAAATGATTAAATCTAATGAACAATTTTAATGAAACTAATACTCACTTGTTCTGTATTTATTTGTGCCTACTGCAATGCTTCCCTTCAGATAATTACATATTACATTATTTTTCATACCTCTAGAAACCTATCTATGGTGAGAAGTGAGGTTTTTTTTAAGGTTTTATTGTAGGCTACCCTGAAATGGATGGTAATTATAAGTTGTTTTTTCTTCAGTAGTTATCACTCACAAGACCCCAATTTAAATTTTTGCCACTGAATGAATAATATATCTGTGGCTTACAGCAGCCTTGGTTCAATAGATATTGGCTGAACACATACTATTTTCTGGAAAGACTGTACCCTATATTAGTTATGTGACTTTAGTAATTCAATCTCCTTTAGCCTCATTTCTTTCTCACCATTATTTTTCTCTCATAGTGAGAATGATTATCACTTAAAAGAGTTGTTTTACTGAATAAAAAATATCCTATGTACACAGTCCCAGGAACACAGAAATCTGATATATATGTTATTTGGGTGAAGTTGAAATCCTTTCCTTATATTACACAAGACATAGTGGGTAAATTAGTATACAACAATAACACAAGTAAAGTGATTGCCCTTTACCAACTGTTGCTTTATTGTCAGTAATAAGCAAATACATACACAATGTCCTCACCAGTCTTTGGAAATAATTAAGGGACACATGAATTGTAATAAGTCACCTAATTCTAGGTTTTATTCTAACCTATGAATATGCAGACTTGGAAAATCTCATTCAAACTTTACCCAAGTATTTACATGTTTTCTGCCAAGAAGTGTGCTCATATACAATCTCTTGATGTTCTCTGTCCTCCCTTTTGGTAGTCTTTTGCTTCTAAGACCCTTTGGCAGGAGACTGCTTCTCACATCCCTGTGTTAACCATCTTCTGCTACCAATGCGGAGACGATTCAGCTTATGATGCAGTTGACACTGTTTCTTACTGCTTCTTTAGGGCCAAATATAGTGGTGGGCATGAAGTAGGTGCTTAGAAAAGACAAACAAAACCTAGCGAGTCTAACTCAGAAAATATTAGAAGTAAAAAAAAAAAAAAAAAAAGCCATATTTATTTTACCTAACAAAGGATGTGAAAGATCTCTATAAAAAGAATAAAATGTGTGACATACATCTGAAGATACAAGTAAGATTAAACAAAATGAGATTTTATATTTTATATGTACATGCAGATCAACTTGAAGTACATAGGATTATTTTCTGAAAAAAACATAAATTATTGAAATTATTTGCATTGCACAAAAATAAATATCAAGAATATTAGATTAAAAAATAGTGCTTTGAACATTCTGAAAGCACTTTAATGTGAAGAAAACGTAGTTGTTATAAGCAAATTAACTACACATTTAACTGCAAAAATATTAATAAAAATATTTAAACATAAAGCACTTCTTATGGTGCTAAAGGCAACACGTGAAATTTAAAGGCAGTGGCTGGCTGAGATAAAAACAGGGCACAAAGAACAGACATAAGGCTTTATCATATTTTTTTTCTATAAATGAAATTTGAAATAAGTAAACACATAAATGGACAACATATATGAATAGAAGAAAAAAGAAAATGAAATAAAGATGATATAAAAAGATATTTAAACTCACTGCAAAACCCAGAGGAATGCAAAATTAAATAGTAGATAATCCACATTTTGCCCATAAAATTTACAAAATTTTAAATGTTGATAATATCAGTGTTGACAGAGATCTGGAAAATAGGCACTCTGAGATAATATAGGGAAAGTATAGATTGGTCAAATATTCCATTTGACAATTATAAGACTCCATTAAAAAATGAAATACCATTTTACGTTTTTAGGAATATACTATGACAATATCTTGGGCTTATAAATATATATATATGTAGAGAGTCATTGTAATATTGTAGTAGCTTTGGAAACAGTGAGAAATTTAAATGCCCATCAGCTGAAAAATTGCTAGATAACGTGTATGATGTTCATCTGATGGAATAATACATGTATGTAGCATAGGAGCAAACTCAAAAGACATGTAACATGTTTTGTCTTGAAAATATCAAGTTCTAGCTATATTACAAAATTCCATTTTGGGGGTGGTGCCTGTGGCTCAAGGAGTAGGGTGCCGGTCCCATATGCCAAGGGTGGTGGGTTCAAACCCAGTCCCTGCCAAAAAAAAAAAGCAAAAAAATATTCTATTTAAAAGTATGTATGTTTATATAATTGCAACACACATAGGCTAATATTGAAAGCTTCATGGTTTTGTATCAAATTGTTAATAATAATTATCTCTGAAGATTGTGGTTGGAGGGAGGGATGCTGGCAAGGGAAATTTTCACTTTTCACATTGTATGTTTCAAGAAAAAGGTGACAGAATAGCAGATTTATAAATAAAAATCTTTTATTTTTTTGATTTTCTACAGTTTCAAAGTAAATTTTTTAAAAGTAAGTCATAGTGCTAAAGGACTATTAAGGAGGTGGGGCCCAAGCTTTGAGGGTCAGTTAGGGGTGGTCCTAAAGTGCTATTAAGGAGATGGGACTCAAGCTCTGAGAGTCAGTTAGAGATTGTGCTAAAGTGTTATTAAGGAGATGGGAAGATACAAGGAATGATTTCTATTCGTTTAAATTGGCTGAGGTTAGACTTGTGTCCTAAGATATGACCAATTTTGGAGGAAGATACATAAATCTAGAAATATAATACATCACATAAATAAAATAAAAAGCAAAGACCATATGATTCTCTCAATTGATGCATGAAAAGCTTTTGATAATAACCAGCATCCTTTCATGATCCTAACACTTAAGAAAACAGGCTTAGATGGGTCATTTCTTAAACTGATAGAGGCCATATACAGCAAAACCACAGCCAATATCATATTGAATAGAGTAAAATTGAAAATATCTCCACTCAGATCAGGAACAAGGCAAGGATGCCCACTGTCTCCACTTCTATTCAACATAGTAATGGAAGTCTTAGCCATCACAATCAGGCAAGAGAAGGTGATCAAGAGTATCCAAATAGGGTCAGAGGTGATCAAGCTCTCACTCTTCACAGATGATATGATCCTACACCTGGAAAGTCTCAGGGACTCAACTTCAAAACTCTTAGACATGATCAAGGAATACAACAGCATCTCAGGATAGAAAATAGATACTCACAAATCAGTAGCTTTTATATATGCCGACAATAGTCAACCTGAAAATATAGTCAAGGCCTCTATTCCTTTTATAGTAGTGCCAAAGAAGATGAAATATCTGGGAATTTACCTAACAAAGGATGTGAAATATCTGTATAAATAGAATTATGAAAGTCTGAGAAAAGAAATAGCTGAAGATGTTAACAAATGGGAAAACATACCATGCTCATGGCTGGGAAGAATCAGCATTGTTAAAATGTCTATACTATCCAAAGGCATCTACAGATTTAATGCAATCCCTATTAAAGCATAATTGTCATATTTTAAAGAGCTTGAAAAAATAGTGCTTAATTTTATATGGAATCAGAAAAAAACTCAAATAGCCAATACATTACTCAGAAATAAAAATAAATCAGGAGGTATCACGTTATCAGACTTCAGGCTATACTATAAATCTATAGTGATCAAAACAGCATGATACTGGCACAAAAACAGAGAGGTTGATTTATGGAACAGAATAGAGAACTAAGAGATGAACCCAGCTACTTATTGTCATTTGATCTTTGATAAGCCTATCAAAAACATTCAGTGGGGGAAAGACTCCCTATTTAACAAATGGTGCTGGCAGAAAACTGAAACTGGACCCCCCTCCTTTCACCATTAACAAAAATTAAGTTAATTAAGTTAAGATTTAAAAAGATTCTCAGCTAAGATTTTGAAGAGATTTAAACTTAAGATATAAAACTATAAAAATACTAGAAGAGAGTGCAGGGAAAACACTTGAATTAATCAGCCTGGCAGAATATTTTATGAGGAGGACCCCCTGGGCAATTGAAGCAACACCAAAAATCCATTACTGGGATCTGATCAAACTAAAAATCTTCTGTACAGCCAAGAGCACAGTAAGTAAAGCAAACAGACAACCTTTAGAATGGGAGAAGATTTTTGCGGGTTATACTTCTGACAAAGGTCTGAAACTGGAATCCACAGAGAACTCAAACTAACCAATAAGAAAGAGAAGAAACAACCCCATTTCTAGGTGGGTAAGAGACTTAACAGAAACTGCTCTGAAGAAGACAGGTGCATGGCCTACAAACACATGAAAAAAATGCTCACCACCTTTGATCATCAGAGAAATGCAAAACAAAACCACTTTTAGATGTCATATAACTCCAGTCAGATTAGTCCACGTTGCAAAATCTCAAAACTACAGATGTTGGCATGGATGCGGAGAGAAGGAAACACTTCTACGCTTCTGCTGGTGGGAATGCAAATTCTCCAAAAGAAGTTTGGAGAATACTTAAGCAACTAAAAGTACACCTACCGTTCGATGCTGCAATTCCTCTACTAGGTATATACCCAGATGATCAAAAATCATTTTATAACAAAGACATTTGCATCAGAATATTTATTGCAACCCAATTCATAATAGCCAAGACATGGAAACAGCCCAAGTGCCCATTGACCCACAAATGGATTAACAAATTGTGGTACATGTACACTATGGAATACTATGCAGCCATAAAAATATGGAGACTTCACATCTTTTATGTTTACCTGGATGGAACTGGAACATATTCTTCTTAGTAAAGTATCTCAAAAATGGGGAAAAAAGTATCTAATGTACTCAATACTACTATGAAATCAATATATAATCACCTATACATTCATATGAATTGTAAAACATAACTGTAGTCCAGAAAGTAGTAGGGAAAAGGAACGAGAGGGGAGGGGTGGGGGAAGGACAGAAAGAGGGAGAGCATTTGGCGGACCTCACCTAATGTGCATAATACAAAGGTACATTTCAAAACTATTAAGAAAAGAGTATAATTATCTTACCACAACAAATAAATAAGTGAGATTATGGATGTGTTACTCAGTTTGATGTAAGCATTTCACACTGTATATCAAATCAGTACCCTGAACCTTATAAGTGCATGAATGTATATAGTTATGTTTTAATAAAAATATTTAATAAAAAAACACTCTCCTCCCCCAAAAAGGAGATGGGACTCAAGCTCTAAGGGTCAGTTAGCACTGGTGCACTGAATCCAGTGTGTCCAAGGGAGAAGTAATTCTTTTTTTTTTTTTTTATTGTTGGGGATTCATTGAGGGTACAATAAGCCAGGTTACACTGATTGCAATTGTTAGGTAAAGTCCCTCTTGCAATCATGTCTTGCCCCCATAGAGTGTGACACACACCAAGGCCCCACCCCTCTCCCTCCGTCCCTCTTTCTGCTTCCCCCCCATAACCTTAATTGTCATTAATTGTCCTAATATCAAAATTGAGTACATAGGATTCATGCTTCTCCATTCTTTTGATGCTTTACTAAGAATAATGTCTTCCACTTCCTTCCAGGTTAATACCAAGGATGTAATTCTTAAGTGAACTTTGGGTACTTTGACTGTTAAGAGGAAAAACAAGTTTGGTCCTTTAAATATTGTCTTAGCTGTCTTTAGACTTCATCTAATGGATACAGTAAATCCCTTTTAAACTTGGTCTTCATACTGTACAGTTCATTTATGTGACATTCCCACATGTAAACATGTTATCCTTGCATGAAATACAAAGAGACATTGTCTCGTGTGATGTCTTTCAAAACTGTGAGTTGTGATGTTTTCCTGGATTATAGAATCAGTTTAGTAGGTCCTCCTCAATGTGTTTCCGAAAATAAAATTTTGGAGATATAGAACTGAGTATATCATATGTAATAAAATACCCTATTTACTTCATGGAACTTTGGGTTTAGGTGTATGCATGTATATACTAGGCTGAATTGTAAAATGTGTTTCTTCTGTGGAGCCAATCACAAATTATTTGAAAATCATTGGTCTCAATGCAAATCTGGAAATAACCAATAGTTACTATCAAATAGTGATTATCATTATTTAAATTTCTATTGTTATAGCTATTTGTTTTCAGATATTGAAAGACTGCTTTTTTCTTTCCATTTCATGATGCATACATTTTTTAAAGGACTTATGCTTGGACACTGTGCCTTTCAAAATAATGTACATGATAATGTGTTAGTCCTCAAACCATGGAATAAACATGTTTATAGTAAAGCTAAATGGTCATATTTTGAAAGAATGCAAAAGTCATGTAAATTTTTAAGATAAGATGGAAGCCCTCAAAGTATTTCCCCTTGTAGTCACTTCAGATTACCTTCGGAATCCCAAAGGTAACCACTCACTCTCACGGCCCAGGGAGTGCTTCCATGGAGAAGGCTCGCCTTAAACCAGACCATAGTTAGCAAGTAACATCTTTGCAGAAATTCACTGACACCTAATTGAGAGTAGAAAAAGGTTTATGAGTAGAAAATGGGAAGGTAATAACTTCTGGCTATACTGGGCAATTTTGTTTTCAAGGAACGCAGTTCAATCAGATCACCTCAAGCATGATGGGATTTATCATAGAGATAAACACAGGAATCAGAAAGAGAAGAACAAGAGAAATAAGAAAAAGAAAAATATTATGGATATTCAAAAATAGTCCCATAGCTTGAAATACAGCTTCCTTCCATCTGAGAATGTCATCTTGGATCCAAAGAAGCAAGTGGCCAGGGTGTTTGTTGTGACATCTTCAGCAGAGGTGTAGCCCTGTGCATTTCTGCTTCTGCAGCTGCCAACCACTAGTTGGTCTTCTGGTTATATTTTCTGATTTTCTTCACAGTTCTGGATTCTGTATACAATTTCTTTCTTACTTTCTATTGGTTCATGTCTCTACTACCTATCAATCCTCCCACCCACAAAAAATGATTAACTCTGTCTCCTTGGTTCGTATTTCCAGAAAGCATTTCTGAGTGGTCTGGCTACTAAAGGTACTTCCGGCCACCAGCTGAGCACAGTGCTTAGTTAGGGGTACAGAGTCTGGGACCTATGCCTGGTCCAAAGCCCAGCTCTACCAAGTAGCAAGTATGTGACCTTGGGCGACTTAAATTTCTGTATCTCACTTTCTTCACCAGTAAAATGGTATCAATTTCATAGGATTCTTGCAGAGTTAATCTACATATGTTACATGCCTAGAAAAATGTCTCTGACTCCTAGTAATCCAGGAATAAGTGTCTATTGTCAAGTAGAGCTTTTGCAGAAGTTTATCTTAATTAACTGTATAAGCTATGATTATGACTAGTGTGCTGGAGCCACAATATCAAGGATTTTACTTCCTAAGTCTGTATCAATGACGACCGTGTGCCCAGCACGGCAGTGAAGTCTTCACACTGGTAGAGAAATACAAAAAGCAAGCAAGCATATTCATTCACAAATGAGCAAACTATCATGGGAGAGTGATAAATACATGAACAAAACAGGGAGGAGGACTTGAGTGATTCCGGGAGCAGAATCCCAGCAAGGATGTAACATTTGAGTTGAGACCTAAAGGACAAGAGGAACTGGTCCTCAGGTGATGTGAAAAGACAGCATTAAACAGAAGAAAGACCATTAGCATCACCTAACAAAAAGGACACATTCTGAGAGAAGCAATTTTAGGCATTTTGATTGTGTAAACATCTTAGAATTAACTTAAGCAAACTTAACCTACTCACGCTTGTGCTGTATAGCCTATTGTTCTGTACAGACCTGTACAGTGTATGACTGTACTGAATGATGTAAGCAGTTGTAACACAATCATGTTTGTGTATATAAGCCTATCTAAAACTATAAAAGGTACAGTGAAAATACTATATAAAAGATTAAAAATGTTACTAATGTATCCTAAATGTATGGTACTTAACCTCAAATGGAGCTTACAGGACTGGAAGTTGCTAAAGGTGAGTTAGGGAATCGTGAGTTAATGTGAAAGCCTAGGACATTACTATATGCTGCTGTAGACTTTATACACACTTAGGATATGCTATTTATAAAAGTGGAATTTTTCCCCTTTCCCCATATTCTTAGGTTATAATTGGGTTAGTTTATAGGTTATAATTGTATAGTTTAATAGTAGGGCTAGTATACACAGCTATGATTTAATAATAAATAATTTTTTAAAAAAAGAACAAGAAAAAAATAACAGTGGTATTTTTTCTTGCTGCAATAATAAATTAACCCTAAGTTATATAACTTTTCATTTTATAAACTTTAAAAAAAAGTTTCAACTTTTTGAATTCATGAAGAAAACCACATTGGCAACTGCCATAACAACACAAGTAAGTAAATGGCACCCGATCAAGTTAAAAAGCTTCTGCACAGCTAACACAATCAAAACAGCAAATAGAAAACCTGCAGAGTGAGAGAAGATATTCCCATGTTATGAATCTGACAAAGGGCTAATAATCAAACTCTATGAACAACTCAAGTAAATCAGCAAAAAAAAAGGAAAAAAAAAGAACAAATAATCCCGTCAATCACTGGGTGAATGACACTAACAGAACCTTTTCTAGAGAAGATAGAGGAATGGCCAACACACCCTATTCATCAGAGAAATGCAAATCAAAACCACCTTGATATATCACCTAACCTAACCCCAGTGCAAATAGCCCCGCCTCAAGTTCCTGAAGCTACAGAAGCTGAAGGGGGTGCAGCGAGAACAGAGCACATATGCACTGTTAGTGGGATTGCAAAGTAGTACAGCCTTTTTCTAAAGAAATATAGAGAATCATCAAAAAAGTGAAAGCTAAAAATACACCTTCCATTTGATCCTGCAATCTCATTACTAGGTATCTGCCCAGAAATATATATATGTTTTACCAAAAGGACCTTTGCACTCAAATATTTATAGTAGCTCAATTCACAATCACAAGATGTGGAAACAAGCCCAGTGCTTATCAACCCATGAATGGGTTAGTAAACTGTGGTATATGTATACCATGCAGTACTATTCAGCCATAAAAAAAAAGATGGAGAATTTGCATCTTTTTTATTTTCTTGGGTGGGTCTGGAAACAATATCCATAGTAAACTATCTCAAGAATGGAAAAATGAGAATCCATGTACTGGATACTATGTTGAAACTAATAGACCAACTACTAGCCCACACAAGAGAAAAACACAATCAAATTCCAAAAAAGAGGAAAGAGGGAAAGAGCTTGGTAAGTACCCACCTATTGGGTACCATGTAGAGGTGATATGGCACACCTTCCTAGGTAAAGGACTGAACTACATGTTGACTTTGGAGTTTACCAAACAAATGCAAATAATGTTACCTAATTGTATATATAATCATCATAACACGAAATAAAAAAAAAAAACTTTTTGATTGTATTTAAATAACACATGGCTTAAAACATAAAATACAACTGCACAAATCTACTTTCTTTATATCATCATCCAATAAGTTTTTATCTTTGTGTGTGTGTGTGTGTGTGTCAAGAGTCTCACTTTCTTGTCCTGAGTAGAGTGCTGTGGCATCATCACAGCTCACAGCAACCTCAAACTCTTGAACTCAAGTGATCCTCTTGCCTCAGCCTCTTAAGTAGCTGGGACTACAGGCATGCATCACACACCACTATACCCAACTGTTTAAATCTATTTTTTTAAGTTTTTTTCTTCATTTTCAAGCTTTTATTATTAAAAACTAAGATTGAAACATTCACATTAGTCTAGGTTTACACAAGTTCAAGATTATCAGTATCACTGTCCTTTACCTTCCCCTCTTGCCCCACTGGGAGGTCTTCATGGGCAATAATGTTGTAGCTGTCCTCTCCTATGACAACTGTTCCTTCCTGAATTCTTCTGCTTGAGGCTGCTTTACAGCTGACATTTTTGAAACACGCTCTAAAATAAGGGTTAAAAGTATACTGTAATATAATAAATACATAAACCAGTACCACTCATTTATTGTCATTATCACATATGTGTACAGCACAAAATTGCGTATATTACTACACTTTTATAAAACTGTCAACACAGGTCATCTGTTTACACCAGCATTGCCACAAACACATGAGCAATGTATTGTGCTGTGTTGTTATTATGGCAACAATGTTAGGGGACCATAGCGATTTTTTAACTCCAGTATAATCCTGTGGGACCATGTGGTTAGTTCATCACCGACCAAATGTTTCTAAAGCAGAAATGAAGAGAAAGTCTGTGCTCTGAGCACAGTGACCTGGGAAAAGAGTAATGGATAATGAAAGAGAAGTGTAAATAAGGCCCAAATAATGGGACTCTATAGGCATTTAAGAAATTTGCTTTTGTCACAAATGTAAACTGTAACCTATACTATTTGCACTTACAATGAAAGTTCCCAGGTGGGGAGATTGATTTATGTTTTCAAAAATTTAGCTGCTTGATTGTAGGTGGGTAGGAAAGGAGCCAAGAAACTATCCACAGCTTTTATAGTAGCCTGGGAAAGAGATGATGATTTCTTTGTGTAGGGTGGATGGAGAAAAATGAAAATAAAAAGAAATGGATGAATTTTCGATGCATTTTCTATGGGGCAGGATTTGCTATTGGATTTGATAAGGGGCTAATGGAAAGAGAGGAAAACAGGAATAAAGAGTGACTCATAGGTATTTCATATGAGCAGTTAAGTGTGTGGTTGTGCCATTTAATGAAATGGAAATGCTAGATGTGGAGAAATGTTGAGTAAAGACACCAAGGAAAAGGTAGTCAAAAGTAATATTGACCTGTGTTAAATTCAAGATGGCTATTAGATACCCAAATAGGGATGACGACAGGACATATAGAGCAGGGACAAGACTGAGGCTTAGTTGTAAGATCAGAACTGGAGTATGTGCATGTTTATGGTCCAGTGCCTTTAAGTATGGCATTAGTCACTGGAAGAGATAACTTAGGTGGTGGTTGGAATTTGAATTAAGAATGATGCCCAGACCCAGATGAAGAGGTCTTTCAATATTCAGAAATCAAGCAGAGGAGAAAGAAAAAAATACTGGAGACCAAAACTTAGTCAGTGATGGAGGATTATAAACAAAGAATGTGATTACAAATGCTAAAGAAGGACTCCTGCCCCTGTGTCCCTAAAAGAACACTTTCGATGGCATTGAGAGTGCGGCAATATTCTGAAGCAGCTTGTCCTGCTCCTTCCACCCTGCTGGACAAGCACACAGACATACAGACATCCTTCTTCCCCCATGGCACTGTTCACACATGTTTAAATTTTATGAGGCAGCATGAAAAGCACACACCAGTTTTTAGTGGTGACATGGGAGGGGCAACTTCTGTAGAAATGATATTGATTGCATTCAGAGATAATCTCAGCGGGGTACTTCAAAAGATACTTGTCAGTCTCTAAGCCTATAACACTGTGTTCTATCCATTTATTTTTAATTCCTTCAAGAACTCTTTCAGGTATTATGTTCAGGATCCTTCAACCCAGGAACTAATTTATCATTGTATCTTCTACCATTTCAACCTACACCAAATGTTGGAGTTAACTAGAGAGTTAGTCAATAAGAGCACCCATTTAGGTGAAGTGTGGAGTGATACTTTGTATTTCATCCATACATTGACTACAGCATTATACATCAGTGGTGGGGGGCCTATCAGGATTCCCCTTTTTCAATCTGATCTTCCTTCCTTCAATAATGCCGTATCATAAGGACTCCTTGTAAAGGGAGCTGGTGGATTAAAAACAATGTATCATGAGCTCAGGGCATCAATGACTTGGACTGCTCAAGAACAGGGAAAAGACAAAGCAGCAAGATAGAAAAGTATCTGAAAAGACGGCCAGAGAGCTAAGTGTACAAGAGAGATTTTCCCCATTTCTGAAATTTGCCTGTGTTGCCCATGAGAACATGTAAACTCATGGAAATTTGTATTTCTATATTTGTAAAAATGAATTTTATCCTACTTTCCTGCCGTCCTTCTTATTTATCGATTACTTATGATTTGCCAAGTATCAACAGGGCTTATAAGTAGCTGATACTCAAACATGCTTAAGCTCATGCAATAATGAAAATTCTACTCCATTTAGCATTGTGGTCCATTTTTCCAGCCTGCATTAGACAGGAGAGTTGTAGGGGTAGGGGAGAAAGGGACAGTCATATATGGTTGGCTGCCAATATCTCTGTGCTTAGGTTTGTTCATTCTTCCAGATGGCCTTCTCGGGCAAATTTTAAGATCATCTGCCTGGGATCGGAGCCTGTACCTCAAGCAGCTAGGGCACCAGCCACATACACTGGAGCTGGCGGGTTCAAATCCAGCCAGGGCCCACAAAACAATGACAACTACAGCTAAAAAATAGGCAGGTGTTGTGGGCACCTGTAGTCCCAGCTACTTGGGAGGCTGAGGCAAGAGAAGCACTTAATCCCAAGAGTTTGAGGTTGCTGTGAGTGTGACACCCTGGCACTCTACCCAGGGTGACAACTTGAGACTCTGTCTCAAAAAAAAAAAAAAAAAAAAAGAAAGAAAGAAATAAAAAAGGGATCATCTCCTTGGAGTCTCTCTTGTGTACCTAGAGCTGCCCCGGGGGAACTCACACATCCTTTCCTCCAGGAGTCATCGGCCACCACAGTACAGCAGCAGCTCTCTGCTTTACTGCCAAAGTTGCTGGCCAGGCCACCCCCACTACCTGTTGAGATTTAGACAGAAGTCAGATACCTTTTATGTGTAAAATACACTCCCAAGGGCCTTCCATAGTTGTTGTTTCGTTTGTTTATTTTATTTTGTTTTTCAAGTGTTATAATAAAGGCAAGATTGATTGTTGGTTTTTCACAGTACGATTTCACCTTTACTTCCCCATTGACAGAGCTGTTGATAACTATTGTTTTAAATAACACAGTCAGCCAACTAGGAAAATGGTAAGTGCATGTGTTTCTAATTTCTACAATTATGACCCACAAAACTGACTTGGCAAGGACGAGAGGACCCCGTTTTAGCACTTAATCATCTTAGTTCTCTGCTGGCACAAATCAATTCCTTGTATTATTATCTGCGAAGGTGAAAGACAGTAGATACAGAAAAAGAAAAGGAACAGAGAGAGGAAGCTACTACTGAATAGCTACTTTATAAATCTCTTTATATCTGTGCTAATTTTCAAAACTGAGCAAAGAAGTGTGCACAGAAGACGACGAGGTATTTATAAATTATGTACGAAACAACAAGACAGTTAAATACCTTTTCCTCTCCAGGCAGAAGTAGAGATACCCTTGCTGATTGTGTAAGTAAATACTCGTAACTCCTTTCAAGGCAAACAAAAACCTTTTCTTGATAGCGTGAGGCGAGGCATATTCCTTTGTATATTTGTATTTCTTCTTTCCTCTTTTTATTTTTAAACCAAAATTTCAATTGGCCAAGGAGAAAAATTATCTTCCTGTTGAAATAAATAACAAATCTGGGCATTTAGCCCCTGATGTTTTTTGAAATGTCAATTTCAAGGGAGAAAATTAATATTGAAGAGCTAGGGACTAAATTTCAAAACTGTGACTTTCTAAATTGTGCATGCAAATGGGCAATTAGACCTGAGATGGGTAATTGCATACCTAAGTGAACTCTTCTCCAAGTAGCTTAGAAGCTGATTTTAAAGGTTGAGTTTGTATAAGACCTTATGAATTTCTTCTTCTGCTCAATCTATGGAAGCTTATTCATAGCTGGGAACATCTCTCTATTCCGGCCACTTTCCAGCAAAGTAAAAGTCACCTGAGATGACATAGGAGAATGTAAGGAAATAAAAATGGAGAAATATTCATAAAATGTACTGTTTCGCATATGGTGCAATAACATTTTATTATTGCAGAAAAATTTAGAATTATGTAAATAAAAACATATAAAATAAAATTACTAATAAGCTATAAGTAATCAAGAAATACTATTGTTAATATTTTTCCTTATCTTTCCAATGTTATTAATATTTTCATAAGATATTTATATATACACAATACTCCAGCAAGTATTGTGCATCTACTAATGCATTTAATAATGAATAGCTTTCCTTGGGGCGGCTCTTGTGGCTCAAAGGAGAAGGGTGCCGGCCCCATATGCTGGAGGTGGCAGGTTCAAACCCAGCCCTGGCCAAAAACTGCAATAATAATAATAATAATAATGAATAGTCTTCCATAATCATTTTATAACCTCTATACTTTTCTATTTTAATATATTTCAGAGTATATATGACATCTGACATCTAAATGTTTAGTTCTTAGGTTTTCTTCATTTGCACTATTACAAAATATGTTACTGTAAAATTGCATGGTAAACATCAGCACCTGTTTATTTTTTGTTTGATTCACTATTTCTTGAAATCATTTCCCCTTCATGCCTTTCTGATTATTGTTGCTTTTAATTTTTGTCATCTATGTGAAATCTAACTCTTTCACTGTTTTCATTCATATTTCAGGTGTGGTCAGAATCTCATAAGGTCAATCTTCCCTCACCAACTCAGCATTTCTCTGGGTGATCTTGTGGTCCTTTAAAGAGCCCTTTTTCTCTTTTGTTGAACAACTATTAACTCCCTTTGAAATTACTATGCTATGGAAAACATAATTGTAAAAAGGGTGGGGGGAATTTTACTGGTCTCTTTCTTCATACTCTGCCAAATAAAGCAGTATATTAAATATATTTTAAGTTAGTAACATACTATTTCATATGTTCTGTGGGAGTGAAGGACAAATTTCCTTTCCCCCAAAAGTTCACTGAACAATCAACTCATAATTAAGTCAGATTAATAAGAGAAGAAGTTTATTTACCTTGTGCACAGAAAGAATCACAAAGTAATTACCCGATATCTCAATGGGGTCCAAAATTTTATATACTGTACTTTTAGAGGGGAAGAGTAGATTCAGATAATTCTGTTTAGGAGCAATGAGTGGTTGCTAAGGGAGAATGTGTGAATGGGGGAAACAGGTTGACTTATAAATTAAACTGAGAGGTATTATATTAACAATTATTTGAGCCAGATCTGGTTGCATTCTTCATCTTTTTTTCCTGCAATATAAAGAAATATCAGGAAGAAAAGAGAAGTCTTTCATTCTTTTGGATGGGCAGCTTCTGGTTTATGCAAATAGAGGGATAGCCCCTTCCAAAGTATGTTGATATCTAAAAAATGCTCTTTATACTGAGAAGTCAGTCTTTTGGTGAAATTTCTTGAGCTCTTTCGATTCCTATTCACTTAAATCATAAAACATGAATTAGGTTTCTTTGGAGAGCCAGAAAAAATTAAAAACTAGTAGTCTTTGAAAAGCTTCCTTCCCTCCTTCCTTCTGCTTTTCACTCTTATCTTTCTTCTATTATCAGCAATGGAAAATGTAATGAATTTAATTTCCCAAAAAATTGTGGTGATAGGCTAAGTGATACAAGTTTCAACATGGAGGTCTTTCTTGATATACAGAGGTTTATCAAAGTACAGAAACAAATGATTAGAAAGAAGAGTAATCTGTCTACTTTGGGGAATATTTAGCTTGACTAAGAGTCATTAACACAAAAATAAAAAAAATGTTTTTTAAATTGGAAATTTAAAACCACACTATTAACATTGAAAATTAATAGTATTAAGTGTTCATTTTTGCAATAATTCCAGGTAATGGACTAGCCCATTGTTGTCATTTTTTTGTAGAAGCAACAGGAATCAAAATTCATCAGTTCTGAAATTTTAAATGAGAATGATTGCTTCATGATATGATGGACATACCCATATTTATTAATGTTCTATACAGCACTAAAAGAATTGAATACTTTGAAAAGATAAATTTGCAGTGAAATATTTTATCTCATTGATGGGAAATTAATGAGTATAGCCTGGACACGTTTTACATTGAGTGATTCTAATGCATAAAATACTTTTTCTTTTTTTTGCATTTATGGGCCAGTGCTGGGTTTGAACCTGCCACCTCCAGCATATGGGGCCAGCACCTTGCTCTTTGAGCCACAGGCACCACCCCAAAATGTAACCTTGATCCCTTGATTTTTTATTTTTTGCAGTTTTTTTGGCTGGGGCCAGGTTTGTACCAGGCCCCCTATATGGGGCCTGTGCCCTACTCCTTGAGCCACAGGCACCACCCATGATAAAATACTTTATAAATGCTTTTCACATTGTTGCTTTCTTTTCATTTTGATTTTTTTAACTTTCAAGAGTTTTAAGTTAATTTTTCAAACATCTAATTTAACCAATAGCACATAAATATGTACCTTAAAAAGTAAGTTATACTGATTTTTAACCGATGCATTTGAAAATTCTATTTCTTGAATTATTTATATTAAATTCAGTTCTTCCATTTAACCTTCATTTATTATTTTCATTATTTTTGGCAATCAGTTTTAATACTCTTTCATTTATCTATGCAGAAAAATACCATGTTACAAAAGTATGCTATGTTGTTTAATTACCTCTAGCCTTTCCTCATTTCACTTTTTCTCTCTGAATTACTACCCTCCAGCTCTACTAAAATTCTCTCCTATCTTTACTGATGCCAAGCTTTCTAACTCTTTAGTATATTTTTCCTACCCTTCCTTCTGCCACTGTCCTTCACCAGTTTGTTTTCTTTTTATTATTTCTCAAGAAGACCAACCCTGATGGTTTGGGTTACTCAAAGTGTGAACTCTATGAACTTTACTAAATGTATATTCTGTGCTGTAGTATTTACCATTGTATTATTATTTACTGCTGGACTATTATTGCAAACCAATGTGGGAAGGGGAAAGAACCAGAGTAGAAGCAGTGGGGATTGAAGAAAATATAATCCAAGAGAAGACACAGAGATGAAAGATGTGATGGAGAGGTCTTATTGGAAGAAGATGAGGCCCAATGGAGAGAAAGAGCACCCAAACACCATGCTTATAAGAGAAAGGGCTATATTTCAGCCTGCAGAGCTTATGGCATAGAATTCAAAAAAGCCAGGCTCTCCAACTGGCTTGGTCTTTCCCTCTTTATTTCCAGTCAAAAAGTTCCATTGGTCAGTTTGGATCAAGCAGGAGATACTGTACTAGCCCCCACAGAACTATAGGATATCACAGAGGTGGAAATTTTCAGGTTCCAGGAAGTCAAGTCTATCAATTTCTAAGAGCTGATTTACCATGGAGAGGACTCTGCAGGTGTAACCTTGTGGTCTCCTTGAGAAGACCTCTGTTTTCCTAGACCTTACCCTTCCCAGATAGCCTCTCTCAATCTGACTGAGCTGATGGCTGCTGCCAGCACAAAAGCACAAAATCAGCTTTATTTTATAGTATCTCAACAGAGTTGTCTACAGGGAAGTAGCATAGCTAAAAGATATCCTTTTGGTCTTACAGTATGATTGGAAAATGTAAATAACTTTAACAAAGACAAATCATCCTGTTAATGGTTTCTACTTAGCTTCGTTAACATATAATAAGAAGTAAAAAGGGAAAGATCACAAGGATTTCTGCATAGTTTCTAATAATTAACTAGACAAAGAAAGAGCTACAATGAATTCTGACAGAGGGAGCATGAAGAAAAGCATATGGTTGTTTTGGGAAAGGAGGAAAAGCAGTTGGGGGTTCATTCCCTGAATGTTCCCCAGGCTGTGGGGGCTCTGCCACCTCATGGCCAGCTGTCACCGCCTGTGATATTTCTGGAAATAAAAATAATGTCTCTCTTACTTGCATTTGAAGCAGTGCCTGGCATAAACAACAAAATCAGTAATTATGTAATGGATAGTCAGATGGATAAATGGATGGAGAGATGAAGCAATGATATGAAAAAATGGGGCACATTTGGGAATTATTAAGAAGCAGTGAAAAATATACTAAGTGCAGTTGATTCTTGTTATTTGAAGTAGTTATGTTCTATAAAGTTGCCACAAATGCTGAATTAGCAAATACTGAATGATTATGCCTAGGGAAAATACAAGATTTTGTTTCCATCCAACCAGATTATTCTCCCACTGCCCAAGAAGAGGCCAGTACAGATGTTATAGCAGAGAAAGGGTTTTATATTACTGGCACCTTGCAAGGAAATGGGAGGAATTTCTCAAATCCTTCTCCCTGAAAATTTGAGAGAAAGGGTTTTTACACACAGTTTCACAGTCAAAAGTCTAGGCAATTGGGTTTGGTAATCAGTTGAATTTGGAGAAGAACCATAGGGATATAGAAATTGTCTTCTTTCCTGGATTAGTTTTGGGGTAGAGGGAGCTGACCAGTTCAGTTAATTCCTTGGTATGGACCATTGGTCTGTCTGGGTGGGTCAGCCATCCCACTCAATGCTGGGCCTGGGCAATAGATAGCTCAGGAACTACCATTGGGTTTCATGAAAGTGATATTATCTATGGATAAAGATAAGGATAGTTATGATAGCCACCTATGTGACTCCAGAGGAGCAATTATAAAGAAGCAAACATGTGGGTGGTGCCTGTGGCTTAAGGAGTAGGGCATCAGCCCCATATACGAGACGTGGCAGATTCAAACCTGGCCCCAGCCAAAAAAATTGCAAAAAAAGAAGCAAACGGAGACAGTGGCTGATTGTTATCATTATTATTATTTAAGCCTGTACCTTCTCAGAATTTTAGGCTTTTACCACAGTTCTTGCCTTTATTGATTTGCACAGGGTGCTTTCAGCTTGGTTCCTTTGACCTGCTCACAACATTTTTGTTAATGGGTCAACATTTAACATTACATAAGGCATGTTTTTGTTTAAAGATGTTTATTTGGTATGTATGTATTGTTGATTCATTCTCATTCGACTTAAACTCACAGCAACGACACTTAACTCAAGCATGAATGAAGATTATCTGACATATGTATACTCTCTGTGAAGCAACCACAGCTTTCTGTGTGTGTATATACTAAACCGAACTTTAGCACAATACTTGGGCCGATTTCAACAACAAATTCAACAATGAAAAGCACTAAGCTCATAAACTGTACACTGGATAGACCGAAAAAAAGGCAAGAAAGCTGGAACAAGAAGGGAGTTGTCTTACTCCACCCCAGCTGAGCATCTGCGTGTCAGGAAACTCAAATTTTTGGCCACTCTGCACACTTGCATGTCTGTGAATGATCATGAAAGTTCCATGAGTGTTGATTTTTAAGTTACAAAAACATTTTAGCAACCAACAAATTTGCAAATTTTGAGTATTGATTTTATTTGGTGCTAGTGAATGAACATGGACCCTTTTGTTAAAGAACTTACAGCCCAAATGTGGCTGAGAAATAATCAACATATAAATCCAGAATAAGGCAAAAAGCAACATAAAGATGCACAGAGGAAATACTAAAGGAGCTTGGAGTAAGTGGTCACAGCTGTAACAAAATGAGACTTTATGGTGAAAGTGACCCATAAGCCATATTTAATAGGATAAGTAGAACTTTAAAAGGGGGATACAAAGGAAAGAAAAATTGAGGTGGAAAGACACCCTTGGGAAATGACTGAATGTTTTATAACCCTTAATTCTATGGCTTAAATGTATGTGTCTCCCCAAAATGCACATGTTAAAATCTCTACTCCGGGAGATAACGTAGGAGGTCATGAGGGCAGAGCTGTCATGAATGGGATTAGTGCCCTTATAACAGAGACTCCAGAGAGATCCCTCCTCCCCTCTACCTTGTGAGAACAAAGAGAAAAAGACAGCAATGGGCCAGGAAGCAGGCCTCCACCAGACACTAAGTTCTGCTGGCATCTTGATCTTGAATTTCCAGCCTACACAAATGTGAGAAATGCATTTCCGTTGTTTATTGGATACCCAGCTTATGGTATTTTGTAAATTGACTAAGGCACTTTAAAAATCCTGTTAGAAAATAATTGTAATAGGCCATCAAGGGGACAGACTGCACCAGCAAGAGTAAGTGTAAGACATGCTAACCAAGAAACAGAAGCATTGTGCTGGAGGCAAGGGAAGAAAGGATACAGAAAAATGAAGGTAACCACAGAATAACATTGATGAAATAGATTCATTCATGTTATCCACAGATCGTATTATTTTCTATTATTGCATAATAAATTACCACAAACTAAACAGCTTCAAAAATATATATTTATTGTCTCACAGGCTTCGTGGGTGAGGACTCCAGGCAGAGATTGGAGCTGAGTCCTCTGCTATATGTTCCACTAGGTTGAAACCAAGGTGTTGACTGGGCTGTGTTCATTTCTGGATCTCAAAGTTCTCTTCCAAGACTGTGTGGATATTGGCAGACTTTATTCCCTTTAGTTTGTAGAACTGGGAGCCCCCTTTTCATGGTCACTGTCAGCCTGGGGCTGTTCTCACTCCCTAGATCCTTGCCATATATCCTCTTGCATGCATTCTTCTCACTTCAAGGCCAGCAGGAACAGTTCTTGCTTCGTCTTTCTCCTTTCCTAAATATGCGTTTACAGAGTTCACTGATTAGGCCAGGCTGACCTAAAAGAAGCTCCCTCTTGATTAACTCAAAACCAATTGATTCAGAATCTTGATTACATCAGCGAAATTATTCCACCTTTTCCACAAAATCTTACCCAATCATGAGAGTGGCATCCCATCCACAAGTAAGAGAAAGGGATCATGTAGGGAGTAGGAATCTTGGGGCTCATCTTAGAATGTTGCCTATTGAATGGTCCACTGAGTGAGTGCACTGAGATGCTGCCTCCATTGCTTAAAAATCATTGGTAAGTTATAATTTACCCAGTCCCACCAAGATTGTTTTTGCAGTTACTAATGTGGAAGGGTCCAAGAAAGAACCTTTGTGTCCCTGAGCTAGAACATGGTTGTAGCTCAGTTTGGCATCTAAATTAGGGCAAATTTATGCACATAAAAAAGGGCGACCAAGCTTTAAAGAAAGGTTCCAAGGCAGGAGCAGAAGAGGATATTTCATCAGCATTGTAAGCAGGGGTGAGACAGGTGTGCTGAGAGGCAGAGAGTGGAAAGGGAAGAGATGAGGCAGCTTTGTAGGACGAGGAGCTTTCTAGAAAAAAATTTTGAAAGTCTTCTTTGCTTTGTGTTTCCCAAGGTAACTCGCTCCTACTTCTCTGCCTGAATTTTATTTCCATTAAAATGTGTCCTATTTGTCCTTGTTTGTAACTGGACTTACGTGCAGGCTTTTAATGTTATTTTTCTTTATTTTCTTTATTTTCTTTATTATGTTGAAACATCTAAAACTGGCTTCAAGTTTGACTTAAGGAGAGATCATGGGCAGATAAAACATTGTTAGGTACTGTGTTTCTTTCTGTCTTCTATCTGTTGATATCATTTACCATCTCCTCTTCCTCTCCCTGCCCTAGAGGCTTTCTCTCCCTTTTTCATATGTACCTAAATCTGACTACTATATGTCCTTCAGCTAAGATCCTCCTGTGTTCTCTTACAACCCATGAAATAAAATCCAAACTCCTTCTGTTGGCTTAGAAATCCCATATTATGACATGGGATATCTGCCTACCTCTCTGATTTTATCCGATACCCCCTCCCTGTGTCCACTCTGCTTCAACTGCCTTGAGCTCTATATGTGTCTTGAACATGTGAAGTTCATTTCTGCTCTATTCCATGCTAGTTCCTTTCACAGGGCTGGCTTCTCCTTTTCATTTAGATCACAAATTAAATGTTTTCTCTCCAGAGAGACCGTCCTTGATAATCCAGTCTAGCACTGCCACATGGTCACTTTCTATCACAGAACCCTATTTTAATTCTTTATCTAGCACTTATCACCATCTGATTTATTTCTTGTTTGTTTATTTTCTGTCATTTGCCCTCCCACTCCTTTCCCTGGAAAGGCTATGGGCTATTCAAGGTCAGGAAGCTTGTCTCTGCTGATCACCAGTCTATCACCAGTAATTGGAATAGTGGCTGACACATAACAGATGCTTTACAATTACTTGATAATAAATAAATTCATAAGAGAACAGGATATATCAGGTGCTGTCAATGTTTAACAGCTAATCAGAGAAATAATCAGGGAAATTTTGGGATCCAGTTGACGAACAAAGAGACAACTTGATGAAGACAAAAGAGCACTGATCTTGCCTTTATGACACTGGGGTTTTAATCTTGTCCCTGCCACCAACTTACTGTTTGACCCTGGGAAAGGGCAAGGAATGTCTTCCAAAGCTTAGAATGCAAAAGCAAAAAAGGCTTCTAAATGCTTCTACTTGTAAGTACCATATCAGTTATGTATTATCCCACTTTTATGGATGAGGAAACTAAGGCTCAGGCAGATTAAGTAATCTATGATTCTTGTGCTGTAGAGTTGGGATTTGAATGCACCTGTGTTTGGCTTAAAGTTCTGTTTCAACTCTGACATGCAGCAATCTTGAAATGGTGTGATCTTCTATACCAGTGATTTCAACCAGTATGCTGCAGCACACTGGTATGCTGTGAGAAGATATTAGGAGTCCTGTGAAAATTTTTAAAGTCCTTTAATTAAATTATTTTTCAAATAAGTTTGAAGCACAGTAAGCATATTCTTTTTTGCTCTTTGTTTTGGACCAGCATAATGAAAGCATGCCACAGAAGTTTAACTATACATTCAAGTATGCTGTGAGATTAAAAAAGGTTGAAAAACACAGTTCTATACCCTTTGATAAAACAGAATTTACCCTAACTAGACATCTATAATTTTTTGTACCAAATGGCTTTCTCGTTGTAGAAAGAATTGTATACATTGAGTGGAAATTCTGATTATAAGAGCTTTGAGACTGAGTAGCTTTTTCTTGTTTTTGTTTTTTTTTTTTAAGAAAAAATTAAATGAAAGCAAGAATAATAAGTGGAGGTAATATCTACAGAATTGTCTTTGACATTATCCCTGAGGGTTTATACTCTTTAAAAAATAGCCTAGTTTATCTTTAAGCATTTTATTTTTTCAATATCCTACGGTTTTGCTTGTTAAATGCTTTCTCAATGATTTGTAAGGTTGATATTTAAACAGCTCTTACACTGCCTAATCATAAAGTTCACTCCTTTGAAACATCACCTTTTTTCTACCAATTTCAGTATCTTTATTTATATGTAAATTATGCTAGCATTGCCGATGTTAATTCAGCAATAAGCAGCGAATATATCACATATACCTGTTTTATTTTTCTGCAATTCTGATTCAATGAAAAACTGCCTCTCACTTCTTTCACTTTTTTTTTTTTTTGATTATTGTTCTTTTAGGTTCCAGGCGTGAGTTTGATTAACTCAAAATTTCAAAAGCAAAGATGTTTTCTGAATGCATGAGAGTCACTGTGACATTAACAAAAGTTATTTGGGGCTATGAGTGAGTCATTGCTTAGTAACAACCTGCATGACTGAAGGAACATTATTCCTGTAAAGTAAATGATATTCCCTGGGAGAACATGAGAGACAGATTCTTATCACCCCAGGAACTTTTAAAGAATGTGCATACCTTTTCTGGTGGATTCTTATAGCCACAAATTCCCTTCCTAATGATAATAATAAATGATGAGAACACTAATAGCAATAGCTAATCCCATAAATTCTATTGTTATCTTCTGTTTACATACATAAGTAAGGAATTGAAGTGGAGCTCTAACAACAAAATGTGAGCTTCTGACAAAAAGAATATGAGATTTTAACCACTGTTCTTTACCCTCCTGGCTTCCCTGGCCCTAATTGCACTTCCTTGTCTGGCCTCAGTCTGATCTGCCCAATAGTTTTCTTTGGTTCATTCAAGGAACATTTCTTAGGCATTAAGAGCAAAGCAGTAGAGATGGAACATTGAATAAGGCATCTTTAGGATGCTCTAAGGTCCCCAGGGTGGTGGTGATGGTGCGTTACACACGTAAACAAGGTTTCAACCAGAAAGCTGTGATTACAGTTTGGCAGATTCACAGAGTGTCCCCAGAGCCTCTACAGGTTTTAGATCATGTGTTGCATCTGTGTGTTTGCCCGTGGGAAAAGCGAACAATTGTGAAATGCTTACTATGTGCTAAGCATTGTGCTAAATATTTATATTAATTAAGGTAACGGATACCTCTTTCTTGCTCACCTAGTGTGTGTTCTTGGTTGGCCTCTTTCCTCCAAGCAGTGTTCAGTGATGCAAACTCTTAGGTCTTTGTGTCTCTTGCATCTTCCTTTTTCCTTGGAGACTACGTTATCAGATTCCTTTCCCAATTAGATGTTTTCACACCACTAAGTTATAGCCAAAGTCCACTCTCAAGTCTGGTCCATTAAAATTTCTCTTCTGTTACCTTCACTGTTCTTTCTCCATTTTTGCTGGCTAAAATAAGGAAGGCCTCTAGGGAAATCTTGGCAATTGAAAATGGAAGATGGAAGAGACACAAAGACCTAAGAGCCTGCATCACTGAACACTGCTTGGAGGAAAGAGGCCAACCAAGAACACACACATTTACAAGCAAACAAATGCACCAGAAGCATGGATACCATGATGCTACTATTTATTTATTTATTTATTTATTTATTATTAAATCATAGCTGTGTACATCAATATGATCATGGGGCACCATACACTTGTTTCATAGAATATTTGACACATTTTCATCTCATTAGTTGACATAGCCCCTCCTGGCATTATCCTAGTTACTTTGTCAAGACATTTACATTCCACATTTGCCAAGGCTCACATGTACCCTTGTAAGATGCACCACATGTGTGATCCTTTCAATCCCTCTCCCTCTACCCACCTCCCCCCTCCCTCCGCATGCTTTCCCCCTTCCCCCTGTTTTTAGGTTGAAACTTGGTTATAGCTTCATGTGAAGGTCTTAAGTTAGTTTCATAGTAGGGGTGAATACATTGGATATTTTTCCTTCCATTCTTCTCCAGAAGATGGCCCTGAAAAGTAAAACTTAGAAATTTTGTGATGACTTACTATCCACTAGGCTACTTTTACGGAGCCTATGGAAGAAAACAGAGAGAACAGAAGACCCTTGCAAAATATTTTTATTTATTTATTCATTTATTTTTAATTTATTTATTTTTATTGTTAAATCATAGCTGTGTACATTAGTGCAATCAAGGGGTACAATGTGCGGTTTCATATACAATCTGAAATATTCTCATCAAACTGTTCAATGTAGCCTTCATGGCATTCTCTTAGTTACTGTATGCAGGCATTTGTATTCTGCATTTAGTAAGTTTCACCTGTACCCATTCTAAGATGCACCATAGGTGTGGCCCCATCCATTACCCTTCCTCCACCAAAACCTCCCCCCTCCCTTCCCCTTCCTTGGCCCTTTCCCCATAGTCTTGTGCTATAGTTGGGTTATAGCCTTCATGTGAAAGCTATAATTTAGCTTCATAGTAGAGCTGAGTACATTGGATACTTTTTCTTCCATTCCTGAGATACTTTGCTAAGAAGAATATGTTCCAGCTCCATCCATGTAAACATGTAAGAGTCCATCTTTCATGGAAACTTACATGTAAACATGTAACGTCTCCATCTTTCTTTAAGGCTGCATAATATTCCATGGTATACATGTACCACCATTTGCTAGTCCATTCGTGGGTCGATGGACACTTGGGCTTCTTCCGTGACTTAGCAATTATGAATTGGGCTGCAATAAACATTCTGGTACAGATGTCTTTGTTATATTGTGACTTTTGGTCTTCTGGGTATAAACCTAGTCAAGGAATTACAGGATCGAATGGCAGGTCTATCTTTAGGTCTCTAAGTAGTCTCCAAACATCATTCCAGAAGGAACGTATTAGTGTGCATTCCCACCAGCAGTGTAGAAGTGTGCCCTTTTCTCCACATCCATGCCAACATCTCTGGTTTTGGGATTTTGTTATGTGGGCTACTCTTACTGGGGTTAGGTGATATCTCAAAGTAGTTTTGATTTGCATTTCTCTGATGATTAAGGATGAAGAGCTTTTTTTCATGTGTTTGTAGATCGTGCATCTGTCTTCTTTAGAGGAGTTTCTCTTCAAATCCCTTGCCCACCCTGAGAAGGGGTCACGTGTTCTGTTTTTGCTAATATGTTTGAGTTCTCTGTGGATTCTGGTTATTAGACCTTTCTGGGAGGTATAACCTGCAAATACTTTCTCCCATTCTGAGGGCTGTCTGTTTGTTTTACTTACAATGTTCTTGGCTGTGCAGAAGCTTTTTAGTTTGATCAGGTCCCAGTAGTGTATTTTTGATAGCGCTTCAATTGCCTGGGGAGTCCTCCTCATAAAATATTCACCCAGGCAGATTCCTTCAAGAGTTTTCCCTACACTTTCTTCAAGTATTTTTATAATTTCATGTCTTAAGTTTAAATCTTTTATCCAGTGAGAGTCTTTCTTAGTTAATGGTGAAAGGTGTGGGTCCAGTTTCAATCTTCTACAGGTTGCCAGCCAGTTTACCCGGCACCATTTGTAAATAGGGAATCTTTTCCCCACTGAATGTTTTTAATTGGCTTGTCAGAGATCAAATAACGGTAAGTAGTTGGATTCATCTCTTGGTTCTCTATTCTGTTCCAGACATCTACTTCTCTGCTTTTGTGCCAGTACCATGCTGTTTTGATTACTATTGATTTATAGTACAGTCTCAGGTCTGGTAGCGTGATTCCTCCTGCTTTGTTTTTATTTCTGGTAAAGTTTGGCTATTCGAAGTTTTTTCTGATTCCATATAAAATGTATTATTTTTTCAGGATCTTTAAAGTATGACAGTGGAGTTTTAATAGGAATTGCATTAAAATTATATATTGCTTTGGATAGTATGGACATTTTAACAATGTTGATTCTTCCCAGCCATGAGCATGGTATGTTTTTCCATCTGTTAACATCTTCAGCTATTTCTTTTCTTAAAGTTTCATAGTTCTCTTTGTAGAGATCTTTCACATCCTTTGTTAGGTATACTCCCAAATATTTCATCTTCTTTAGCACTACTGTGAAAGGAATAGAGTCCTTGACTGTTTTTCAGTTTGGTTATTGTTGGTATATATAAAGCTACAGATTTATGGGTGTTCATTTTGTAGCCTGAGACATTGCTATATTCCTTGATAGATAAACCTTTGGCCAATCTAACAAGGGGAAAAAAAGAGTAAAATCTCTAATTTCATCAATCAGAAATGGTAAAGATGAAATAACAACACACCCCTCAGAAATTCAAAAAATCCTTAATGAATACTACAAGAAACTCTACTCTCACAAATATGAAAATCTGAAAGAAATTGACCAATACCTGGAAGTATGCCACCTACAAAGACTTAGCCAAAACAAAGCGGAAATGTTGAACAGGCCTATATCAAGTTCTGAAATAGCATCAACTATGTAAAATCTCCCTAAAAAGAAAAGCCCAGGACCAGATGGCTTTACGTCAGAATTCTACCAAACCTTTAAAGAAGAACTAGTACCTATACTACTAAACCTCTTCCAAAATATAGGAAAAGAAGGAATATTACCCAACACATTCTATGAAGCAAACATCACCTTGATCCCCAAACCAGGGAAAGACCCAACAAGAAAAGAAAATTATAGACCAGTATCACTAATGAATATTGATGCTAAAATACTCAGTAAGATCCTAACAAACAGAATCCAACAACACATCAAAAAAATTATACACCATGACTAAGCAGGATTTATCCCAGTGTCTCAAGGCTGGTTCAATATATGCAAAATATTTTTAATGTGGTAATCAACTTGTCTCCACAAAGCTTTGAGCTAAAAAACTGGCAGGGGTGGGGGAAGGGTGGTGGGGCATGTGTATGTATGTCTCTATGAGATAAAGAACGGTAAAGTATCTGTTCCCCAGGTGATTTATATAGGTAATTTTATTTGATTAAAAAGACAATCTATCATTATTCTCATTTTACTGATGAGGCTTAGGGAAGTTAAGCAACTGGCTCAAAGTCACAGAGATAGTAATTAATAAAACCTTGATTCAAATCCAGATCATTCTGTGCAAAGTTTATGTCCTTGCTATGATACCAAGCAGATTCTACGAGAGGCTCTAATGAAAACAAAATAATTCTATTTATGAAATTTACTTTATTGCCAAAGAAGAATTACCAGGGTGATTTCTGATGTGGAAACAGAATGATCTTTTGACTCCTATCTCTTAATCAAACTCTAGGACTAGACCCTCAAACAACTCTTAAACAAAAATCTCGTACAGAGGCACATGAGCCTATAATGTAACTGTCCTCAGAGAATCAGCTTAGAGTGAAACTCTGTTTTCTGTGATTGGGTCCAGGGAAACTTCATGTGAGAAGCACACCCCAACTTCTTCTAACACCTCCATTACCATACTGGCCAAGCGTCTTCATTTGAAAAAATTAAAGAAAATCTACATGAGGTATATTGTAAAATACTATATATTAAGGGAAAGAGAATATCAATGTGAATATTTAGAGTTATCTTAAATACTGGTTTATGTATTCAAAGACTTACAGACCACACAAGGCCAAGTAAGGACTAATCGTCATTACCAATTCAAATAAAAATTCTTTTCACAATAAAGCATTTAGAAAAGAATATCTAGAGTAGAACATTTGCTGTAAAGCTATGATGCAGTCATAAGACTCAGATAATCATAGGCTACTAAACTTTTTGTTTTGATTTTCTGTTTCATAACAGAAGAACATAGTGTAGTATTTATTTGGCCCTGTTCATCACACACATTTGCAAGCTGACTGCACAGGCGTCTGAGCTGAGAGGGGACTTGATACGCACAGCTAGCCCAATTTCCTGGCTTGAATGGGCCCTCCTCAAGTGCATCTGCTATTCTGAGTTAGGATTGTCTCCTATTATTATTATTGCTGAGTTTCTTGAGATTCAGGGGAAAAAAATAAGTACAAGAATAAATAACTCCTATTGTCAGAACCTATTTCTACCAGCACCAGTTTTATTTCCATCCCTACCTGGATCTCTTTTAAGGAACTTTACATGAAAAATGCACCTCTTAGGATCTAGTGGAGTGCCATCATTCTCTTGCAAACTGCTACCCTAGTCTCCTCACAGTGTCATCTGCCTAACTTTTTGGCCATTATTTCTGAGATTTTTTTTTCCAAAAGAACACAGTTTTTGTTTTAAAGCTAGGGACATCTTATTCCATGTATCAAATAAAATAGAAAAGACAAATATCTGTCTGCTTTCTGTTTCGTGAGAGCGCATCTTGTTAGGTTACCACTATGTTTCTTAATCTAAATCACTCAGGCCTGGAAATTATTTTTATTTTTTTTATTTTTTTATTTTTTTATGCTTTAGTTCTTTTTCTTTTTTATTAAATCATAGTTGCGTATATTGATATATTCATGGGGCATCATTCACTAGCTCAGGCCCGGAAATTAATGGAAAGTTCTCCTAGGTTTTTGTCTAATGGTTGTATTATTTATTTACTTATTTACTTCCTTATTTATTTATTTTTGGAACAGAGTCTCACTTTGTTGTCCTTGGTGGAGTACCATGGCATCATAGTTCACAGCAACCTCAAACTCTTAGGCTAAAGGAGATTCTCTTATCTCACCTTCTCTGGTAGCTGGGACTACAGACACCCACCACAATATCCAGCTGTTTTATTTATTTATTTATTTACTTATTATTTTTTTTTTTTTTTGTAGAGACAGAATCTCACTTTATGGCTCTTGGTAGAGTGCCGTGGCCTCACACAGCTCACAGCAACCTCCAACTCCTGGGCTTAAGCGATTCTCTTGCCTCAGCCTCCCGAGTAGCTGGGACTACAGGCGCCCACCACAACGCCCAGCTATTTTTTGGTTGCAGTTTGGCCAGGGCTGGGTTTGAACCCGCCACCCTCAGTATGTGGGGCTGGCGCCCTACCTACTGAGCCACAGGCGCCGCCCTGTTTTATTTTTTATTTTTTTTTTAGAGATGGGATCTCACTCTTGCTCAGGCTGGTCTCGAGCTCCTAAACCAGGCAATCCACCCACCTCAGCCTTCCAGAGTGCTGGAATTCCAGGTGCGAACTACCGTGCCCGGCCTTGTCTGATGGTTTTAGTTTTCCATGTTTTGGGGTTTTTTTCTGAAAATTCATACATGCTTTTTAGTTAAATGGAGAGTATGTTGCAAGGGCTGTTCTTAGACATCATGTAAAGATGCATTGTTATTGGCACCACAGGAATAAGTGAATGAACGAATGGACAAATGAGTGAATCAAGTAGTGAGGGTCACCCAAGAGCTACAAGAGCTTCCCTCAGCCAGTGATGACATTGAGGAGAGGGTCGATTCTGTGTGCAATCACTGAGAAAAGTACTGCAATTCTCCAACAGGCTTCAAAGACAGGCTCACTCCTGAGCAGAATAATACAAATGCCAACATCTTCCAAAACAAAAGACCCCACCACAGTTCCTATTGTAAACACATTGTTTATCTCAAAATACTCCTGTTGATAGCTTGGAATTAGAAATAATCATTGCATAAGAATGCTCTCAAACTGTAAGGGGATGAATATGAAAAATGAATGTTTCATAGATGACAAACATAAATGAAGGCAGAACTTAATATTTTAATTAAAAAACAACTTTTCTTTTGAATTCAGACCTCCAGAAGATTGCTCAGAGATATTCTCTTCAATGGAAATACAAGACAAAATAAAAATCACCAGGTAGCACTGCTGTCTACAGATTAAAAAAAAAAAAAAAGAAACAGCTCTCTCCCCTCCTCTGTCTCCTCTCTCTCTGTCTCTCTCAGTCTCCTCTCTCTCTCTTTTCTCCCCCCTCCTCTTCTTTTATCTCCTAGCAGCACCCCTCCCTCACCAATAAAAACCTTTCGTACAAAAAAAAAAAAAGGAAGAAATGGAATGAGACATTCTAGCTAGCTACATGGGGACTGGGACCATCTTAAAAACTAATACAAGACAAAGACAATTCAAAGCAGATAAATGTAGCCAAATGATGGCTTTGATGAGCCTTTGTTTCTCATCTCTTTGTGCACAGTAAAATATGAGAAATTAAAAAGGTAGGGCATTCTTAGAATGGGTACAGGTGATTACTAAATGCAGAATACAAATGTCTACATACAATAACTAAGAAAATGCCATGAAGGCTATATTAAACAGTTTGATGAAAATAAAAAAAATAATAGAGAGCTAGATAGGAAGAAACTAAAAAAAAAAAAAAAAAGATAGAGCAAAATAGACTTATCTGTATGTGTCACTAATGAGTGATGAGACCTGGATAGACCAAGGAGGAATTTCATTTCAGCAGTTTTGATGGGCCTTTCTCAGGTATGTCTGTGTGAGTTACAAAATATGAGACATGACTTAGAATAGGAGAGGGGGAAAGGGAAGAGATAAGTTTGATATGTGAAGAGTAATACATTAAACTTTTTTTTTCATGGTGATATAGGTTGAGAGAGAGATAACTATCCTGTGGTTTCCATACAAGTAATTATGCAACTGATTATCTGACATTGAATTTCCCAGTAGAATCTGCACATTGCTGACTTACATTAGAATCCAAAGTCTTCTACGGAGAGGAATTCTGAGTGTGACTCTACATGGAAATACTCAAGTGATTTATTGACCAAGAGTAAGTGGCAGACAGTATGTGCAGCCATTTCAGTTAGTTTGACTAGATTGGATGGAACTATTGGTGCGATTGGTCTTCAGTTCAGATAAGTTTTCTTCGTAATATGATCAATTTTTAAACTAAAATGACCATTCATTTTGGGTAAGCTACCTATGTGTGTGGACATGACTAAATAGAAGTTATGTGATTTTTGTCTACAAAAACATCAAGCTGAGATGGAAATCTGGCTATTCCATTTATTGGCTGTGTCTTAAGTAACTTAAATCACTTAACACTTGGAGTCTGGTTTTCTTTAACTGCCCACTGAATATGATAATGCCTATAGCATAAGAATTTCTAAATATAGAACAAAAATTCATGTATTTGCCAAGTACTATGCTATTGCCTGGAATAGACTCAGGGGTAGTATTGAATTGATTTGCATAATCATGGGTTAAAAATTTGACATTGTGGATTGGAAAGGGGGAAGATGTTTTTTTGGGAGAAGGAAAAAATAAAATAAAAACTCTGGTGGCTCCAAGAAAGAACATGGGAAAGAATGCTTCAGTTATGAAAATTTAAGGTTTTGGCTTGAACATAGGAACTAGGGTGATGTGCATTTTTCATAATTTGCTGTATTAGCTTGCTAAAGATGCTGTAACAAAGTACCACAAACAGGGTGAGCAACAGAAATTTATTGCCTCCCAGTTCTGGAGAGGTCTGAAATCGAGGTGTTGACAGGTCCATGCTTTCTCTGAAAGTGCCAGGGAAAAATACAATCCCGGCCTCTCTCCTGGCTTCTGCTAATCCCTTGGCTTGACACAGCACAGTTTCAATCTTCACATGGTGTTGTCTGTGTGTCTGTGTCCCAGTTTCTCCTTCTAATAAGGACATTACTCATTTTTTCTAGCAAGGGCCCACCCTACTCTGGTGTGACCTCAGCTTATCTAATTTCATTTGTAGTGGCCTTATTTCCAAATAAGGTCACATACTGAGCATTGGTTAATGAATTTAACATGAATTTGAGAGAGACACAATTTAATCCTTAACATTCACTAATGACTTTCTGGAAGAGCTAAAAAGGTGCTCTATTCTCCAAACATGTTGATGGAGGAGAAAGTTAGAGAATACATTCATGTAAAAGAATAGGACTGAAGGGAGAGCTGATATGTAAGCTGCATTATGAGACTCCTTCAATGTGTTGATTATAGTAATAAATAGTTATTAAGAAGCTACTTTATGCAGGCAGTAATTGCAATAAGATACGACATGGCCCACTGAGAGTTTCAAGATATAGTGATGAATATATACCAAGATATAATGGTAATGTACTGTAAGTTACAAACCAAAGCACAGTGGGATCACAGCAAGGTCATTCATGGATTTATTTTCTTTAATTCATAATACTATTGTTATGTGTCTTCTTTTTTTTAGAAGTTGCTCAAATAATAGGTAATTACCAGAAGTATTACATGCTGAGGATATTTTCTTAAAATAATTTTTCTATTAAAAAAATCAAGAAAATTGGCAGAAATGCCTATGACTGGTCACAAAATCGTGTAACTGGGTATAGATCTAGATCATTTTCTTTTCTTTTTTTTTGTAGCATTATATTCAGTCATTTTTATTGATGTATATTTTGTGTTATTTTATTTTTATTATTCATTGAGGATACAAAGAATTAGGTTACGTTGATTGCATATGTTAGCTAGATCACTTTCTACTGTACTCCATTGTCAATCTCCTCTAGTCACAAGCATATAAACACTAAAATTTTTGGATAATGTGAGTCAAGTTCAGACCAATTCCCCAAGATGACCTTTAATTTTGATGTTAGAATACTATCTGATTGTAATTTGTTACAGCGAGTATCACGTCTAATGATTTTGATGTACTTGTGTAAATATGTATGTATGTGTATATATAGAGAGAGACAGAGAGAGAGATTTTTTTCTGACGTGTACTGAAAACAAGATATTTTAGTCAATTTCTGTGGTGCCTGAAATATTAAAAAGGCAACTTAGTGGAGAAGAAAGAAAAAGCCCTCTTGCTTTACATTTATACCTCATTGGGAATCCCTAGCTTCTTCATGTTCAAACCACATGTGATTTATGGGAATTTAATTAATACTTCCTAAGTTTCAGGATTTTTTCTTAGAATAAGGAAGAAAATAATGCACACATCACATTTTCATTGTGAGCAGTAAATGGGCCATTTAAGTCACACAATAAAAAAGTCAGTGAAGTATCTTTCAGTGTGCACATCCTGCACAAAACAACCTGCACTCCTAGTCCTTTGCTCCTCTCCTCCCACCTCTGTTGGCTCTAAACTACAACGCTCCCCTTACGAGTAGCATATCAGGGAAGCCCAATATATAGCCCTACAACTTTCTTTGCCTAATAAAGTTATGAAGTCTCATCTATTATTTTGTGATAGATTAAAACATTTAGTCTTCCATAAAACTATGTTGAACACAAGATATAATTACCCAGACCCCTCTTTGGGCTAGTGAAGCTGAAAGGAATCACCATATGGGCTGCGCAGGGTGGGGCCTATTAGAACCAACCATTTAAATCCATATCTTCCTGAGAACAATTAAATGAAACCATCCAATTCTTCCAGGAGCTTTGAAAATGATCACCTGTTGGACCCAGACTCTGGGTAAATTGCTTTCATTTGAATACGATTTGGAATTTGTTCAACTAATCACAGTCTGTTAATTGCATTTTGGAGGACAAAAGAAATTGAATGAAGCAACTGGTTCTTGTTAGATCCAAGTGTTCCATGGGATTCAGTGTGTGGCTACAGCATTCTACCTTGTTAATGTCAATAAAAGACAGAATTTGCAAGTTATAATAATTAAATCACCCTTTGCATAACAATATGAATTCTGCATGGGAACATGTTTTGCTACACTGTATCAGGTTTTATATGTTGTATATCCCTATTTACATTCATCATCTTCTTTATCCAAAATGCCAGATATTGATAATCTGTCTTGATTATTCAGGGCTAACTATCTACAGTGTTTTCTTTAGTAAATTTTATTTTTTAGATTCACACAAAAATTAGGCAGAGAGGACAGAGATTGCTCATTTGCCTACTGCCTCCACAATGCCATGGTGGTTTTATCCTTTGACAAAAGAGAGAATTTTACATAACACCACGTTTCCTAGTTCTAATAAAAATATTCTCCAATCTAGGGCAGTAGAAAGAACTTGATCTAGTTATGTCAAGCACAGTTGGAATACTGGCTGTGCCAACTTTCTTTTTGAGTGAAGATTACCATCTCTCTAAATGGTCTAAAATGACAAGTGCTTGCATTGTCATGGAGCAAAACCAGGAAAGTGTATACATAATATCTAGCATATTATTTATCCCACAATAGGAAGTAGTAGTGCTGTATTATTAAGCAGAAGCAATAGTAAAGTATTTTGTTATATCACATTATCATTTGGGTGAATAAAGTCTCATCTCAAGTCTGATTTCCTAGTTCCTGTCTGTGATCAATATTGATTAATCTATTGTCTACCTCTCTGGACCTTTCTCTAAATGGTGATTCTGTTCAGCACCTATGATTTGTGTAAAAAGTGGAAAGAATCATTGCCCTCAAGTAGATTATAGTGTACATTAGGTTATGTGAATAATACACACGACCTAATAATTCACACTAATAATGTGAATAATACACAATAATAATCACAGTAGAATTGCTTATTTTCTTTTTGTTTTGTTTTGTTCTCATAGTTATAAGACTGGTTGAAGGTAGAAAACTTGTAGGATACCATATCAAAAAGAGAATAGAAATGTTGTGCAATTCCAAAATTAAAAGACCTTTAGAAGGCATCATCTCAGACTTTAAAAAAAAAATGCCCCAAGTTATGTGGGCACTTATGTATGCGTCAATTTGGGTGATAAGTGCCCACACATTCTAAGTGGAGGAGCTGGATTTATCACCACAGCTCAGTATAATAGGTGATAAAACATCATATATTCTGAGATGTGCTTGGTATATCACCTCTGAACTTACTGAGAGGTGACCAAAATGATTCCAGAATGTCTAGCTAACCCATTCATTTCACATTTCCAAGCTACATACAAAACAGCTGAAGTTTTATCATAATGTAAAGAAGAAGAGGGTTTTTAAATGGATTTTCTAGAGATAGAAGTCATTATAATGTTTTTTCCCCCCAACCCTGCCATTGTGAACTAGACTTCTCAATTTTTGAAAGAATTTGCTGAAGAGCTATGTGACGTGCCAAACATATTGTTCAGTGGTGTGGAAGAAAAAACAGAGACAGCAGATTGAAGGCAGTATTGAGAAAAAACAAAGCTCTTTCTGATTGAGCCTCAAGAAGCCCAGCTCATTAATAAAATTGTTCACACATACATACAAAACTGAACTCAAATTGCTGTTTTAACATAACATTTTAATATAAGTGTTTTCTCTCACTAAAAATTCTTTATTTTTTAAATCAATTCCCCTTTCCTGACAAACTGAAGGGTTTTATTTCCTATAAAAATTAAGATATGTATGAACAACTTTATGCATAACAGTTAATTATTCAGTATCTCTGGTTATGTCCTTTGCATGAATTACGAGGCCTAAAGCTGTGGCCATTTTAAAAAATCTTATTGCCAGCCTACTCTTTGTACAGTTACAATAATAAGAAACCTCATCAGATTATACTAATCAGAGGCTAAAATCAGCACTGTACGTGACAGCAGCCATACGTGGAAAGCACTATGTAGTAAGTAGCCAACCACACACACACACACACACACACACAAACACACACACACGCACGCACTTATTTTTTCTCATTATATAACTAAGTGGACATTTTTATACACACATTCTCCATTTGATTTTTCTTTTCTGACAGTTACATTCTTTGCTTTGTCCATGTTTTCTATAGGAATCTTTGTGGGGAGTTTTTAATTAATTTCTTAGAGTTCTTTATATATGTTTATATGAAGAATTATAAACCTATCCACTATATGTATAGCTCAGCTTTTCTCTACTTTGTCACTTGGTTTTTGTGTGTGGTTATTTGATGATTCCCCATTAATTTTATGGTATATTTTAAACATTGAATTTATTATATGTTTAAATTTATTATTTTACTATTATAATGGGTCAATAAGTGCCTAAGACTATGCTAATTCCCATTAATTGCAGTTTAACTCTTATGCATAACTTCTTTGATATATATTTTCAACATTAAAAAATAAAAAACTGAGATGCGGGTAAATTTATTGATTTATGTAATGTAGAATCTTAAAAGTTGAAATTATTACCAGTTTCTCACTAGCTAATGTTCAGTGATTTTTTTCTATAATAGTATAAAGTAGTAGTAAATAAGTATTAAACTGTCCTTCCTATGTTACATGAACTAATTTATGTCATTTTCACAACTCTAGGAGGTAAGTGGTATAATTACACTCACATTAAAGATTAAAAACTATAGTTTTAAGAGGTTAGATATTTTTCCAAAAGCAAATAGAATAAGAATTTGGACCCAGGAAGTCTGGTTGAAGGGACTGTTTGGTGGTAACATCTGCACTATATGTAAACAAATTAAAAACTAGATAATGATGATCACAAACGTGAAAATAATACTACAAATTCACAAGAATTTAACGTGTGCTAGGTTTGTAAATTGTGATTATTTGATGAAAATTGTGTGACAAATTGAGATGACTCTAATACTTCAAAGCTACTTATAAAAAACAAGTCTTTATACAATTTTTTTTTCCATTTGCTGTGAAGAAAGTCTATACACACCTAGAATATTTCATTCAGAGAAAAACGTCTGCAATAGCACCCTGAAGCAAGTCTTGCTTTACTGTTAGAAACAGTGCAAGAGAATGATAAAAATTATATCTGCTTTTTAAATTACAAATTTCAAAGATTTTAACCTCTTGATGGCGAAAGCAGTTTATTTGGAAACCCAAAATGATAAAATAGATCATCTTAAGTGATCATCTAAGTGGCAAGCCATTATTTTATTTGCTTCTCATTTAATTTTGATTAAACTATATTTATAATTAACTGGACAAAGTCAAAATTTAAAAAAACATTCCTATCAAATATGTATTTCTTTTTTGTATGTATATTTTATTGTTTGGGATTAATTGAGGGTACAAAGAATTGGGTTACATTGATTGCATTTGTTAAATAAAGTCCCTCTTATAACTGTGTCCCATCCCCAAGAGGTGTGTCAGATACCGTGATCAAATACTTATTCCTAAAAAGCACATAATAAGGAGCTTTGTTTAAGATGGCATTTTGGTCTTCCCAGTAGTTTACTACACATTAGCTTGATCAAGTAGAGAAGGGCCTAATATCCAAGGAAGTTAGGAACTCTGGAAACTGTGATGCAAATGCAGTTGCATTATAAAATATGGACATTTGGGGGTCTAAAATATAAGGAACTAAACATGTGCATTAGATAGTGTCGTTATTTTTCTAACTTTCCTGTTCTTACACTGTCTTTTCTATTTTTCCTACACTATTGAAATCCTTTTGAAAATTGAAATAATCGCCTTTTCTCTTTTCTTCCACTTAATACCTGCCAATTTTAAAGGCTTAAATTTTAATGTTCAAGTTCCTTTCAAAATAAAATTGAAAATATCTCTTTGTTGAATGTGCCTATGTTTAAGAACAAAGGCTTAAAATAGCTTTCAGTCCTAGTAATTTTAAAAAGATAAGTACTTTTTAAAAATAATCTTCCTCATTGGATATCCAACAGCCATTAAAAGAAAATCAGGAGAAAATACAAAACATAAATTAAGAAGCTGAATGGTCTTGACAGCTGTATTGAACAACGCACTACATGGCAGGGAACGCTGTGAATACTGAAGGGCTCTCTGAAATAATTAATGAGGTGAAGGTCTGAGCCCTGGAAAGTTATTCTAGTATTTTGATCAATCCCAAATGTCTCTTTATTATCTATTGCTCCTTTTACCACAATCAAAATAATGTTAAGTAAGACATAAAGGAGACTTGGAAGGTGGGAGCCTGCCTGTAACTTTTCTTAGACCTTATCCCCTTTGTTATAACAGAGTAGGCTAAGTTTCACAACTAGGGACAGAAGAGCATCTTAGCTGGGTGAATCAATAGTTTGCTATTGTCTTCATATTGGTGACCAGGGTGACTCCAAGCAGAATGATTACAGCCAGTCCTGAACACATAAGGAGCCAAGCAGCAAGCCCTGAGATTACCTTTCCGGACAGAGCATTTCAAGGGATGATAGGAATGGGACTGAGTATTTTTGTTTTTCAATTTTATTATTTACTGATTATTTATATATCACTTAATGCTCACTTCTGTACCTTAAAATAATGTATGTCATTATTATTTCATTCTTACAAGTAAGAAATTAAAACTCATAAAAGTGAAGTAATTTTGTCAAATAAATATTAAATAATTCAGAACAATGCTTCTATTTTATTCTATCATTTATCCATTATACTTATCAAGTCCCAATTATGTACAAGTATTTTTATACAAATAAAATATACAATTTTTATATACAATTTTATTTTATACAAATAAAAAAGTAACAACACTTTTATTTATTTATTTATTTTTACTATTTTTTTCCCTTTTTTTTGTTTCAGGTTCATTGAGGGTACAAAGAATTAAGTTACACTGTTGGCATTTGTTAGATAAAGTCTCTCTTCTGATTGTGTCCTACCTCAAGAGGTGTGCCATACTATGTAACCCCCCAGGCCCTTCCCACCTCCCCTCTACTTGCTCCCTCATCCCCCTACTCCTCACCTTGAATTGATTTCAGTTTTTCTCCTATGTGGGTATGTATTAGTTCATCTACTGGCTTCATATTAGAATTGGGTACATTGGATTCTTGGTGGTCTATTCTTATGATACTTTGCCAAGAAGAATGTGTTCCAACTCTATCCAGCTTAATACAAAAGGTATAAGTCTTCATCTTTTTAATGGCTGAATAGTATTCCTGGGATACATATGCCACAGCTTGTCAATCCATTTCTGGGTTGGTGGGCATTTAGGCTGTTTCCACATCTTGGCAGTTGTAAATTGATCTGTGATAAACAGTCTAGTGCAAATGTCCTTATGATGAAAGGATTTTATTCTAGGTAGATGCTCAGTAATGGGATTACAGGATCAAAGGGAGGTTTCATTTGAGTTTTTTGAAGATTCTCCATGCTTCCTTCCAAAAAGGTTCTATTAGTTTGCAGTCTCACCAGCAGTAAAAAAGTGTCCCCTTCTCTCCATACCCATGCCAGCATCTGCCACTTTGAGACTTTATGACATGGGCCATTCTCACTGGCGTTAGGTGGTATTTCAAGATGGTTTTGATTTGCATTTCTCTAATGATTAAGGACTTTTTTAACCAGAGGTTGGTGAACATTTTTCTGTGAAAGGCCAGATAGTAAATATTGTAGGCTTGTGGACCATATAGTATCTGTCATATTGATTCAACTCTGCCAAAAAAGTCAGAGCCCTATGAACAGGCGTAACTATGTCACAAAAACTTTACTTACAATTAAAAGAGGTGTACTAAATTTGTCCAACTCCTGTTCTAGACATTGATGATGTAGTAGTAATTAAATAAAGTACCTCCCTTTATGAGTTCATATTCTACTATGAGGAGGAAAACAACAAATACACATGTAATGCATCAAGGGATGATAAATACCTCTAGCAAAATCCCAGAATAAGGAGGTAAACAGTGAGCTTTCTTTTATGATATCAATGACACTTCATTCTTACTGAGCATTGATCAGAACTCTAAAGTAGTGTTTCCTTTATTGGCATCTTAAATCAAACATTTTCTCAACTCAAATATTTGTTAGCTATGCTGATATAACTCTAAAACTTCATAATAAGCAAATGATTGATAAATCAGAATTCCTAGTTGACATATCCAGTGAGTGTATTTTTGTTCTTAACTCACTCTTTTTTTAAAATTCTTTCTTCTCTTCTAATGTGCACAATGTACACATGTCTTGTTTCCTCTCCTCTCTAGATGGCCCTTCTTAAAATCTTCCTATTAATTTTTGTTCTCTTCTCATTCCATAAAAGCTAACCTTCTGCACTCTTCTCAGCCTATATTTTCAACTTCAGGGACCTCATCAACTCCCAAAACTTGCGTTCCCCACCTTTATAATCCATTCCCAAATCTTTATCTCTGGTGCAAATTTACCTCCTGAATTTTAAACTCATATTTTCAACTTCTATTGAAAATCTCCTCTTTCACAACCCATAATGGGCTAAAACTCAAAAGTTTCATCCCCAATACAAATATATCATTCTACCATATACTTGACTGTTGTTTCTTCTTCTATATTGTCTTTCTCAATAGATAATCCACCAATCATCCAACCATAACATTTATCAGCAAAGTTGGGATTTAGTTAACCATAATTATGTAAGATCATTGGTGGTAAAAATTTACATGTTCAACATACTGCATAGAAAAAGCATAAACTGAGCACTTGGCTTAGTCTCATCCCATTTTGACCATACACTAACAACAATTATGTGAGTTCTCTAAATCTTTGTTCTAGAGTAGGTGGGATAATCCTACCCTCTTCAAAATGACAGTGAATGTAAGATGACACATATACCATATACCTGTCATTCTTCTGGACTGTGTTAAGTCCTCAAAGAAATGTATCTTTCTTGTTTTTCCTGCTTTCTCTTTTATAATTGTTTTAGCATGATCTCATTTGAACTTGTAATAAGGCAGAAAAATAAAAACATATAGAGACGACTATAAGTAGGTCCTAGGTTTAGCAATGTGTGTGTGTGTGTGTGTGTGTATGTGTGGTGTAGTATGAAAGCTGATAGCTTACAATGTTTTATAAAATTATATGTGGAACACTTTTCCATTCCAGATCTCATGACCCTTGTGATGAAGTCAGAGTAGTAAAAACAGCTAGTCACCAAGTGGAAATGTCTGTGATTATTTTCTTTATAAACCATTACATGTCTGTTTATCCAAATCTGCCACAGCAAGGGGAATTAAATGAATAACAGACATCAGACTTGTTTTAAACTTACTTAAGAAGAATAACCAGTGAGTCTTCGGTGATCTTAAGCATATTAACTGAATAGTGAATATATAATAATATAACAATATTGATGGTACCTATCCCAAAGAACTATTATAAGATATTAAATAAGATTTTACAGGTTATTTCCTAGTATGGTGAATGGCACACAGTAAACACTTTTATAGAGTATCGCCATTGTTGCTGTTGATGTGATTTTAGATTGGAAAATGTATTCTGAGCTGGAGAGGAAATATCCCTGTAGTTTTCACTTCTTCATTTACATATTTGATTGATGTGGCATTTCTTGGTTTCTCCTGTAGGATGAAACTAACGTACTCTTCTACCTCCCACTAAAGCAGGCGTCCTCAAACTTTTTAAACAGGGGGCCAATTCACTGTCCCTCAGACCGTTGGAGGTCTGGACTATAGTTAAAAAAAAAAAAAAAAAAAACTATGAACAAATTCCTATGCACACTGCACATATCTTATTTTGAAGTAAAAAAACAAAATGGAAACAAATACAATCACATCACCTCATGTGGTCCACGGGCCACAGTTTGAGGACCCCCTGCACTAAAGGATTTGCATCCAAACCTTCCCACAGGAGCAATAAGAGGAACATACAAATACTGAAAGAGACTGTGGCTTGTAACAATGTGAACACTTCAGATAGTTGTTATTACCGTGTTGTGACCAAACTTCCTTTTTACACAATGTAGTGTAGATAAAATAACAACAAAAATGACACCATGGGAAAGGAAAGATATATACCTCTCTAGTTCTCCTTTGCTTTGTCCCAGTTAGCCCCTCATTTATTTAACTAGGAAGGACAATTATCCTTCTCTCTAATCTCTGTAACTTGTGTTACTTATTTATTTTTTTAATTGACAGTGAATCATGGGGACAAAACATACCTCGGGCAATCAGGCATTGCTATATACGGCTCTCAGAAGGCATAGGATGCTATGCCAAATGATGAGCCGCTTTCATTGATAACAATAAAAGCTACTCCTGGAAATACTTATATCTAAATATTTCCCTGACCTGTTTTTAATCATCATGTTAAGTGATTGCTGCTGAAGTAGTGTGAGGCAAACAAACTAGACTTAAAGATGGCAGAGAACCACTTTAGGGATACACCCCGAATGTCTTCATTTTCAGTTTCACCAACCAATGAGATCTCCCAGAGGAAAACGTGAAAGTCCCCAGCTGTTGCTACTGTGTTAGAATCCATCATTGTGTCCTGGACAGCAGAAATAGCTAGGAGGCATGAACAAATCTGAAATATTTTTTAAAAGAGTAACAAAAATGAATAGTCCAGTGGAAAAAAGAATTAGTTCAATCAAAAGCAAACCATGAATCCATTTCCTTAGGGTAAGGCAACTTGGGAAAATGCCTTTCTGCTTTATTCTTTGATATACATGTAGAATAAATCGCTGTGTCCGTGCACGAGGAGCAAGCCCTCCAGAGAAATGTATCTTCCAGACATCTTCCAGAAATGGCTCTCATCACTGGAGTCATGCTTTTCAAAGTACAACAGGCCTACTCCTGGAAACGGAGGACAGAGAGCTAGAAGCACATGATGTGCAAAAGAAGGGAAAATGTATCTTTAAAAATTGACACACATAACATTGTAGACAATAATTTAATCCTCATAATGAACAAACCAATGACTTAGGATTTTTTCCTCATCTTTTCTAGATAAAGTAAGTGAGGCTTAAAGTGATTTAACTAACTTTACCAAGGTCACAAAGCTAGTATTAAACCCCATTCCTTACCTTCCCTGTAGTATCAACTTCACTCAGCAGCAAGTAACTTAAAGTTAGAAGAAGAACGTATTCCAACTCTATCCAGCTTAATACAAAACAACTTGGATATGTCCTGCAGTTACATTATTATCATAATAATTATAATTGTGGCTGTGCTGTTTTAAGGAACTTTAGACAATCTTCTGTTCAGTCATAAGTTGCTTTTACCTATATGTTCAGATCTAGGGTATGTGTGTTTATCATGCCTATCAGCAGAAGCTTTTCTGAGGGTATCGAAAAATAACATGCTGAAGAATAGGAAAAGGAGTCTAGACTCAGAAAATAAATGTATAAGGACTTTACAGATTCTTTGGTGAATTGAACCAAAGAATTGATGGCATTTAACTTGGACTGACATTGCCAATTAGCTTCCATGAAAACATTTTCTAAAAGGATCAAGGCATATGTGGAAGAACAGCTAAATGGAAAGCAAGGTCCCACATGAAAACTTAGTAGGCTCCTTTGAACACCTTCATATAAAACAGCAATGAAGCTGGACTGGAGCATGTGACTTAGATCTAAGATGGGTCCCTCATTTCCTCCATTTCCTAGGTCCCTTAGATCTAAGATGGGTCCCTCTGAGATCTGAGTGGGTCCCTCATTTCCTCCTAAAGAAAAGATGTCTGAGTCTTAACATCTTTGAGCTTCTGTGTGGTTCAGGACTGTGATGCAATGACCAGCATCCTTAGAGATATATGCAGAGGATAATGAGGCCTTGGGTTGGCTTTTCAACTTGGGTACACAAGTATAGGAAATAGAAAGAGCCAAAGACAGAGCCACAGGTGAGTGCATGACCTTTTAAGGCATATGTGGCTTCCAGTAATGTAACTCATGTTTCAGGTTAACAGCTCTTCCTTCTCTTGGGAACTGAAGGAGCAAGGAGGAAGCACACAGATTGAGGCCAACCCCTACTTCTCCCATGTTTCAGTCTGTGAACCAAGCTCCATTGAACAGCCACACCTGTGATCAATCATTCAGCGATATTAATATTTTCCTTAGATGTGGATGCTACTAGACTCTTAAGAAAACCCCACATCTACCTCCATGTGGTCACATTTAAGCTCTTATCATTGTTGCACTTCTTCTCTCCGCCTCTTATCATTGCCTGCTTGCCTTCCTTCCTTCCTTCCTTCCTTCCAGAAAGAAGGAAGTGAGATGGAAGGTTTAACCAAAGATCTCAGAAGCTTCTTAAATGAGTCAGGACAATAATTACCTTCATAGCCACACTATAAAGTAAGCCAAACATGTAAATCCTCTGATTTTAAATCATTTCTTAAATTATGTCTTGCCATATTCTCTATGAAAGCTCACCTCAACAGTCCAAATATTATATTGAGAAATGATCTAGTATTAACTATCCCTTGCCTCCTTTAAAAAAATCCCCAAAAGAAAAAAGTCTACATATCAAATAAACATTCCCCCAGTACTCTGGTTGTAGGAGCTCTGAACTCTTTGATTATTCCTCTACAAGCACTGATTCCTTTCAGAAGCAATCTTATTTCTGAGTAGACGGAGCCAAGCTTTCAGCAGCTGACTGCTGGTTATTTCACCTAGAACAGGTCTGTCTCCTTAATACCTTGAACGTTGAATGACTGAACCCTCTGTTCTCTCATGTGTTCATTTTTCTAGAGTTCAGTCATTCAACAATCACACAAGCATGGAGCAGCCCCAGTCCCATGCCAACAAAATTTAGTGTGATATATAATTACTGCAGCAATAAATGTCCCCAAGCAAAGGTGATGTTTCTCTCATATACTGTCATCTACAAAATCTAAATAGAAAATGTAAGGGAAAATGAGAATTTTAGTTTGATTTTATCAAGATATTATCAAACATGTGACAGTTTTCTAAGGCTACAATGTTGTATGATATTCAGAACAGTCATTGTGATGACACAGGCTTTTAGTGCCTTGTTAGCCCTGTAGTATTTCTGCAACTTTCCCCAAGTCTATGCATTCAGAGCTGAAATAATAAATACATTATTACTATATGTTCTTCCCCAAACCCTTAAATCCCATTAGTGTATGGTTGTTAATTACCTAGGTTTTGGTACTACCTCAATGGTAGTACAAAAATTCTACTATTTCTGTTAAACTTGGACCCTACTTACCCTAGATGAGTGGTTCTCAACCTTCCTAATGCCGCAACCTTTAAATACAGTTCCTCATGTTGTGCTGACCCCCAACCATACTTAGCAATGGAAATAATTTTATGGTTGGGGTCACCACAACGTGAGGAACTGTATTAAAGGGTTGTGACATTAGGAAGGTTGAGAACCACTGCCCTAGATACTTCTCTTAGATCCAGTTTAGAAACAAGATGAAAGGGAGGATTGGGTGAGATAAAATATAGAAATCAAAGCAAAACAAACAAAATGAGCAATCTGTGGAATTTCTTTCCTCTTATCCTACACAAACAGCTCGAGAGCCATAAGTCTCACACACTGGTGATTTGTTGCTTTAAATAAGTGAAGACCCAGCCTGCATGAATAGATTGGAAACAGGATACAGAGTGCAATGACAGCTAGGATAATAGTGCTTTTCTATGAATCAGTGTTGGAAAATCTTGTCACCAAGGATTATGGGTGAAGTGTGAAGTCTATCCCTGGGCATCTAGTTTACCCTAACAAGAACAACATGTGCCCTTGTGCAAAGTCTGTAGCAGGCGTCCTCAAACTTTTTAAACAGGGGGCCAATTCACTGTCCCTCAGACCGTTGGAGGGCCGGACTATAGTTTGAAAAGAAAAAAAAAAAAAACTATGAACAAATTCATATGCACACTGCACATATCTTATTTTGAAGTAAAAATACAAAACGGGAACAAATATAATCACACCGCCTCATGTGGCCCGCGGGCCGCAGTTTGAGGACACCTGCATAAGGAAATGTTTCCTTGTTTCTTCCTGTTGCTTTAACTACTATTCTGTCCAGGTCTGCTAAATGTAGTAACCTAGTTTCTCAATGTTATAGATTTTCTAAATGCCTCTGATAGCTGCATTTATATTATTTATATAATTATACAGTAGAACTGCTATAAATTGACCACCCAAGGGACTGTAACAAACTGGTCAACATATGGAGGTGGTCCACATAAGGAACTGGGCCTACTGTACTAATACATACATGTGGTGCATGTCCATTCTATGCAAATTAGGTCAATATAAGGAGATGGTCAATGTAGGCGTGTGGTCAACTATGGAGGTTCTGCTGTATTTGCAGGCTCTGTCTACTTCACTCTCCCACACATGAAGGTCATTATAATGTGACAAAAGACCTGTTCAAAGGATCCTAGTAATTGCTCCAAGTGATAATGAAGATAAATATATATATATATTTTTATTAAATCATAGCTGTGTGCATTAATGCGATCATGGGGCACCATACACTAGTTTCACTGACCATTTGGCACATTTTCATCACTCTGGTTAACATAGCCTTCTTGGCATTTTCTTAGTTATTGTGCTAAGACATTTTCATTCCACATTTACTAAGTTTCACATATACCCTTGTAAGATGCACCGCAGTTGTAATCCCACCAATCCCCCTCCCTCCGCCCCCCTACCCCTTCCTTCCTCTCCCTTTGCCCTTTCCCCCTATTCTTAGATTGTAACTGGGTTATAGCTTTAGTATGTTCTACCTTCATCTTTAGGGCCAAACTAACTTAGGATGTGTTCTGACACCAGGCTTATGGCCCAAGATAAGGCTATTTAGTGGTAAAAGTGAGAAGAAAAGTAAGGTAGAAAAATGTCCGACTTGCCCTGAGGTACAAGCTCTTATTTAACTTGCACAGCCATCCACTTATATAGTAAAGAGGATAAGGCTGGGAAAGGTACTGACAAGGTGAAGTAAAGTGAAGGTTTGCTGAGGGCTGTTGACCCTATGGAGATAGGAAGGAGGAGAGGAGGGACTTTGCATGGGTCCCTGAAGACACTCAGTAGTGAGGTTTCCCATTAATTCCATGGACTGCTGGGCACTGAAAATCCAATTTGCAATTTTCTTTTTTTTTTTTTTTTTGTAGAGACAGAGTCTCACTATACTGCCCTCGGGTAGAGTGCCATGGCGTCACACGGCTCACAGCAACCTCTAACTCTTGGGCTTACGAGATTCTCTTGCCTCAGCCTCCCAAGCAGCTGGGACTACCGACGCCCGCCCCAACGCCTGGCTATTTTTTTTTGTTGTTGTTGTTGTTGCAGTTTGGCCAGGGCTGGGTTTGAACCCGCCACCCTCGGCATATGGGGCAGGCGCTCTACTCACTGAGCCACAGGCACCGCCCCAATTTACAATTTTCTTTACCTTTGAGGAAGAGACAAGGAGTGTGGATGGAGAGGAAGACAGAGAAGCTGAAGCTTTTTCTGTCTCAACTAGTAAACCAACAGGAGAAAAAGGATGTGACAGCTACCCTGAGTTTTACTGAATGGGACTTGGTGGTTAATATATAGAGAGGCAACAGTCTTTAACAATTGAAAGAATGAACTATCCAATAGACTAACATATTAAATTCATTAAAATTATTGCCATTTACATCAATTTGCCAGAGTAACTCATGTATTTAAACTTGACCATAGAAGCCCACAACTGATGTCAAAAATAATACATAGGCAATTTGTTGACTGAATACTTACCACCTGCAGGTAACATAGGATATGCTTTCTAAATTATCTAGTTAGTGAACTTGAGGGTCATAATAATTCTAGACATTAATCCATTTTGCAGAGAAGTACATTAAGGATTGGAGATATTGAAAAACTTGCCTGATAACGTCAAGTTTGTAAATAACACAAATGTTTGTTCATATATGCTTTCATCTGACTGACAGAAAAGCCTGTTTGTGGTTCATATTTCTAGATGTCCTGACTTTTAAGAGCAATTGGAAATTAAGATTTTATTCTCTAACTCCTTGAATATTGGCTCCATTTTCTCCCAAACATGGAGAATACCTAAACAAACACTTCTGTGGGTAACATTCAGCCTGCAATCTGGCTGTTTGCAACTTCTGCTGAGTCTAATAGCATACAGTTTATAGAAAGAGCATGAGCATATAAGTTCAGCAAGTGGGTTAAGAATATGGAGATAGAGACTACTTTCATGTTTTATGTAATCCCATATGGCATTCTCTTGTAGTACCTTATAAATATTCATTGTATGCATTTTATGTGAGTGGCACTATACTAGATACTAAGGATACAACAATAAATAAGAGATAAGGCATCTTTTCTCATTGGAAAGAGACAAGAAGCAAATACAATTTCATATAATAGATTGGATACTTTTTCTTCCATTCTTGAGATACTTTGCTAAGAAGAATATGTTCCAGCTCCATCCATGTAAACATGAAAGAGACATTTGTGATGGCCCACATCACTGAGAATGAATGGAAAAGACTCCAAACTTAAAGCCACTCTGTCCACAACCTCCACCTAGGAAAATCACTTCTACCAAGGATCTTTTATGGAGAATACAATCTGATGAGATTTCAAAAGAATGGGGAGCTTCATGAAAAATGGTCTTGGCATCTTGCTTGCTTTGCTTGCTTCAGGTTTCCGTCTTGATTTCATGATTCCATACTCCAAGTACGAAAGGAGGGTGAAGGTTGATGGAAGCTGCTAATTCTCTGACTTCATTTCTAAGTATTTCTTGCTTCTCCCCACACCTCTACTTTGTCTCCTTAATCTCAAGACCTTCCTCCATGGTGACTCTCCATCCAGGCAGCCTTCATGAGACTCATGTGCCCTTCCACCTACATGCACGATATGCGCTAAACTTTGTTGGGGAGCAAGAACTTTGTTGTCTAGTTGCACCTCATCGTCACAGAAGTTATGTTGTCGGCTTGTCATAAGATCAGACCTCTGGAGGACAGAAAATGTGCCTATTTTCTCTTCATACCTCATGGCAAATGATATTTGCTAAATTAAAAAATATATATAGGGGAGGGAGACAAGATGGCGGACTGAAGCCAGCTTTCAACAGAGGCTCCCGTCCAGAAGGAGAGTTAAGGGACAGGAATTTAGTAAGTATCCTGGTGGACTTGAGCCTCACCAAGAGAGAAGGTTGAAGAATGCACATCAACACCGCTGAGGCAAGCTGTGATCACAAGGACGCAAACAAAAGGTACAAAATCCACCACCAAGCGGACGGGAGTCCCCCTCCCCCATGAGATGGGCTCAAGAGCCCCACAATTAAACAAGCGGGCAGAAATTAAAGGCCCTCCCACTACACTTCACGGGAGAGACCTTCTAAAAACTGGACCTACCTCCCCTACTGGGGTGTCGTGGCATTCTCCTGCCAGGCATAAAACTGAATAAAACTTTGGGAATCCTTCGCCGGCAACCCTCCTGGCGCTCCCCTCCTGCCCACTGAGGTCTGGAGGCTTGTCCCCCAGGAGTTCGGATCCTTGGGTGATTTCTCAAGGGGAGTGGACAGTCCCCGAGTTGCGACTGGTCAGCATTGACTCTGAGGCACGCAAGTGGGGAGAGGGCACCGGGCTGAGGGGGAGTCACGCCTCGGCGGCACTTCCCTGCGGTGCAGTGCAGCAACCCTCCCCGGGCAACATTACGAGGCACAAGACTGAATAAGTCTCTAGCTTCCCCGCTGAGAGCTGAGAGCCCCTACTCTCACTCGGGGTCTGAGGGCCTATCCCCCAGGAGTTCGACTCCTTGGGTGATTTCTCGAGGGGAGTGCACAGTGCCTGAGCTGCGTCAGGTCAGCGCTGACTCTGGGACACGTGAGCGAGGAGAGGGCACTCTGCTGAGGGGAAATCAAGCCTTGGCGGCACTTCCCTGCGGTGCAGTGCAGGAGCCCTCCCCTGGCCGTATTGTTGAGTAAAACTGAATGAAACTCTAGCTTCCCCCCTCCACTCCCAATCGGGGTCTGGGGGCCTATCCCCCAAGAGTTCTGATTCTTGGGGGATCTCTTGAGGGGTGTGGACCCAGCACAAACTGCGGCCGCTCAGTGCTGACTCTGGGGCGCGAGACAGAGGAGAAAAGGGTCGCCTGAGTGCCCACACCAGAGCAGCAGTTCCCTGGAGGTAGATCAACAGCCGTTTTTTCTTTAACGGCAGAACGCTCACTTCTGGATATTCTGAGGCCACACCCCCTGTCTCCCTGGGCAACCAGAGGAGGCCACCGGTGACACGGCTCACAAACCCGGAAGCCTCCAGGGCGGGGCCGACCCAGAGAGGTGTTCAGACGCAATTCTCCAGCAGCAAAGACGTTTGAACTCAAAACAGCCCGTCTCCTGTAGGCGACGACAGGAACAGAGACAGAACCTCACAAAGTTGTCTGTTCTGTTCTGTTCTGTTAGCAGCATGCATCAGGGACGGGGCTAAGCCTGAGTGAACACCTCCTTCCCATCACCTGCATCAAACACTCAAAGATGTCAGGCCCCATCTCCTCCTGCTAGATAGCGGCAGTCTGCGGGGGCCTGGCAGACTTCCTTGCGATTCAGGCAGGTGCAAACCCCTGGAGTGTCTGTTCACTGCAGGCAACTGGGTTAGCCATCTGCAGAGATACCAGTGACTGGGTCCGACGGAGGGGCAAAGTGGGGAAGGAGACGTCAACCTTCCTAGACTGCTCTGTTTGCTGGGTGGCTCCTCCTGACTCCACGCTGCACTGGGGTGAGCCGTGTCAAAGGAGTCACCAGGCCCCTGTGATCCAGTTCCCAGAGACCTCTTGAACTCTCCCGCCCAAGACAGGTGCCGATTGAGACAGTTGATTTGGACCTTTTGAACTGGGCTAATAGACTGAGGACTTTTCAGGTGGTGCCCTGGGTGTGCGGTTGTAGGAAGGTTTGATTCTCCTTTTCCAAGGGGCCAGAGGTGGGCAGGCGGGGTGACTTAATTGCTGATTTTTCCACACAGCTGAGACTTCAAGCCAGAGTAGAAGTTGCAATAGGATCGAACAGAAACCAGTTGAAAACAAGACAGAACCACTTTGCTCCACCACACAAGACAGGGCCCCACTTTTCAGGCCACAACACTGTACGGGCCCTCGATAAAACCCCAGGGGAAAAACCAAAGGGAGTAAAATAACCATGGGGCGGAATCAGCGGAAAAACTCTGGTAACATGAATAACCAGAATAGATCAACCCCCCCAAGAAAAGATACGGCAGATGTGATTGAAGATCCCATTCATAAACAACTGGCTGATATGTCAGAAATCGAATTCAGAATTTGGATTGCAGACAAGATTAATAAAATGGAATTAGGAATTCGAGGAGAAATTCAAAAATTGTCTCAAGAATTTAACGAATTTAAAGACAAAACCACCAAAGACTTAGACACACTGAAGCAAGAACTTACAGCCCTCAAAGATGTGAAAAATACAGTAGAATCCCTCAGTAACAGAATGGAGCAAGCAGAAGAAAGGATTTCTGACATTGAAGATAAAGTCTTCGAACGCTCCCAATCTCTCAAAGAGGAAGAGAAATGGAGAGCAAAAACGGATCACTCACTCAGAGGACTCTCAGATAATTCGAAAAAAAGCAACATAAGAATTATAGGGATTTCTGAGAACGATGAAGTCGCCTCCGAGGGCACAGAGGCCCTTCTGCATGAAATTATGAAAGAAAATTTTCCAGACATGCATAGAGAATCTGAAATTCAGATAGCAGACAGCTTCAGAACCCCAGCACGATTCAACCCCAATAAGTCATCCCCCAGACATATCATAATTAGCTTCACTAAAGTTAACATGAAAGAGAAGATTCTCAAAGCAGCCCGGTGAAAGAAAACTATAACGTACAAAGGTAAGAATATTAGAATAACTGCAGATCTCTCTGCTGAAACTTTTCAAGCCAGAAGAGGCTGGTCATCAACTTTTAATCTCCTAAAGCAAAAAAACTTCCAACCCAGGATCTTGTATCCAGCTAAACTGAGTTTCATCTATGATGGAGAAATTAAATACTTCAATGACATTCATATGTTGAAAAAACTTGCCATAAGTAAACCAGCTCTTCAGGATATTCTCAGACCTATCCTCCACAATGACCAACCCAATCCTATACCACAAAAGTAAACTGACTCAGAAACTTCGGATCAAACTGCAACTTCCACACTGGCGAAAGGATTAAAAATGTCCACTGGACCTTTGAAAAACTTGATAAACAAAATTCCACCAGACTTATCAATACTCTCCATCAATGTGAATGGCTTAAACTGTCCTCTAAAGAGACATAGGTTAGCTGACTGGATACAAAAACTCAAGCCAGATATTTGTTGCATACAAGAGTCACATCTCACCTTAAAAGACAAATACAGACTCAGGGTGAAAGGATGGTCATCCATATTTCAGGCAAATGGTAATCAGAAAAAAGCAGGTGTTGCAATTTTATTTGCAGATACAGTAGCCTTTAAACCATCAAAAGTAAGGAAGGACAAGAATGGTCACTTCATATTTGTTAAGGGTAATACTCAATATGATGAGATCTCAATTATTAATATCTATGCACCCAACCAGAATGCACCTCAATTTATAAGAGAAACTCTAACAGACATGAGTAACTTGATTTCCTCCAGCTCCATAATCGTCGGAGATTTCAACCCTCCCTTGGCAGTGTTGGATCGATCCTCCAGAAAAAAGCTGAGCAAAGAAATCTTAGATTTAAACCTAACCATCCAATATTTAGATTTAGCAGACATCTACAGAACATTTCATCCCAACAAAACTGAATACACATACTTCTCACCAGCCCACGGAACTTATTCGAAAATTGACCACATTCTAGGTCACAAGTCTAACCTCAGTAAATTTAAAGGAATAAAAATTATTCCATGCATCTTCTCAGACCATCTTGGAATAAAACTTGAATTGAGTAACAACAGGAATCTGCAAACCCATACAAAAACATGGAAGTTAAATAACCTTATGCTGAATGATAGCTGGGTCAGAGATGAGATTAAGAAAGAAATCGCCAATTTTTTGGAACAAAATGACAATGAAGACACAAACTATCAGAACCTCTGGGACACCGCAAAGGCAGTTCTAAGAGGGAAATTTATAGCACTGCAAGCCTTCCTCAAGAGAATGGAAAGAGAGGAAGTTAACAACTTAATGGGACATCTCACGCAACTGGAAAAGGAAGAACATTCCAACCCCAAACCCAGTAGAAGAAAAGAAATAACCAAAATTGGAGCAGAATTAAATGAAATTGAAAACAAAAGAATAATACAACAGGTCAATAAATCAAAAAGCTGGTTTTTTGAAAAGGTCAATAAAATAGATAAACCTCTGGCCAACCTAATCAGAAAAGAAAAGAGTAAAATCTCTAATATCATCAATCAGAAACAACAAAGACGAAATAACAACAGACTCATCAGAAATCCAAAAAATCCTTAATGAATATTACAAGAAACTTTATTCTCAGAAATATGAAAATGTGAAGGAAATAGACCAATACTTGGAAGCACACCACCTTCCAAGACTTAACCAGAATCAAGTGGAAATGTTGAACAGACCCATATCAAGTTCAGAAATAGCATCAACTATACAAAACCTCCCTAAAAAGAAAAGCCCGGGACCAGATGGTTTCACATCAGAATTCTACCAAACCTTTAAAGAGGAATTAGTACCTATATTACTCAAACTGTTCCAAAATGTAGAAAAAGAAGGAAGACTCCCCAGCAAGTTCTATGAAGCAAACATCACCCTGATCCCCAAACCAGGAAAAGACCCAACAAGAAAAGAAAATTATAGACCAATATCACTAATGAATATAGATGCAAAAATATTCAACAAGATCCTAACAAACAGAATCCAGCAACACATCAAACAAATTATACATCATGACCAAGTTGGTTTTATCCCAGGGTCTCAAGGCTGGTTCAATATACGTAAATCTATAAATATAATTCAGCACATAAACAAATTAAAAAACAAAGACCATATGATTCTCTCAATTGATGCAGAAAAAGCTTTCAATAATATCCAGCATCCCTTCATGATCAGAACACTCAATAAAATTGGTCTAGAAGGGACTTTTCTTAAACTGATAGAGGCCATCTACAGCAAACCCACAGCCAATATCATGTGGAATGGAGTTAAATTGGAATCATTTCCACTCAGATCAGGAACCAGACAAGGCTGCCCATTGTCTCCATTGCTTTTCAACATTGTAATGGAAGTTTAAGCCACCGCAATTAGGGAAGAAAAGGCGATCAAGGGTATCCATATAGGGTCAGAAGAGATCAAACTTTCGCTCTTCGCAGATGATATGATTGTGTGTCTGGAAAACACTAGGGACTCTACTACAAAACTCCTAGAAGTGATCAAGGAATACAGCAGCATCTCAGGTTACAAAATCAACATTCATAAATCGGTAGCCTTTATATACACCAACAACAGTCAAATTGAAAAAGCAGATAAGGACTCTATCCCATTCACAGTAGTGCCAAAGAAGATGAAATATTTGGGAATTTACCTAACAAAAGACGTGAAAGATCTCTATAAAGAGAACTATGAAACTCTAAGAAAAGAAATAGCTGAAAATGTTAACAAATGGAAAAACATACCATGCTCATGGCTAGGAAGAATCAACATTATCAAAATGTCCATACTACCCAAAGCAATAAATAATTTCAACGCACTCCCTATTAAAGCTCCACTGTCATATTTTAAAGATCTTAAAAAAACATTACTTCGTTTTATATGGAATCAGAAAAAAACCTCGAATAGCCAAGACATTACTCAGAAATAAAAACAAAACAGGAGGAATCACACTACCAGACCTCAAACTTTACTACAAATCAATAGTGATCAAAACAGCATGGTATTGGTACAAAAACAGAGAAGTAGATATCTGGAACAGAATAGAGAACCAAGAGATGAATCCAGCTACTTACCACTATTTGATTTTTGACAAGCCAATTAAAAACATTCAGTGGGGAAAAGATTCCCTATTTAACAAATGGTGCTGGGTGAACTGGCTGGCAACCTGCAGAAGACTGACATTGGACCCACACCTTTCACCATTAACTAAGATAGGCTCTCATTGGATTAAAGATTTAAACTTAAGACATGAAACTATAAAAATACTAGAGGAGAATGCAGGGAAAACCCTTGAAGAAATTGGTCTGGGTGAGTATTTCATGAGGAGAACCCCCCCGGGCAATTGAAGCAGCTTCAAAAATACACTACTTGGACTTGATCAAACTAAAAAAGCTTCTGCACAGCTAAGAACACAGTAAGCAAAGCAAGCAGACAGCCCTCAGAATGGGAGAAGATATTTGCAGGGTATATCTCTGAAAAAGGTTTAATAACCAGAATCCACAGAGAACTCAAACGCATCAGCAAGAAAAGAACAAGGGATCCCATCGCAGGCTGGGCAAGGGATTTGAAGAGAAACTTCTCTGAAGAAGACAGGCGCACGGCCTTCAGACATATAAAAAAATGCTCATCATCTTTAATCATCAGAGAAATGCAAATCAAAACTACTTTGAGATATCATCTAACTCCAGTGAGACTAGCCTATATCACAAAATCTCAAGACCAGAGATGTTGGCGTGGATGCGGAGAAAAGGGAACACTTCTGCACTGCTGGTGGGAATGCAAATTAATACATTCCTTTTGGAAAGATATATGGAGAACACTCAGAGGTCTAAAAATAGATCTGCCATTCAATCCTGTAATTCCTCTGCTGGGCATATACCCTGAAGACCAAAAATCACAACATAACAAAGATATTTGTACCAGAATGTTTATTGCAGCCCAATTCATAATAGCTAAGTCATGGAAAAAGCCCAAGTGCCCATCGATCCACGAATGGATTAATAAATTGTGGTATATGTATACCATGGAATACTATGCAGCCTTAAAGAAAGATGGAGACTTTACCTCTTTCATGTTTACATGGATGGAGCTGGAACATATTCTTCTTAGTAAAGTATCTCAAGAATGGAAGAAAAAGTACCCAATGTACACAGCCCTACTATGAAACTAATTTGGGACTCTCACATGAAAGCTATAACCCAGCTACAACTTAACAATAGGGGGAAGTGGGAAAGGAGGGGGTGGTGGGTAAAGGGAGGGGGATCGGTGAGATCACACCTGTGGTGCATATTACAGGGGTATTTCTGAAACTTGGTAAATGTAGAATGTAAATGTTTTGGCACAGTAACTGAGATAACGCCGGAAAGGCTATGTTAACCACTGTGATAAAAATCTGTCAAATGGTCTATGAAGCGAGTGTATGATGCCCCATGATGATATCAATGTATACAGTTATGATTTAATAAAAATAAATAAATAAATAAATAAAATATATATTTAGCTCCTCTCTCACTTTCTCTATCATCACGGTGTGTGCGATTAACTCTGTTTCTCCATGTCTTCTCACAAGGCTTTCAGAATCAAGAGATTTCTGGCCAAGAAACAAAAGCAAAATTGTCCCATTCCCCAATGGATTTGAATGAAAACTGGTAATAAACTCAGGTATAGGCTCAGCACCTGTAGCTCAGCGGCTAGGGTGCCAGCCACATACACTGGAGCTGGTGAGTTTGAATCAGGCCCAGGCCTGCCAAACAACAATAACAACTACAACCAAAAAATAGCCGGGCATTGTGGTGGATGCCTATAGTCCCAGTTACCTGGGAGGCTGAGGCAAGAGAATCGCTTAAGCAAGAGTTTGAGGTTGCTGTGAGGTTTGGAGGTTGCACACTTTACCAAGATGACATAGTGAAACTCTGTCTTAAATAAATAAATAAATAAATAAATAAATAAATAAAATCAGTTACAACTCACAGAGGCAACATTGAGGAAGAACCAAGCTGGGTCTGTAAGGAATTATGCTTGAGATGATACACATACTGACACTGTATCAAGGTCACTATCCCCTTACCATATCAAGCTGAAAACATCACTATGATCTGAGCAGTCAGACACATTTCATTGGGAAAATGATTTTTCTCTTTGTTTATACCCTCTGCATTAATAAACTGGTAAATATGTTCTCCTGATCATGATCCCAAGATCATTTTTGTTTGGAAAAAATATGTATTTAGGTGGTAGGAGTGGTCAATTATTTTTAAAAAATGGTTACATGTCTGGCTCCCTCTCTCACAGCCATTGTAGTACATTGAGCTCCATAGAGACAGTGCTGGGACAAAAAAATAGCTAAACATGGGCAAAGGAGATCCTAAGAAGCCGAGAGGCAAAATGTCGTCATACGCATTCTTTGTGTAAACTTGTCAGGAGGAGCACAAGAAGAAACACCCAGCTGCTTCAGTCAACTTCTCAGAGTTTTCTAAGAAGTGCTCAGAGAGGTGGAAGACCATGTCTGCTAAAGAGAAAGGAAAATTTGAAGATACGGCAAAGGCGGACAAGGCCCGTTATGAAAGAGAAATGAAAACCTACATCCCTCCTAAAGGGGAAACAAAAAAGAAGTTCAAGGATCCCAATGCATCCAAGAGGCCTCCTTCAGCCTCTTTCTTGTTCTGTTCTGAGTGTCGCCCCAAAATCAAAGGAGAATATCCCGGCCTATCCATTGACAATGTTGCAAAGAAGCTGGGGGAGATGTGGAATAACACTGCTGGAGATGACAAGCAGCTTGATGAAAAGAAGGCTGCAAAGCTGAAGGAAAAATATGAAAAGGATACTGCTGCATACCAAGCTAAAGGAAAGCCTAATGCAGCGAAAAAGGGAGTCATCAAGGCTGAAAAAAGCAAGAAAAAGAAGGAAGAGGAGGAAGATGAGGATGATGAAGAGGATGAATAAGTTGGTTCTAGCACAGTTCATTTTTTTCTCTTTTCTTGTCTATAAAGCATTTAACCCCCCCTGTACACAACTCACTTCTTTTAAAGAAAAAAAATTGAGGCTTAGTGCCTGTGACTGAAGCGGCTCATCAGCCACATGCACCTGAGCTAGCAGGTTCGAATCCAGCCTGGGCCCACCAAACAACGATGATGGCTGCAACCAAAAAAATAGCCAGGCATTGTGGTGGGTGAGTCCCAGCTGCTTATGAGGTGGAGGCAGGAGAATCGCTTGAGCCCAGAAGTTGGAGGTTGCTCTGAGCTGTGATGCCATGGCACTCTACCCAGGGCGACAGCTTGAGGCTGTCTCAAAAAAAAAAAAAAAAAAAAAAAAGTAAAAGAAAAAAATTGAAATGTAAGGCTGTGCAAGATTTGTTTTTAAACTGTACAGTGTCTTTTTTTGTATAATTAACACACTACCGAATGTGTCTTTAGATAGCCCTGTCCTGGTGGTGTTTTCAATAGCCACTAGCTTGCCTGCTACAATATGGGGGTTGTAAATTGGCATGGAAATTTAAAGCAGGTTCTTGCTGGTGTACAGCACAAATTAGTTATATATGGGGATGGTAGTTTTTCATTTTCAGTTGTCTCTGATGCAGCTTATATGAAATAATTGTTGTTCTGTTAACGAAATACCACTCTGTAATTGCAAAAAAAGGTTGCAGCTGTTTTGTTGAAAAAATTCATATAATATGCATTTTATAATGAGAAGAGGGTAAGGTTGTGAGGGAGGGGAAAGTTGTAACAAAGTCTTGAAGGATTATTCTTATTAGAATAATTGCTATCTAACTTCATATATAAAATAGTTCAGTATATAAAACTTGCCAAAACATGAGAAACCATCACCTTTTCTGGAAACTGGAGGTTGTGAACAACATGGTCCAATAGAATAAAGGCCCAGATGATAAAAGCCATGGTCGGAGACCTGGGAAGACACCAATTCACTTGGAGATTTGAAAACCATACTGATTCCATACTGAGTATAGACTATATCTTAAATATGGTGAGGAACAAAGAAATTTTGAGGAGATACACCACAATTAAATTTGTATTTTGAAATCATCTGTCTAGCCACACTGTAGAGAAATTGATTGGAAAGATGGAGACTGAAGTCATGGAGAGCAAATAGAAGGTAATCTCTAGAATCGGGGCAGAAGATAACTTGCCTATGATAGCTTCATTAATGGTAAATGTGCATGGTCAGAGAAGAAAAGTTCTTAGAAAAAATAATCAATAGGTTTCCATGGGTTGAAGGGGCTAAGGGAGATTTCTGCTTTAAGGTGTCAAGTGACTGATGGTGACAGGTACAGTGAATGGAAACAGAGAGAGACAGGTACATCAGGTCTTGAAAGCCTTGCAATATTCTTTAAAATTCCTCAGTAGCCCAGAGCTACAGAAGTCAAAGAGGGGTATTGATTGAGAATTGGAGTTTCATTATATAGGTGAGTGGTGGGAATGACATTGTATGCAGTCTAAGTTGGACAGAGAAGAAAGAAAAAATGAGATAATGAATAGAAAACAAGCATAGGAACTTCTAGAGCAGTGATTTTCAACCAGTGGGTGTGCTGTGTCATAATGGTGTGCCGTAAGAGGATCTTAGGTGTGCTGTGAACATTTTTAAAGATCATTAATTAAATCATGTTCAAAAGAAGTTCAAAAAATAATGAGTATATTCTTTCCTTTTACTCTTTTTTTTTTAATCAACGTAATTAAAGTGTGCCATGGAAGTTTAACTATAGGTTCAAGTGTGTTGTGAGACAAAAAAGTTGAAAATCACTGCTCTAGAGACATACTCCTCATTTTTGGTTCTGCACATAAGGAGTTTGGAGCTTGGAAGTCATTATTCTCATTGTCTACAAAAGAAAAAAGAATGTGAACAAACTGGATTTTAACAATTCTTTTTAAGGACTGAGATCACAAAGCACAATACTGTTCCCAAAATCAAAGAAACAGGTAGATAGAGAGAATTTTAGCTGACCACAGCAGAAGCCCAGGGTGAGAAATCTCAGCAGGATCCAGTGCCAGGGTGGGAAAACCTGAACCATATCAAATTAATAGAGACACAATGTGGGTAAATTGGAGAGGTAAAAATTCTAGAAGTGGAGAGGGCAGTCTTTGGGTACCCCTGCACTGTAGTAAGTTTTGCCTCTGTAGCTGGGCCAGTTTCTCTCAGTAAACAGCAACAACCATCCCCATGGCTTAGGCAAGCAGCAGCGAGGAGGCTTGGGGAAGTAGTGTTTTGAAATATGCCCAGAGCACCCTGTTCTTGATTTCTTTTTTCCCGTAGAGACAGAGTCTCAATTTATGGCCCTCGGTAGAGTGCCATGGCATCACACAGCTCACAGCAACCTCCAACTCCTGGGCTTAAGCAATTCTCTTGCCTCAGCCTCCCGAGTAGCTGGGACTACAGGCGCAAACCACAACGCCCAGCTATTTTTAGGTTGAAGTTCAGCTGGGCGGGATTGAACCCGCCACCCTCGGTATATGGGGCTGGCGCCTTACCGACTGAGCCACAGTCTCCGCCCCCCCTTTTTTTTTATTATTGGGAATTCATTGAGGGTACGATAAGCCAGGTTACACTGATTGCAATTGTTAGGTAAAGTCCCTCTTGCAGTCATGTCTTGCCCCCATAAAGTGTGACACACACCAAGGCCCCACCCCCCTCCCTCCATCCCTCTTTCTGCTTTCCCCCCCCATAACCTTAATTGTCATTAATTGTCCTCATATCAAAATTGAGTACATAGGATTCATGCTTCTCCATTCTTGTGCTGCTTTACTAAGAATAATGTCTTCCACTTCCATCCAGGTTAATATGAAGGATGTAAAGTCTCCATTTTTTTTAATAGCTGAATGGTATCCCATGGTATATATATACCACAGCTTGTTAATCCATTCCTGGGTTGGTGGGCATTTAGGCTGTTTCCACATTTTGGCGATTGTAAATTGAGCTGCAATAAACAGTCTAGTACAAGTGTCCTTATGATAAAAGGATTTTTTACCTTCTGGGTAGATGCCCAGTAATGGGATTGCAGGATCAAATGTGAGGACGAGCTTGAGTGCTTTGAGGTTTCTCCATATTTCCTTCCAGAAAGGTTGTACTAGTCTGCAGTCCCACCAGCACTGTAAAAGTGTTCCCTTCTCTCCACATCCACACCAGCATCTGCAGTTTTGAGATTTCGTGATGTGGGCCATTCTCACTGGGATTAGATGATTTTCATTTCTCTAATATATAGAGATGATGAACATTTCTTCGTGTGTTTGTTAGCCATTCATCTGTCATATTTAGAGAAGGTTCTATTCATGTCTCTTGCCCCTTGATATATGGGATTGTTGGCTTTTTTCGTGTGGATTAATTTGAGTTCTCTATAGATCCTAGTTATCAAGCTTTTGTCTGATTGAAAATATGCAAATATCCTTTCCCATTGTGTAGGTTGTCTCTTTGCTTTGCTTATTGTCTCCTTAGCTGTACAGAAGCTTCTCAGCTTAATGAAGTTCCATTTGTTTATTTTTGTTGTTGTTGCAATTGTGATGGCAGTTTTCTTCAAGAAGTCTTTTCCCAGGCCAATATCTTCCAGTGTTTTTCCTGTGCTTTCATTGAGGATTTTTATTGTTTCATGCCTTAAATTTAAGTCCTTTATCCATCTTGAGTCAATTTTTGTGAGTGGGGAAAGGTGTGGATCCAGTTTCAGTCTTTTACATGTAGACATCCAGTTCTCCCAACACCATTTATTGAATAGGGAGTCTTTCCCCCAAGGTATGTTCTTGTTTGGTTTATCGAAGATTAGGTGCTTGTAAGATGTTAGCTTCATTTCTTGGTTTTCAATTCGATTCCAAGTGTCTATGTCTCTGTTTTTGTGCCAGTACCATGCTGTCTTGACCACTACGGCTTTGTTGTACAGACTAAAATCTGGTATACTGATGCCCCCAGCTTTATTTTTATTACTAAGAACTGCCTTAGCTATACGGGGTTTTTTCTGGTTCCATACAAAACGCAGAATCATTTTTTCCAAATCTTGAAAGTACGATGTTGGTATTTTGATAGGAATGGCATTGAATAAGTAGATTGCTTTGAGAAGTATAGACATTTAACAATGTTGATTCTTCCCATCCATGAGCATGGTATGTTCTTCCATTTGTTAATATCCTCTGCTAATTCCTTTCTGAGAATTTCATAGTTTTCTTTATAGAGGTTCTTCACCTCCTTTGTTAGGTATACTCCTAGGTATTTCATTTTCTTTGAAACTATGGTGAAGGGAGTTGTGTCCTTAATTAGCTTCTCATCTTGACTTTTATTGGTGTATACAAAGGCTACTGACTTGTGGACATTGATTTTATATCCTGGAACATTATTGTATTTTTTGATGACTTCTAGGACTCTTGTGGTTGAGTCTTTGGGGTTCTCTAAGTGTAAGATCATGTCATCAGGAAAGAGAGAGAGATTGACTTCCTCTGCTCCCATTTGGGTTCCCTTTATTTCCTTGTCTTGCTTACTTGTATTGGCTAGTACTTCCAGCCCTATGTTGAATAGTAAAGGTGACAGAGGACAACCTTGTCTGGTTCCAGTTCTAAGAGGAAAAGCTTTCAGTTTTACTCCATTCAGTAAAATATTGGCTGTGGGATTGTCATAAATAGCTTCAATCAGTTTTAGAAATGTGCCACCTATGCCTATACTCTTCAGTGTTCTAATTAGAAAAGGATGCTGGATTTTATCAAATGCTTTTTCTGCATCTATTGAGAGGATCATGTGATCTTTATTTTTGCCTCTGTTAATATGGTGAATAACGTTTATGGACTTGCGTATGTTAAACCAGCCTTGCATCCCTGGGATGAAGTCTACTTGATCATGATGAATGACTTTTTTGATGATAAACTGTAATCTATTGGCTAGGATTTTATTGAGAATTTTTGCATCTATATTCACGAGTGAGATTGGTCTGAAATTCTCCTTTTTGTTTGGGTCTTTTCCTGATTTTGGTATCAAGGTGATGTTTGCTTCATAGAATGTGTTGGGGAAGATTCCTTCTTCCTCAATTTTTTGGAATAATTTCTGCAGTACAGGAATACTCTCTTCCTTGAAGGTTTGATAGAATTCTGGAATGAAGCCATCTGGACCAGGGCATTTTTTGGTTGGAAGATTTTTTTATTGTTTCTTTGATCTGAGTGCTTGAAATTGGTCTGTTCAGGAGCTCTATTTCTTCCTGGCTGAGTCTAGGGAGAGGGTGTGATTCCACATATTGATTCATTTCCTTCACATTGTCAAATTTCTGGGCATGGAGTTTCTGGTAGTATTCAGAGATGATCTCTTGTATCTCTGTGGGATCAGTTGTTATTTCCCCTTTATCATTTCTGATTGAGGGTACTAGAGATTTTACTTTTCTACTTTTCATTAGTCTGGCCAATGGTTTATCTATTTAATTAATTTTTTCAAAAAACCAACTCCTTGTTTCATTAATTTTCTGAATGATTCTTTTGTTTTCAATTTCATTTATTTCTGATTTGATTTTGGATATTTCTTTTCTTCTACTGAGTTTAGGCTTAGATTGTTCTTCTTTTTCCAATTCCATAAGATGGCTTGTGAGATTGTTGATGCACTCTCTTTCTGTTTTTCGAATGTAGGCATCTAAAGCGATGAATTTTCCTCTCAAAACTGCTTTTGCAGTTTTGGTAACTTGTGTCTTCATTGTTGTTATGCTCAAGGAAGTTAATGATTTCCTGTTTTATTTCTTCCTGCACCCATCTGTTTTTCAACAGAAGGTTGTTTAATTTCCATGCCTTTGTGTGGGATCGAGCATTTTTGTTAGAGTTGAGTTCCACCTTTAGTGCCTTATGGTCTGAGAAGATACAAGGTAAAATTTCAATTTTTTTGATTCTGTTGATATTTGTTTTGTGTCCCAGGATATGATCAATTTTGGAGAATGTTCCATGGGGTGATGAGAAGAATGTATATTCTTTATCTGTGGGATGCAGTGTTCTATATGCATCTGTGAAGCACAGTTGTTCTAGGGTCTCATTTAAATCTCTTATATCTTTGTTTAATTTCTGTTTAGAGGATCTATCCAGCTATGTAAGAGGAGTGTCAAAGTCCCCTGTTAATATGATATCATCAGATATCACATTGCTCAGACTGAGTAAGGTCTGTTTCAAGAATCTGGGAACATTTAAATTGGGTGCATAAATATTTAGAATTGAAATGTCTTCTTGTTGTATTTTTCCCTTGACCAATATAAAGTGACCATCTTTGTCTTTTTTGACTTTATTTGCTTTAAATCCACGTGTATCTGAAAATAAGATTGCAACTCCTCTTTTCTTCTGAATTCCATTTGCCTGAAAAATTGTCTTCCAACCCTTGACTTGGAGCTTTAATTTGTCTTTTGAAGCCAGGTGTGTTTCTTGCAGACAGCAAATGGATGGCTTGTGTTTTTTAATCCAGTCAGCCAATCTATGTCTCTTCAGTGGGGAATTCAAGCCATTAACATTTATTGAGATAATTGATAAGTGTGGTAGTATTCTATTCGTCTTATTTTGTGAGAGTCCATTGCTTAGTTTTATCTTTTGCATCAGTGTGGAGGTTAGGTTCTGTCCTTTAGTTTCTGAGTTCTTACTTTGCTGCTGATCCATTGTGGTGGTCAGTGTGCAGAGCAGGTTGAAGTATTTCCTGTAGTGCTGGTCTTGTTGTGGTGAATTTCCTCAATGTTTGTATATCCGTAAATGATTTGATTTCTCCATTAATTTTTAAGCTTAGCTGAGCAGGGTACAGAATTCTGGGCTGAAAATTGTTCTGTTTAAGTAGATTAAAGGTAGATGACCATTGTCTTCTTGCTTGGAAAGTTTCATTAGAGAAGTCTGCAGTCACTCTGATGGATTTGGCCCTGTAGGTCAACTGGCGCTTACTCCTGGCAGCTTGCAGAATCTTTTCTTTTGTCTTGACTTTGGACAGGTTCATAACAATGTGTCTTGGAGAAGCTCAGTTAGAGTTGAGGCGACCTGGGGTCCAATATCCCTCTCAAAGCAGTGTGTCAGAATCTTTCGTGATATTTGAGAAATTTTCTTTTATAATATTCTCTAGTATGGCTTCCATTCCTCTGGGGCATTCTTCTTCCCCTTCTGGGATTCCTATAACTCATATGTTGGAATGCTTCATAAAGTCCCATAATTCTGACAGTGAACGTTCTGCTTTCTCTCTCTTCTTTTCTGCCTCTTTTACTATCTGAGTTATCTCAAGAACTTTGTCTTCTACCTCTGAAATTCTTTCTTCTGCATGGTCTAACCTGTTGCTGATACTTTCCATTACATCTTTAAGTTCCCTAATTGACTGTTTTAGTTCCTTCAGCTCTGCTATATCCTTTTATAGTCTTCATATCATTCATCTCTTATTTGATTCTGTTTTTCCATTTCCTTTTGGTTATTTTCCGCTTTATTAGTGGTTTCCTTCATTGTTTCCATCATTTCTTTCATGTTTTCAACATGTGTGTTCTAAATTCCCTTTCTGTCATTCCTAACATTTATTTATAGGTGGAATTCTCTTCAGTAGCTACCTCATGGTCCCTTGGCGGGATTGTTCTGGACTGGTTGTTCATGTTTTCTGGCGTTTTCTGCTGATTCTTCCTCATGAGTGATTTCTTTTATCTGTTTCCTTGCCCTAATTTTCCTTTCACTTCCTCCTGCTCTTTAATTCTTGTGCCTGTGGACTAAGGGTTCGATGAGTTCTTTTGGTACAGGACCAGAAGGGTGAGAAGGTTGAAGAACAAGAAATGGATGAAAGAAAGGAGGACTGAGTGATAAGGAAAAAAATAGAGAAAGGAGAGGGGGTGGGTAAAAGGAACATTGACAAAAGGAAGAGAGGCACAGAAAGAGGGAGACAGAGAAATATAGGCCTACAGTAGGGTACTTTGACACAACCTTAAAGAAAACCCACCTTCTGGGGGTGCCCAGTTTGGTGGTTCCCTTGAGGTCAGCAGCTCTTTGCTAACCTGATCAGACACAGTACCACACCTCCACTAAGTAGAGAGGAAAGACAAAAATGCTATAAATCAAACAAAAAAAAGCAAACAGTAAACTTTATGGGATAAAATTGGGTGACAAATAATAGCAGTAGAAACGCTAGCAAAAATGAACTTCTAGTTATTGAAAAAGGTAGCAATGGGAAATTATAATTAAACTAGAAAAATTGAGAAAGAAAAAGAATCTGTATGGAAAAGGTTGAAATTCAAAAACAAAACAACATCAACAACATCAAAATAAACAAACAAAGAAACCAACCAAACCAAAAAAAAAACACAACTAAAAACAAAGCAGTATGTATATGTTGTTGAATATTGTCTGGGCAATACATGGTCTTCTGGGGTATGAGATGTTGATCACGGTTCTGATACAATTGGAGGCTGTTGATTTCTCAAACCCCAGCAGTTAAACACCCTAAATCTCTCTTCAGCCCACTTAAAAGGCACTTTGAACTTGTAAACTTGCTGAGCAGAAGCTTTCCTAGGATAATGCTTGTTGCTGGAATCACTGCTGAAATGGCTATCCACTTACCCAGGGTGCCAAAACCAGTCTCACTCTGCCCCTGAGGGTTAGGGCTGCATGGCGGCTCAGATCCCACCCTTAGGCTACTCAGTTGCTAGGTTACCAGCTCCCACCTGGATTCTTGCTCTGCGACCCTGAGCATGGAACTTGGCAGGGCAGATCACTTGCAATGGCTCCCTATGGCCCACAGCCACACTATTAGCTCCGTCTGGCTCAGTGGCTCAGACTGGGGCCCTAGACAACAGCCAAAGTTCTCCACACTCCCACTCAGGCAGTTCAACTGAGTGCCAAGTCCAAAGACACCAAAACAGTTCACAGGTAAGGCCTTTCCGGTTTGCAGTCTTGCTGCTACTGAACTTACAGTTGCGGGTGGGTTTAGACCGATTGAACACATGCAACCACTTGCTGTTTTTCCACTGTTTTAGTCCTTCTTTTGGGGTCCAGAAGTCTCTCGCTGACTCCCTGTATCCTCACAGGGGTGATGATAGGCAGATCCCACCAGTCAGAGATGTCTGGAGTCCTATCTCCCCAGACTTATGGTGCCCAGATGCAAGGAAGCTATTACTTGGCCGCCATCTTGCTCTCCCCCCCCTTTTTTTTAATTAAGTCATATACACATAGATCATGTATATATTAATGCTTTTATGGGATAGCCCTCAATGGAAAACAGCTTCCCAGAGCCTAGCTGGGGAATGGGAAACACCCAGTCCTAGTCTTCATGTCTTCCCAAAAGGGGAGAAAACAAACAGAAAAGCACAGTGTGAGACCTGTCCTCGGGTAATAGACAGGGGACATCTAAATGAGCTGTGGGACAAGAGACATGGCAGAACTTAATGAAGAAGCTGAGGTCTTCTAAAGTCGTGGTCCAAGGGAAGAACATTTGAACTTAATATTTCAGAAGCAGACTAAACCCAGGGTGCTGACTAATCCAGAGCAGATAGTCAGACACATTTAAAGGAGCATTTAGGAAAGGGACGGAATAGCTGACTAGTAATGAGTGCAAAGCATTTAGAAAGACTGGACAGCTGGCCAGATTACAAAACAAGTGTTTAAATGTTATTCCACAAATGACCTGACCAAATGTCTATCGGTCAGAAACTCTCCCATGATTATCATATTCATAAAGGTCAGGCCCTACAGTCAGACACCACTATAGCAAAAAATCAAAGATAAAATGGTAGGTGATACACATTTATGGGAAAGCTCTAAGGTTTTATTATCTTGGGGACTAGAATTAATCAGGTGATGCAGTTATTTTTGTTCTGCCTCAGGGTACAAAGGTGTTATTTTGTCTACTTGTTGCTGTTTTTTTCCCCTGACTGTAGTGTATGAACTCTATAGTTCTGTAGAAAGAGGGCAAAATGTCAGTTATTTTTTATTCTGCGAGTTTCACTTCTAGTGCAATACTGACTAAAAATCATGACAATTGCTTCCTCCTTCTAGTTGACCCTAAGGACCTCACAATTATCTGTACACTACCTTGTCCCTTTCAAATAAACAATGGGAAGCGATTGCACATCATGAGGACTCTCTTCTTAGAAAATGATAAAGGTCAGGAAATAGTCATTACTTCTTTTTTAACCTAGTAGATAGCATCCTATTATAAAATCATTCAACTAATACTGCGAATCTGACTTAAGCTATTTTGTAGTGTTGCCCCAAAGCACCTTTTAGATATTTGCTGTAGAAAATGAAAAAATAAAATCAGATTCTCAAACAAAAAATTCAAAATCACAGATCTATGGTTTTCTAGTACATTTCATATTCGCTTATGTGGAGGGAGACTTCCTTTTTACAGAAGAATGTGCATAAGTTTTGTGAGAGTTAGCTGCTACTTTAAGTTAAGCTTTTATTATTGCCAAAACAATTACCTCAAAATCAAGGCAGGTAGGTAAGTAGATGGATGAATGGACGGATGGATGGATACAGCAAGAGAAAGAGAAAGAAACAAATGAGCATCCAATTAATACTGGTATTACAAAATCTACATTCAAGTGTGGTATCTACAAAATGGAGGATTATTTTCACTGTCTCAGTCTGTTTATGTTGCTCTGAAGTAATACCTGCGGCTGGGCAATTTATAAAGAGAAGAGGTTTACTTGGCTCACAGTTCTACAGGCTGTACAAGAAGCATGGAACCGGGGTCTGATTGACTTCTGCTAAGGTCCTCAGGTTGCTTCCACTCATGACAGGAGGCAGAGAGAAAGGGAGGAAGAGAGCCAAAAATTTGCAAACAACTCTTAGGGGAACTCTTGTCAGAACAAATATAGTAAGAACTCGTTCATTCCTGAAAGGACCTCACCAAACCATTTATGAGAGATCCACCCCCATGCCCATGCACTCCCCACCTCCAACATTGAGGTTGGATCAGATTTTAATTTGGGGTATAGAGGGTCAAATATCTGAACTATGTACTCAGCTATGCCAGTGGCTATAACAATATATAGAAAGAGATTTTATATAATGTTAGCTAAATTCAATTTATATTTGTTATGAACTGAAACGTAAATGGTAGTATGAATGAGAGCCAGGATCAAGTATGACACACATTATAAGTCATATTTGTCCCTACAAGAGTTCCCCTGAGAATTGTTGACAGGAACCTGGCGCCTTTGCTTCCCCTCTCTTTTCCTCTCTGCTTCCTGTCATGAGTGGAAGCAGCCTGAGGGCCTCGGCAGAGGTCAGACAGAGGCTGGTTCCATGATTCTTGAACAGCCTCCCAAATTGTGAGCCAAGTAAACCTCTCTCTCTCTTTTTTTTATTATTAAATCATAACCGTATACATTGATATGATCATGGGGCATCATACACTCACTTCATAAACCATTTGACACATTTTTATCACAGTGGTTAACATAGCCTTTCCGGCGTTATCTCAGTTACTGTGCCAAAACATTTACATTCTACATTTACCAAGTTTTGCAAATACCCCTGTAATATGCACCACAGGTGTGATCCCACCGATCCCCCTCCCTCTACCCACCCCCCCCTTTCCCACTTCCCCCTATTGTTAAGTTGTAGCTGAGTTATAGCTTTAATAAATTGTGGTATATGTACACCATGGAATACTACGCAGCCTTAAAGAAAGATGGAGACTTTACCTCTTTCATGTTTACATGGATGGAGCTGGAACATATTCTTCTTAGTAAAGTATCCCAAGAATGGAAGAAAAAGTACCCAATGTACACAGCCCTACTATGAAACCTCTCTCTTTATTAAGAGGGGAGATAGTCATTGACAGAGACAGAGAAAAGAAGGAAGAAGAAAAGTTGAGTTAAAAAAAAAAAAAAGGAAGAAGTGATTTTTTTTTTTTATTATGTTCAGTGAAAGCCGGAGTGGCACAGTGAGGAAAAGATTGTGGAGACCACTGGGGAGAAGCAAGGGCAGAAGAGGGAGGGCATAGGGGAGAGTCCACCTGGAGTCTGTTAATGTAGATGGTGATGAATGTGAACGCAGACTTCACATCTCTCAGGTAGGACCAAAAAGAGAGAAAGCAGATGGGAAAATTAAAAAGAAATTCCTAAAAAGACTCGATGATGTGAGATGATGTGAGAAGTAAGGAATACTCATTAAAACAAAATTGAAAGATCAGATATGTAAATGAGTCAGAATTCTTCAATTCTTAAAAGAAGAGATAGGATCTGTGAATACGAGTTAGTAAAGAAAATAATAGTTCAATGTCTTGCACCTAATAGGTACCTCCTCACTATTGGAAAAATGGACAAGTGATAATACAGCTTTGCCAGTTGATTCCTATTGTAAAAATAAGAAATGAGCTTTCTTCTAAGGAAACAGCAACTGCCAAATTCTCTCCTTGTTGTATGTTTGTTAAGCTGCAGTAATAACTAGGAACTCCTGCCAGCACCAGAATACTGTATAAATCAATGTTCAGAAGCAATATTATTATACACCATCTTGGGTTTTGGCTTTTATTTTAGGACTCCTGAAGTCTGGTTAGAAATACATCATTTATATTCGCACTTTTTTTTATAGTTTTCATAATGGAAACTAGATTCCTACCATCGCTGTAGATAAACTCAGCTTTTATAAGCAAGACTATGTAGAAGATGAGTTGCTCCAAGTTTTTAATGCAAATTGCTTAGCGCACTAAAAAGGTACTGCTTTTCCCCATGTAAATGTTTTATTTGCATTTTAAGTCTCTTGTAAAACTCTATTAAGTATCATTCTCTTATTTTAGTAATTTCCTCATTGTGGAGTTTAGGAGGCACAAAATAGAAACATCTATTTCTTAAGTATTATTAATATTTATAATAACTTTTAAGAAAAAGATCTAATAAACAATATTGTTGCAAGACTAACAGAAATCCAAAAAACAAAAATATGAAACACAAAAAATGGCAGGAGTGGAGCTGGGAAAAATCCAGAATCCTACTCCACTAATAAAGCGGCTGTTTTCATTTATAATGATTGTTAAGACTCCTAATGCATTCACTGGTAAAGAACAACTATGGAATTAATTTTATGTGAGCATAGCAATCCCTTTTATCTTTTCTGTAATAAAAGATACAAGGGAGAGCTTGGATTATATCCAAGGTTCATCTTATGTGCATGTTCTCCATCTTTCCTCTCCCTCCACTCTCAGAGGCCCAGTCTATAGAACAATACTACCTGTGAATGACTACATTAGCCAACCACCTTGGACACCTCAGCAACATGTTGTTTTGGGGCTCACTCAAGATTTATAGAGACAAAGAAAAGTAGAGTGAATGTTTCACAGAAGTCATGGTTCAGAGATGTCACTGCAGTGTCCCAGGTGGGATCAATTCTAGACTTTGCCACTAACACTTTGTGAGGCTTGGAAAACTTGCTTACCTTTGCTGAGCCTGTTTTCTTTTTTTTTTTTTTTTAATTTTATCTGTGAAATAAATACAATCACATATTTACCTTAGAGGGTTGAAGAGAAGTAAGTGATTGAACATGTACAAAATGCTTAGCACATTGCTAGGCACACAGTGAATGAATTTTCATGTTGTTTTCAAAATCTGAACCACATTCTCTCTCTCCTATCTACCACCAGTTAAGCTTTCTCATGTATGAAGAGAAATATCAGCCAAACACAGAACATCATATCAACTATGGAATCTAGAGGGGAGTTGGCCATTTAATAGAAAGAGTAGATTCCTTTGCACACAGATGTGTGTGTATATATATATCTCACAAAATATTATGAAATTTTCTCTCCACACTATCAAGAAAGTAAGCCTGGTTTAGTAGAATAAGTACTTGGGTTCAAATCCTATCTGTAAATCTTGCCAGCTCTGTGACTAAAAATTTGTGTGCCCCTCTCTAGAACTTTTCAATAAAATAATATGAGTTATCTTAGATAATCTGTCAGGTTCCTTGGAGAGCTGTCTAAATTTTTATATAGATTAACACATGCCAATAATTAGGAACAAGAAGGAAGTTTAAAAAACAAAAAGCAAAGTGGAAGGCAAATACAAATGTTACGTTGCTTTGAATCTTTAATATGTCACTACCATTTACCAAGAAAGTACAGAAAAAGGTGAAATGTTGATAAATAGCAATATTTTCTCATTCTGAAATTTCTTTATTTTTATATATATTCATTCATTTACTCAAGAATAATTTATTAAATATCTTGTATAAACCAAACCTTGTACTGGATTCTGGGAATTTAGAAATAAATTTAGGATCCCTAATGTAAACAAATGATCACAATGTGATGACAACTATGTTTAATGTGTTCAAAAGCATCATCATGAAAACACAGAAATAGATATTTTTTAATGGAATGGTGAAATAGAAAATGATGTGCTTTGAAATCAGGCAGAATCCCCACTCACAAATTCATAAATTGCAACTTTGGGAAATTTGATTAATCCTTCAGCTTTGTTATCTGAAATATTGTTTGACAATGTTTTTATGACTAAATAACTGTGTTTAGCCCAGTACTCAGCAGAAGCTCAGTAAATACTCTCCTTAGAAAGTATGACACTTGATTTGAGTCTTGAAAGGAAGATTAAGAGTTTTCTTAGTAGATACAGTGTAATGGGTATGGGAGAAGTGTAGGATGTTGACGGGATAGTATTTTAACATATGTGAACACATATTTTGCACTCTATAGAGTGGTCCCCTATTACTAGAGAAAATTTATAGGTAAATATGGTAGACAAGTTTTTAAAGAGAATCTGTTCTCAGAAAAGAATTTTTTTCTATCATGCTATCTTATATGCAGGAAGGATCTGTTGAAATATAATTAGTATATTATTAAATGTATGTTTGTAAGATTATCTAAGGGTTAACGTGGTAACTGGGTTAGAGGCTGGGACAAGGTGAAGAACAGTGTTGTAGGGATGAAATAAAATATAGAGAAGGCTAGGGCAGGACGAGGGGGATAATGTTGTAGAGGTGAAATAAAGCGTATTAATAGGGTGGCACCTGTGGCTCAAAGTGGTAGGGCGCTGGCCCCATATGCCGGAGGTAGCAGGTTCAAACCCAGCCCTGGCCAAAAACTGCAGGAAAAAAAAAAAAGCCTATTAATAATATCGATGGATAGCTTCAGAAAGATTAAGTTTGAGATGTGAATACAAGGGATGGGTGGGGTTCAGAAGCTTATTATAAAATCAAAATTGAAAGCTGCAGGCTGTTATTTACATTGAATGATAGTATTTGGGGATAAGAGAGAGAAATCAAACAATATGCTTTAAAGCAGAAGACTTGGTTTAGTGAATTAAGATCCAAAAAGGACCATATGATCATTTTCAGTGATGCTTCTCATTTACAAGTGCATTTTTATATTTTAAAAGTGAGCATTAGAAGTAAAGAAATTTCACTTCCATGACTGTTTCTCCTCTTTTTGTTTGAGGAGATTTTTTTTTTTTTTTTTTTTTTTGAGACCAAGTCTCACTATGTCGCCCTTAGTAGAGTGCCATAGCGTCACAGCTCACAGCAACCTCAAACTCTTGGGTTAAAGAGATTTTCTTGACTCAGACTCCCAAATAGCTGAGACTATAGGCACCCGCTACAACACCCGGAGATTTTGTTGTTGTTGTTGCATTTGTCATTGCTGTTTAGCAGGCTCCAGGCCTAGTTTGAACCCGCCAGCCCCGGTGTATGTGGTGGGCACCCTAGCCACTGAGCTACAGGTGCCGAGCCAAGGAGGAGATTTTTCTTGAGAAAATGTTTCTTGAAAGTGGATTTTGAGGAACAATTGTTGTTCCCTGGATTGAAAATAGGTATTTTATTTAAAGGAAGAAAAGGGTTCCTTGGTCAAAGAAGATTGGGAATCATGAGATCTCTTTTTTTTATGCAGTCTCCTGTGAGAATTAGTAGACTATTCTGAACTGTGAATTTCCAAATAGGAAATATTTTTCAAGCTCATTTTTCCTCAGCTTTATTTAAGTATGACTGACAAATCGAATTGTATAAATTTAAGTTATGTAATGCAATGATTATATATATATACATACACACAGATATGTACACAGTTAAATGATTACCATAATCAAGTTAGTCCGCACATGTATAACCTCACATAGTTTTTTGTTTGTTTGTTTTTAGTAAGAATGTTTAAAATCTAGTCTCTTACTTTCATAATAAATTTCGAGTGTACAATGCAATATTGCTAACCAAAATCACCAAGTTGTACATTGGATTTCCTGAACTTATTCATCTTATAACTGAAATAATTGAAAATTCCTTTAACTAAGATTATCTAACAATGGAATCTATCCTCATACCACTTACCCTTACCATTGTAGGTACCATATTCTAAGCTCCAGACTTGAGGAAGTGCTGTATTGTCTAGGTTTTGTTTGATTGCTTGCTTTTGGTTTTGCTAGTTAAGGTGCATAAATGTTTTGTTTTTAAGTTGTATATATGATGATAAAACATCAATAAGAAAACTTTATGATAGAAAGCATTTTTATCCCCAGCTCTAGACCCAGACACAGCTTCTCTTAATTGTATGTTTTTAATGCTTTTTATAACTATTTCTATAACTCTAGGTAATATGTCTTATCACTTAACTCATCAATTTTAGATAATATCTATTACTATCCAATCTGAAAATAAGCATTTAATTCACATGCCTGGTTGCTATCTTTTCTCTTGACTAATACCAATGTTTGATATTTTATATGATAGTTTTAGTTTTTCTATTGCTTGCCATTATGATTTAATATAATAATTTTATATCCTATTCTAGATCATCAATTTTTGATATTTTTTCTTAACACTGTTTTTTCTTCTGCTTTCTGAGACATTATCTGACAAATAATTCTACATTTTTATTTGTACATAATCATTTTTATTTCTACATAATCAAATTCTTTAATATTTATCTCCTACAACCACAGTGAATTCTTTGTGACTCTGTGCATAGTTTGAATGTACAAAGTCATACATCTGAAAATCAATCAAGAGCATTTACATTGATATGACTAAGTAAATATTCTTCAATATTGGCCCAAAAGAGCGTTTTCATTTGTGGGAATCCAGGGTTGAGATACCTTGGGCTACTAAAACAAAATGTTTCTAGAAATACACTTTAATTGATTATTTTATTCTTGCACAGTAGTTTAAATAGCTTCATATTTGGACCATGACCTTCCTGCAAAGTAATAGTGTATGGGGATTTTTTTTTCTACTTTTAGAATTTCGAATCACTTTGATAATTTTCTTGGATCATTTGTTTTTAAAGTATCCTAAGTTCCCTTAAGACTTGAGTTGTTTTCTACTCTGCCAAGTGGTCCTGCTCTCACCTCTGTAGCACCTTCTTCCCTCCAGAAAACATAAGTTGGAGCCTTTGTACTCTGGAATGAATATAGACTGGAGCTTTTTACTCTGATTGACCAGCATTAAACACCCTTTTCAATTCTATGCTGTATCTTCTCCAACATGATGATTTTTTTTTTGTTTATAAACAAAGTAAACAAAAATACTAATTATTTTATGTAAACTAGAATAGATAATGAAATCATCAGGTAAGTTCATATTTATGTTTTTCTCTTTTAAAACTATAGGATAATTACAACTAATCCACCAACCTCTTTCCTGCCCAAAATAAATAAAAACTGGGGAGTATGCAGGAGAGAAATATTAGAAAGGAAGGGGATTTCCTTTTGCTGTTTTACTAGGCCAGTTCTGAGCTTTATGTGCCTTATTTTGATACATTTACTTGAGTGTTGTTCTGCAGCAACTTTGTAAGGGAGGGTATATGGAACTTAAACTTCCTGAATACGTTTGTGTTTGAAAATAATCTTGATTTCTCCTCATAGTTTATTGAAATTTTAACATGTTTACGTTTGTGTTTGAAAATAATCTTGATTTCTCCTCATAGTTTATTGAAATTTTAACATGTTTCTCACACAAGGTGAAAATCATTTTCCCCAAAATTATTAAAGACATCATGGCCATTGTTTTCTAGCTTCTAGGGTCATTAATTGGAAGCTGATAATAGTCTCATTCTCATCCCTTTATATGTCACCATTTTCTCTCTCTGGAAGAATTTAGTATCTGTGCTTGGAAATTCACAATGATGCAATGAGGTTTGGGAATTTATCCATCATTTTTATTATTTTCATTTGCAAGTTGCTAAGTGTTTCTGTCAGTCTGATGACACAAATCTTTCTCTAAGTAAGGAAATTCTCTTCTTTACTTGCTTGATCCTTTTTTCTCCATCCCCACCATTACCTCTTCTGTGGAATCCTAGTGATAGCCCATTGGGCAAGTCGGGCCGAGTCTCACTGTCTCCTACATGTCTTCTTACTTGGTTCCTACTTTTAATTGCTATCATTATGTATTCTGAAATATTTTCCCACCTTTAGATTTTTGATCTTCTATTGATATTTCTTTTTAAATGTCTATAATCTTATCTTTTATCTCTATTAGTGACATCTTATACTCCCCCCCTCATTACTTCAGTTCTTATTTTATAGGTTTAATATCCTTTCAGATTCCTTTGGATGTAATAATTAGAGGACTCTTTTAGGTGTTCTTATGTCCTTAAACTATTTCTGTGGGTTTCTTTTTTTTTTTTTTTTTTACAAGATAAATACTTCTGTTTGGGTTTTTTTTGGTAATTTTCAGTGTACAGTACTGAATTGTCCCATATTTCTCAGTGACTTCCAGGCCTCCAGAGGGGTTTGGATCCCATCAGTTTTCCATGACAGACAAGACAAAACGCCGTCCCTTTATAGCTCTTTGAAAAACTGTGATATTGGAGACATGCTCCACTCCTCTGCATCCCTCCTGTGGGAAAAGCCTCCAGCTTTACCTACTTCCAATAACACAAAGCCATGCAGGCCACAACAAACCACTTACAACTTTACTTTGTTCTAATGTTACCAGAATTTTTTTCTTCAGTAGGTCCTTGGTCTCCAGGATTCAAAGAATAAACCCACAGACCACACATCAGTGGTAATATAGGATTTATTAGACAGAAAGGAATACAGAAGGAGTAAGAATGCACCAGAGATTCTGGCAGAGGGGAAGAACCAAGTAGGAAGACTCTGCATAGGTCCTTTGTCAGAGGTATATATAGTCTAACAAATGAATGGATACAGTCCCTTCGGCTCAGGGCAAAATGTTAGAGTGCTCCCCTCATGAAATTGCACAGGCCTAGGAAATGGGGGGATCCCTATTCAGCTCTGAATGGGGGAATCCTCTATCCCTAGCATTCTGAGACATCCAGACTAGATCCTTTCTATTTGTACTCCGAGATAGAAAGCTAGAATGTTGGACACACACTCCATTTCCAGTTCCAAAAAACTGGAATGTTGGACACTCACTCCATTTCATCTCTTTCTCCCTGGGGGAGAAGTGGTGAGCTGGGTGTTGTCTCTCACTAATAAATTAAACCGGATGGGAGAAGGGTAACATAGGTAAAGTCTAATTATTCTTTTCACTCTTTTTGATGTAACTGTTCTGGGCTTTGTACTTCCCTGGGTTACTGAAAATTTTAAAGTGAATTCTGGAATTCTCATAAAGGTATCATGGTCTATATGTCATTGTTCCATCAGTGTTTCTTTGGAGTAATGACAGCTAGAACTTCCTACTTCACTATCTTGCTGATATCAAACCACCCCCCTCATCATATTGTATAAGTATTTCTATTAATGTCTCACTCCTTACTTTCCTGTTATAATTATTTATTCATATTCTTCCTAAACTATGAACATCTTGGTCCTCTGGGTCATATTTATTTTTGAATCACTTATGTTTTTGAACCATTTCTGAATCACTTGTCTCCTGCACCCTGAACAGTTTCTGATAGATACTCAGTGCTTGTTTACCAAATGACTAAATGGATGAGCCAAGACTCTTGAGTTTCGCATGCAACTGCTCTTCGACCTCAGTCAAGGGGTGAGTCAATGTTAGGGTGCTCCCCTCATGAAATTGCCCAGGCCTAGGAAATGGAAATTCCTCCTATTCAGCTCTGAATGGAGGAATCCTCTATCACTAGCATTCTGAGACAGCCAGACTAGATCCTTTCTATTTGTACTCATGAGATTGGTGCCTATGAGGAAAGTACCCTAACATCTCTCTTGGATGACCATCACTTTCCTCATCATCATGTGAGGATAACATGTATCCACATTTATTCATTCTCAGAAGTTTTATAAAACAAGAATAGTCTAAGATATATTAGTGCTTTTAAAAATCTTCTGTGATACCTATTATTTCCTTTGTTATCACTAAAATTTAATCACCCTCTTCTTTGTTATCATTGTTGTATGTCAAGCAATGATTGATCTATTTTTAGCTGTTAAAATCTATCTACCTATTTGATAATAATTTCCCTGTTTACCTAATAGATGCAGGTGTTTTATATTTTATAACTTTCAATAACTTATTACACAGAAAATACTTTTTAGGATTTCTGAAAAAAATACATAAATTTACTTATGACCTTATGTCTTCACAGAAAACTCTAGATGGCTTTAATGTAAATACTACATTCAGAAGATTTTACATTGAGAGATTAACATGAAAATGAAAAAGTCTATAGTTTTTAAAATGCCATTCAAAATACTTTCATGCAAACTTACACAATTTAATCATCACAACCTATAATAGAATTAAAATGTGTATGTTATTATTCTGATGTAAATAATGAAGAAATTGAAAATGTGAAAGGTTAAGTCATTAACCTTCAAAGTTAATTGATAACAGAAGTGATAACAGAACCATCTACAATCCCCTAATTTAGTATTATTTTACTATGTCATATCAATGTATGCATTCACATTTTACCTTCCCAATCACTTTTTCTATCATTATTTATAACAGTAAAATTTCATCTTTAAAAATTAATGAGAGGCAAAATGTAGAAGAAATAAAATTCACTTGGCATCAGTAAATTTGTTCACCAGCTGTTCTCACTTTTAATTTATAAAATGGCATTAACTGGACCCCCAAATAACAAGACTTTAATGAGAGAAGAGAACTGCTAATTCTTTTCCTTAGCCAATTTTTATTCCCAGGCCAATGAACTAATTATTGAACAGAACTTGGTTATATTTTCCCAACTCACTTTGAGACAATAATCAAAGTAGCTGGAAGAAATATGATAGCATCTTTGGACAACTATTTTGCTTGCAGCTTAAAGAAGATACAAAAAAGGCAATGTGGTGGGAAATGGGTGCTACTTTCCATAGACAGAGTATTGCTGGACTCATGTGGCCAAACAGCAAAGTCATTTATGTGGAATCATTATCTCCAGCAAGGTCATTAAGAAAAATAACTGACCAGATGGAAATGTTAGAGAGCCAGGCCTAAATTAGGGAAACCATTGGCTACATGTGACTCAGAACCTATATGTATAAGCCTGATCTGATTAACTGTTTTGAAAATTACTTTTGCACTGAAATTTAGAACATGCAAGAAAAGAAGATAACTTTCACAGGAAAGTCAGAGCTTGGATGTAAGGGTGGAAACTTGAGAATTACATTACACCACACAATTAACCCAGCTCACTCCCTTCATATAAAGAATATCTACCTTTGTGGAAGTATATTTATGTTTTAGGCAGTTCCAAGTGTTTTGCATTTGATCAAATCCTAGGAACAGGATATGCAGATGAGGAGGCTCTGAGTCCAAAGACTAATAATTGTAATGTTGATTTGAAAAATAATTGTGATTCACTGTAAACTTTCTAAGGAGTAGCCATCATTTTTTAACCCTCTAAATAACTCTTTGTTGTATATGCTGTTATTTTTATCTGCACTTACATAGAAGGAAACTGAAACCAAAGAGATTAAGTAACTTCCTCAAGGTTGCATTTGCCAAGGAGTCAGAATTAGAACTCAGGCAATCTAGTTCTAAATCCTGCACTACCAATCATGACACTAGACTCTTTTTTTTTTTTTTTTTTTTTTTTTTGTAGAGACAGCGTCTCACTGTACCGCCCTCAGGTAGAGTGCCGTGGCGTCACACGGCTCACAGCAACCTCCAACTCCTGGGCTTAAGCGATTCTCTTGCCTCAGCCTCCCAAGTAGCTGGGACTACAGGCGCCCGCCACAACGCCCGGCTATTTTTTGGTTGCAGTTTGGCTGGGGCCGGGTTTGAACCCGCCACCCTCGGCATATGGGGCCGGCACCCTACTCACTGAGCCACAGGCGCCGCCCGACACTAGACTCTTAAGAACTTGGAAATACTGCACAATAGAGACTTGATAAAAACTTGTATAAATAAATTAAATAAACTAACTAAGGATCCCTTAGCAGAGGAAGTGAAGGGAAGAGGAAGAAAAGAAAAAGAAAAAGGAAGGGAGGAAGGGAAAGGAGAGGGAGAGAGGGAAAACTTCCCAAAAGTCATTCTGTCCCTCTGACTGCCATCCAATGCCAGATTTTCTCCAACAAATAACATGCCACAAAGTCAGATCTAGGTCTGCCGATATTGATGAGTCTAAAGTGTAAATGATGATATTGATATTAATGATGTTCTCTATAGAATAGAGGCCAATGGGGCTAGGAAGCCAAGAACTCAGACCAATCCCTGAAAGGGATGTACCATGTACACAGAAAGGACTGGGAGAACCCAGGAAGACAAGTCACGTCTTCACAGCTGGCCAACCAGGGACATATACACTTCTCTCCATTTTTTTCTCCTTATTTATTCCAAACCTTTTAGTAAATCAATCTTTTTATATTTATTTGGAAATAATTTAAAATATAAAAAAAAATTGCAAGAATAACACTAATGCAAAAAATACCCAGTACTTATAGCAAACTATTCTTAATATTTTACTTAATTAGTTTTATTATTTGTACCTCGATGTGTATTTCCTAGGAACTAAGGTAATGTCTTATTAATCAGAAACAGTTATATTAAATATAACAACACTTTGACAAACATATTGCCATGTTTTTGATCAAACAATAAATGATTTTGGCCGGGTGTGGTGGCTCATGCCTGTAATCTAGCACTCTGGGAAGCTGAGGCAGGTGGATTTCTTGAGCTCACGAGTTCAAGAACAACCAGAGCAAGAGACCTGGTCTCTCAGTGGGTAGGGCGCCAGCCCTATATACCGAGGGTGACGGGTTCAAACCTGGCCCCGGCCAAACTGCAACCAAAAAATAGCCAGGCGTTGTGGCGGGCGCCTGTAGTCCCAGCTACTTGGGAGGCTGAGGCAAGAGAATCGCTGAAACCCAGGAGTTGGAGGTTGCTGTGAGCTGTATGAGGCCACAGCACTCTACCGAGGGCCATAAAGTGAGACTCTGTCTCTACAAAAAAAAAAAAAAAAAATAGAAAAACTGAGGCAAAAGGATCACTTGAGCCTGAGTTGGTGGTTGCTGTGAGCTATGACACCACCACACTCTACCTAGGGCAACAAGTTGAGACTCCGTTTCAAAAAAAAAAAAAATGTTTTTATGGTATTTTTTCCTCCATTCAGAATCCAGACTAGAATGATATTGTATTTTATATTTAATTATCATAGCTTTTTAGTCTTCTTTAATTATGAACATTTTCCCAGCTCTTTCTGACATTGATAATTTTAAATAATAATACATCCTACCTTTTTAAAAATAAACAAGCTTTAGTTTTTGAATTTGTTTCATGTTTATTCATGGATAGATTCAGGTTATACATTGCAAGCTTGAGTACTACACAGCGATAGTGTGAGTCTACAAGGATCTCACATCTGGAGATACATGACTTCCATCTGCCCTGCATAAGTAATTGGTCAAGATGTGGTGTAATTTATCCCTCTAAATTTAACAACAATTAATGATTATTTTGCAGTCTAACATTTACTATGATGACTGGAAAGTGATGTTTTTCTGAGTCTAGCACTCTACTGCACTTACCAGTTTACACTTTGCATTCTCTCCCTGTCTTCATCTCTGTGCGATGCCTATGTGTGTACAGACATATCACACATACGCATACATATCTGATCAGTTTTGACTCATGGATTTCTATTTTTTTCCAAAGATTTCTAACTAAGTATTGTGCTTAATTATATGAGTGTTCAAACAGTCCCAGATTTGACCAATAGGAACCCCTTCAGGATACGTCCTATATCCTTGGGATATGCCCCCATTATCTAAAACACATTTTTTTAGCTCTGTTTTTCTAGTGTTAATTTGTTATATAGAAGTTTACTACTAATCCAAATATATGTTGCAATGGTATCATCTTCTCAGACTCTTCTCCAGCAACAGACGGGACCAAGAGCCATGAGGCCTGGGATCTAGTTTGTGAATCAGCTGTGTTAGTCAGAGTCCTCCAAGAAGCAGTACCACAACAGGATTAAATATACAGAGACTGTGTTAAGGGAAAGGATTATGTGATAAGGAAGCTGGAGGAGTCTGGGAAAGCCATCAGCTTGAGATTCAAGTCTGAGCTTGAGTGAGTAAGAGGTAGATTGAGATTTGGCTGAAAGTGTCTTAGTCTCCTGAGCACACTAATGCAGGTTGAGCAAATCCTTTGGGGAGTCCTTGAGCCAAAGTGGATTATCAGATAGGATATTTATTTTCCAGTAATAGGAGCCCCACTGTACTCAGTCACTGGCTAGGTATAGCCCATGGGAGACATAATCTCAGTACAAAAACGGAGATTCCAAAGTGCAACAATGGGAGCCCTTGGTCCTTGATGCTCCCAGCTCCCTGTAGTGGGAAGTCTTCCTAATACATTGTAACTGCTATCTCAGTAGCATCTGACTTTTCTAAATATATGTCCCCACTATCAAACAAGGCTAATCACACTGTCCTCCTTTTTCATAGATATTTTTGAAAAATAAAATAATGTGGATGAAAGTACTTTGTAAAAGTCAAAACTCTATACCAATATAGAGTTTTTGTTCTTACTATTATTATAACAATCGGTGCCAGTCTAGAATTTTTGTTCCCATTATTAATTTTATTTTTACTATGTTTTGCTACTATTATTATTAATAGATGCATCACAAAAACTCAGTCAATATAAATAAGCAACCTCTACCATGTTGTATCTATATTTGACCATTTGCTGGTACATAAGTATAACAAGAAGACTTATTTAGGAAGTGATATTTAAGACAAAGCTAAACATAAGCAAAACTCAACCAGCCAAGTGCAAAGGTAAGAACAGTAGAGCGTTCTCAGCAGAAAAACCCACATGTGCAGCATCCTGAAGGCAAGAGTGAGTATAGGATGTTCAGGAAACTAGCAGAAAATTGTGGTGAGGATTTGAAGTCAGGGAGTAATGGAGAACAAATTTTGTGAGGATAAGGGGTTTGAAATCAAGGTTAAGGGATTTGTATCACTAGCCCATATTCAAGTATTAACACATAGCAGATTTTAAGTAATTGTAGAAGAAAAGGTGTTATTTTTCTCATGCCATTTTTTTTTTTTTTTTTTTTTTAGATTCTCACTCTCTCCCAAGGTCTTCTGTGGATGAAAAGTATGTGCCATACACAAACATTTCTTAGTTCCCCACGAAAGATAATATCACATATGGAATTCTCCATGGTGGTATAATTTAAAGACAAGATCTTTAAAGTTAGAATGATAATTTGAGATTAGTATTTACTTCCAACAAATTGAGTGGGTTTTCTAAATTAGCAAGTTTTAATTCTCTCATGAGGGTCTCAATCTCAATTCCCTGTTAATTAAGATAGACTATGAAAAGAGTCCAAGATGATATTTTGTTGAACCAACTGGAGCCTTCATGAGCAGAGTTAGAGCACACGCACACCCACATGAACTCCTTCCAAATCATTTGTTTGAAGTGGCCCATAAGATCCACAGAATACAACTTAGATCAAAGAATGATTGAGGATTCTCAAGTCGAGCTGAATCCTCCAAGGGTATTTGTAGCGATTTGCATGTTTGAGGTTTGAGGAGACATGAATAATACAGCAAGGAGGAAATTATGAAGTCCAAAGATGTTTATTGACAGAATTTATTTCACTTTTCTCATGCCAGAAAGATGAAAATATTTCCTCTGATTTTTCTAAAAAATTTGATTCACTCCCGAGAGGACAGCTGATAATCCCCACAGACTAGAGAGATTACTGGTTTACCACACATACATAGACGTGGGAACAAGGTCATTATTGCCAGCTATGTGAATGGTTGGTGTACTGGGCTATCATTGTCCATTTTTAAATTTTGTCATTTGGTCTTTTATAATAATTGATTTCCTATGTTCTATTTTCCCTGATCCACTTCTGTTCTAACAAAGCGATGGTATAGATGACTAAAACTTGTTCTCTATAAGACTTGCACTATCTGCAAAGCATCAAATGAGCAATTTAAAGACCAATTGCTTGTATTTTGACTGATTTTATTTCAAGCACATGTTTTCAATCAGCTAACCAGAGCCACCATCTCTGACCATAAGTTAGTTACAGTGGGAGCAGCAGCTGTAACAGTAGGAGCATTGCATAGCAATGAAAATAAATTCATTGCCAAATAGAAAGATAAACAAGGACAGTTCGGCATGGGGCAACTCAACAGAGTGAGAGAAGTTTACCCACCACAAGAAATGCATCCTGATCAGGACTCATCCTGAATGTACTGGGTTTGGGAGGCAGACAGACCAGAGTGTAGACCTCAGCTTTGCCACTCCCCAGTTGTATAGCCTTGTGTAAGATGTTTGCTTAATATTTTTAAGCTATGGTGGCCTCATCTTTAAAATGTAAAGAATCACCCTCCCTCCCTACAGTGCATCTTACAAGGGTACATGTTAAATTTACTAAGTGTAGAATATAAATGTCTTAACACAATAACTAAGAAAATGCGGTGAATATGTTAACCAGTTTGATGAAAATGTTTCAAATTGTACATAAAACCAGTGCATTGAACCCCATGTTGCATTAATATACACAGCTATGATTTATTTATTTATTTTTTTATTAAATCATAGCTGTGTACATTAGTATGATCATGGGACACCATACACTTGGTTCATAGACCATTTGACACATTTTCATCACATTAGTTGACATAGCCCTCCTGGCATTTTCTTAATTACTTTGCTAAGATATTTACATTTCACATTTACCAAGCCTCACATATACCCTCACATATACCCACAGGTGTGATCCTTTCAATACCCCTCCCTTCTACCCACTTATCCCTTCCCTCCCCACCCTTTCCCCCTTTCCCCTATTCTTAGGTTGTAACTGGGTTATAGCTTTAATGTGAAGGTCCTAAAATAGTTTCATAGTTGGGGTGAGTACATTGGATACTTTTTCTTCCATTCTCGAGACACTTTACTGAGAAGAATATGTTCCAGCTCCATCCATGTAAACATGAAAGAGGTAAAGTCTCCATATTTCTTCAAGGCTGCATAATATTCCATGATGTACATATAGCACAATTCATTAATCCATTCGTGGATCGATGGGCACTTGGGCTTTTTCCATGACTTAGCAATTATGAATTGGGCTGCAATAAACATTCTGGTACAAATATCTTTGTTATGTTGTGATTTTTGGTCTTCTGGGTATATGCCCAGCAGAGGAATTACAGGATTGAATGGCAGATCTATTTTTAGATCTCTAAGTCTTCTCTATATATCTTTCCAAAAGGAATGTATTAATTTGCATTCCCACCAGCACTGCAAAAGTGTTTCCTTTTCTCCACATCCACGCCAAAATCTCTGGTCTTGAGATTTTGTGACATAGGCTAGTCTCACTGGAGTTAGATGATATCTCAAAGTAGTTTTGATTTGCATTTCTCTGATGGTTAAAGATGATGAGCATTTTTTCATATGTCTGAAGGCCGCATGCCTGTCTTCTTCAGAGAAGCTTCTCTTCAAATCCTTTGCCCAGCCTGCGATGGTATCCCTTGTTTTTTTCTTGCTAATGCGTTTGAGTTCTCTGTGGATTCTGGTTATTAAACCTTTGTCGGAGACATAACCTGCAAATATCTTCTCCCATTCTGTGGACTGTTTGCTTGCTTTACTTACTGTGTTCTTGGCTGTGCAGAAGCTTTTTAGTTTGATCAAGTCCCAATAGTGTATTTTTGAAACTGCTTCAATTGCCCGGGGGGTCTTTCTCATAAAAAACTCGCCCAACCCAATTTCTTCAAGAGTTTTCCCCGCACTCTCTTCTAGTATTTTTATAGTTTCATGTCTTAAGTTTAAATCTTTAATTCAGTAAGAGTCTATCTTGGTTAATGGTGAAAAGTGTGGGTCTAGTTTCAGTCTTCTACAGGTTGCCAGCCAATTCACCCAGCACCATTTGTTAAATAGGGAATCTTTTCCCCACTGAGTGTTTTTAATTGGCTTGTCAAAGATTAAATAACGGTAAGTAGCTGGATTCATCTCTTGGTTCTTTATTCTGTTCCAGACATCTACTTCTCTGTTTTTGTGCCAATACCATGCTGTTTTGATCACTATCGATTTGTAGTATAGTCTGAAGTCTGGTAGCGTAATTCCTCCTGCTTTGTTTTTATTTTTGAGTAATCTCTTGGCTATTTGAGTTTTTTTCTGATTCCATATAAAATGAAGTATTGTTTTTTCAAGATCTTTAGAGTATGACAGTGGAACTTTAATAGGGATTGCATTGAAGTTATATATTGCTTTGGGTAGTATGGACATTTTAACAATGTTGAAGATTCCCAGCCATGAGCATGGTATGTTTTTCCATTTATTAATATTCTCAGCTATGTCTTTTCTTAGAGTTTCATAGTTCTTTTTACATAGGTCTTTCACATCCTTTGTTAGATAAACTCCCAAATATTTCATCTTCTTTGGCATTACTGTGAATGGGAAAGAGTCCTTGTTTTTTCAGCTTGACTATTGTTGGTATATATAAAGGCTACTGATTTATGAGTGTTGATTTTGTAACCTGAGACGTTGCTGTATTCCTTGATCACTTCTAAGAGTTTTGTAGTAGAGTCCCTAGTGTTTTCCAGATATACAATCATATCATCTGTGAAGAGCGAAAGTTTGATGTCTTCTGACCCTATGTGGATACTCTTGATCGCCTTATCTTCCCTAATTGCGGTGGCTAAAACTTCCATTACAATGTTAAAAAGCAATGGAGACAATGGGCAGCCTTGTCTGGTTCCTGATCTAAGTGGAAATGATTCCAATTTAACTCCATTCAATATGATATTGGCTGTCAGTTTGCTGTAGATGGCCTCTATCAGTTTAAGAAATGTCCCTTCTATACCAATTTTTTTAAGTGTTCTAATCATGAAGGGATGTTGGATGTTATCAAAAGCTTTTTCTGTATCGATTGAGAGAATCATATGGTCTTTGTTTTTTACTTTGTTTATGTGCTGAATTATATTTATAGATTTACATATATTGAACCAGCCTTAAGACCCTGGGATAAAGCCAACTTGATCATGATGTATAATTTGTTTGATGTGTTGCTGGATTCTGTTTGTTAGGATCTTGTTGAATATTTTTGCAACTATATTCGTTAGTGATATCGGTCTATAATTTTATTTTCTTGTTGGGTCTTTTCCTGGTTTGGGGATCAGGGTGATGTTTGCTTCATAGAATGTGTTGGGTAATCTTCCTTCTTTTTCTACCTTTTGGAACAGGTTGAGTAGTATAGGTACTAATTCCTTTTTAAAGGTTGGTAGAATTCTGATGTGAAACCATCTGGTCCCGGGCTTTTCTTTTTGGGGAGGTTTTGTATGGTGGATGTTATTTCCGAACTTGATATGGGCCTGTTCAACATTTCCACTTGATTCTGGTTAAGTCTTGGAAGGTGATGAGCTTCCAAGTATCGGTCCATTTCCTTCAGGTTTTCATATTTCTGAGAGTAAAGTTTCTTGTAATATTCATTAAGGATTTTTTGGATTTCTGAGGAGTCTGTTGTAATTTCATCTTTGTCATTTCTGATTGATGAGATTAGAGATTTTACTCTTTTTTTCCTGATGAGGTTGGCCAATGGTTTATCTATTTTGTTGACCTTTTCAAAAAACCAGCTTTTTGATTTATTGATCTGTTGTATTTTTCTTTTGTTTTCAATTTCATTTAGTTCTTCTCTGATTTTGGTTATTTCTTTTCTTCTACTGAGTTCAGGGTTGGAATGTTCTTCCTTTTCCAGTTGCTTGAGATGTCCCATTAAGTTGATAACTTCCTCTCTTTCCGTTCTCCTTAGGAAGGCTTGCTGTGCTATAAATTTCCCTCTTAGAACTGCCTTTGCGCTGTCCCAGAGGTTCTGATAGTTTGTGTCTTCATTGTCGTTTTGTTCCAAAAATTTGGCAATTTCCTTCTTGATCTCATCTCTGACCCAGCTATCGTTCAGCGTGAGGTTATTTAACTTCCATGTTTTTGTATGAGTATGCAGATACCTATTGTTACTCATCTCAAGTTTTATTCCATGATGGTCCAAGAAGATGCATGGAATAACTTCTATTCCTTTAAATTTACTGAGGTTAGACTTGTGACCTAAGATGTGATCGATTTTGGAGTAAGTTCCCTGGGCTGATGAGAAGTATGTGTATTCAGTTTTGTTAGGATGAAATGTTCTGTAGATGTCTGCTAAATCTAAATGCTGGATGGTTAGATTTAAAACTGAAATTTCTTTACTCAGCTTTTTGTTGGAAGATCGATCCATCACTGCCAATGGAGTGTTATAATCTCTGACTATTATGGATCTGGAGGAAATCAAGTTGCTTATGTCTGTTAGAGTTTCTCTTATAAATTGAGGTTCATTCTTGTTGGGTGCATAGATATTAATAATTGAAATCTCATCACATTGATTCTTACCCTTAACAAATATGAAGTGACCATTCTTGTCCTTCCTTACTTTTGTTGGTTTAAAGCCTATTGTGTCTGCAAATAAAATTGCAACACCTGCTTTTTTCTGGTTACCATTTGCCTGAAATATGGATGACCATCCTTTTACCCTGAGTGTATTTGTCTTTTAACTTAAGATGTAACTCTTGTAAGCAACAGATATCTGGTCTGAGTTTTTGTATCCAGTCAGCTAACCTATGTCTCTTTAGAGGACAGTTTAAGCCATTCTCATTATTGGAGATTATTGATAAGTTTGGTGAAATTTTGGGTATCGAGGTTTTCAAAAGTCCAGTGGACAATTTTAATCTTTTTGCCATTGTAGAAGTTATAGTTTGATCTGAAGTTTCTGAGTGAGTTTACTTTTATAGTAGAGGATTGGGTTGGTCATTATGGAGGATAGGTCTGAGAATATCCTGAAGAGCTGGTTTGGTTGTGGCAAATTTCTTCAACATTTGAATGTCATTAAAGTATTTAATTTCTCCATCATAGATGAAACTCAGTTTAGCTGGGTACAAGATCCGGGGTTGAAAGTTATTTTGCTTAAGAGATTAAAAGTCGATGACCACCCTCTTCTGGCTTGAGAAGTTTCAGCAGAGAGATCTGCAGTTTTTCTAGTGTTTTTACCTTTGTGGGTAATGGCTTTCTTTCACCTGATAACCTTGAGAATTTTCTCCTTCATGTTAACTTTAGTGAAGTTAAGTATGATATGTCTGGGGGATGACTTATTGCAGTTGAATCAAGCTGGAGTTCTGAAACTGTCTGCTATCTGAATTTCAGAATCTCTAGGCATGTCTGGAAAATTCTCTTTCATAATTTCATGCAGAAGGGCCTCTGTGCCCATTGATGCCACATCTTCATTTCCTGGAACTCTTATTATTCATATATTGACCTTCTTCAAATTATCCCAGAGCTCTCTAAGAGAATGATCCATTTTTGCTCTCCATTTCTCTTCTTCTTTGAGCGTTTGGGAGCATTCAAAGGCTTTATCTTCAATGTCAGAAATCCTTTCTTCTGCTTGGTCCATTCTGTTGCTGAGGGATTCTACTGTATTTTTCATATCTTTAAAGGCTTCAAATTCTTGCTTCAGTGTGTCTAAGTCTTTGGTAGTTTTGTCTTTAAATTCGTTAAATTCTTGAGACAACTTTTGCATTTCTCCTCCGATTCCTAATTCCATTTTATCAATCTTGTCTGCAATCCAAATTCTGAATTCAATTTCTGACATGTCTGCCAGTTGTTTATGAATGGTATCTTCAATTACATCTGCCATATCTTTCCTTGGAGGGGTTGATCTATTCTGGTTATTCATGTTACCAGAGTTTTTCTGCTGATTCTGCGCCATGGTTGTTTTACTCCCTTTGATTTTTCCCCTGTGCTTTAGTTGAGGGCCCATTCAGTTTTGTGGCCTGAGTGACTGGGGCCCTCTCTGGTGTGGTGGGGCTGAGTGGTTCTGACTTATTGTCAGCTGGGTTCTGTTTGACCCCAGTGAAGCACTTTCTCTGGGTTGAAGTCTTATTTCTCAGAGTCGGCCCTGCCCTGTAAGTTTCCCAGGGCTGTGAGTCACCTCAGGAAAATCCTATACTCAAAAGTGGCCTCCTCTGTTTGCCCATGGAGGCATGTAGCTTCAGCCACCTCAGGGAACTGCCGCTCTGATGTGGGTCTCACCTCACCCCTGCATTCCAGAGTCAGGACCGACCAGCCGGTGTTTGGGCACTGTCCACGCCCCAACAAATCCCCAAAGAATCTGGACTCTCGGGGGACAGGCCTCCAGATCCCAGAGTGAGGGTGGGGTGGGGCGTTGAGAGCCCAGAGCCGCCAGTAGCAAGCACACTCAGTTCCTCCCAATCTTTAGCTCCACCGCCCCACAGCAGCCCAAGCCTCCAGGTTTCAGAGTGAGGGCAGGGTGGGGGGAGCGGTGGGAGCCCAGGGCCATCGGCAGTGAACACACTCAGTTCCACTTAGTTCCTTGCCCGGCAGGCGCTCAGGTCTCCATCACAGAGTGAGGGCGGGGGTAGTGCCGGGAGCCAAGAGCCGCCAAGATTCCAGAGCTGCAGGAAGCCCAGAGCCGCCTGCAGAGAGCACACTCAGCTCCTCCCAGTCTCTCGCCTGGCTGCACCACTGCAGCTCAAGCCTTCAGGCTTCAGAGTGAGGGCAGGGTGGGGGGAGCGGTGGGAGCCCAGAGCCACTTGCAGCGAACACACTCAGTTCCACCCATTTCCTTGCCGGGCCACTCAGGTCTCCAGACCACAGAGCAAGGGGGAGCGCTGGGAGCCCAGAGCCGCAGGGAGCCCAGAGTCACCAGTAGCGAGGTCACACAGTTCCACTCAGTTTTATGCCCGGTTGTATTGTTGCCCAAGGAGGGCTGCTGCACCACGCCTCAGGGAAGCACCACCCTGGTGAGGGTCGCCCTCCACTGACTGTCCTCACCTCTCTCCCGTGCCCCAGAATCAGCGCTGACCAGCCGCAGCTCAGGTACTGTCCTCTCCCCTCTAGGCATCACCCAAGAATCCGAAGTCCTAGCGGACAGCCTTTTAGACCTCAGAGAGAATGGAGGGAAGTTCTGGGAGCTCAGAGTTGCCGGCAAAGGATATTTACAGTTTTATACAGTTTTATGCCTGGCAGGAGAACGCCGGCACCCTAGGAGGTAGGTCCATATTTTAGTAGGTCTCTCCCGTGAAGTGTAGTGGGAGGGCCTTTGATTTCTTCCCATTTGTTTCTGGGGCTCTTAAGCCAATCAGATGGGGGAGGGGGGATTCTCGTCTGCTTGGTGGTGGCTTTTGTTTGCGTCCTTGTGGTCGCAGCTCTCCTCAGCTGGGTTGATGTGCCTTCTTCAACTTTCTGTCTTGGTGCTGCTCAGATTAATGAGGTTACTTGCTAAATTTTCGTCTCTTAACTCTCCTTCAGGATGGGAGCCTCTGTGGAAAGCTGGCTTCAGTCCGCCATCTTGTCCACAGCTATGACTTAATAAAAAGTAAAATGTAAAGAATGATACCCAATTTCAGATTTATTTGAGGGTTAAATAAGAACCAATAATATGCTAGATCTTTATTATATGACAAGTGATATAGTTTGTTATTGTTACTATGATTGTTATAATTATTAATGATATAGAATCATTATTTGTTATGTCTTATTTAAATGGCTAATAGTTTCTCTTAGTTTGGCCAGTTAGCCTTAAAATTTTCTAAATATGTAATCTAAACCATACCATGAAGTAACAGTTTCAGTGCATAAGTGTGTATTTGTAAGATACACACACACACACACACACACATGCGCGCGCACACACACACACACATATATGATACAATGATCAGATGAGGAGTATAAGTAGCATTACAATGAAATTTTAATATGTGAACACCACTTAGGAAATTATAGATAATGGAGTAATTGACTTTGCCCTGGTATAATAAAAAAGAAATCCATAGTATAGAGATAACATTCAAATTGAAGGTAGCAGTGGCCTTTTAATGTTACATATGTACATTCAAAACATATTTTTTTCTGTATAATTTCAAACACATTCAGCCATATATGAAAAGTCTTTCTTTAATGATGTAAAGAAAAAGACAAAGAAATTTTTAGATGGTTTTCCTGTTGGATTTTCTTTTTTGAGAATCCTCACTACACTCAGTAGATACAGAACTTAAAGAGTGGATTTCAAAAGAACAATCATTTGCTTTTTCCATATACTGACACTATTTCTAAATTTTAATTTACCTTGTTCATTGCACTAAACCACATGTAGTAATTATCCAGAGGTTTTAAAAAGAGTATAATAATGTGGACAAAAGATTATCTAACAGTAGTATTCTGTAGTAAAGTGATCAAATTAAATACTTAGGGGTTGGAAAAGTTTTAATGGCAAGGCTGCTACATTAAAAATGCATGGTTTATTTCTCATTGTGTGAGGACATTTCCCTAAATGATAATGTTAATTTAACCCTGTAATGTAGTCATTCAATGCTATAAATATATTATTAATCAATTTGATTTCTTTTGTTAAATTTGTATAGTAGGTTATTTTTATCTTCCATGGAAAACTCTTTCCATAGGATAGCAAGAACAATAAGGCAAAAATACTCAAGGTACATGAGGAGTGTGGGTACTTTCCTGTAAGGACTACGAATAAAGCTTAAATAATTGTGGAATTCCTGCAATATCAGTAATAGCACAAGATCTTTGTCACTGCACAAAGACCTAGTAAAACTCCCTGTATTCAATTATCTAAACTGAGACATATCGTCCAGTATTTTTTTAATGTCTAACTTGTATTAATTTTATGAAACTATGAAGAATATAAATGCAAAGGAAAGTTTTTTCCTCTTTTTCCAGATGTTTTACATTTAGATAAAAAGGAATGTCAACTAATGTCTGTAAGCATTAGTAGAAAACAAAAAGACATCTTAGTACTCTGGGAGGCCGAGGTGGTGGATTGCCTGAACTCACGAGTTTGAAACCAGCTGAGCCAAAGAGAGACTTTATCTCTAAAAGTAGCTGGGCATTGTGGTGGGTGCCTGTAGTCCCAGCTACTTGGGAGGTTGAGGCAAGAGAATCCCTTAAGCACAAGAATTTGAGGCTGCTGTGAGCTGTGACACCATAGCACTCTACCAAGGGCAACAAAGAGAAACTCTGTCTCAAACAAAAAAAAAAGAAGAAGAAAAGAAAAGAAAAAAAACGAAAGAAAACAGACAATAATGTTAGAGGTTTAAGCTGTTAGAACTTTATATAAAAGGTAATATTGTATGTGGGGTTGACTTAAGAGAGGACTTTGAGCATATTTAAGTAGATGAGTATATTTAGGACCAAAGAACCCTCTTAAATATGATATGTACTAATATTATAAGAGTGCCTTTTTTTAAACAGGACAGAAGTTTTGGAGAATATTGAATGAGACTTAGTTTACTTGTTCAATCACTCATTGCCTACTTTTATTTAAATTTTTCCAAACTTTATTGAGACTATACACTGTTAGATTGAGAAAGCTCAGTGAACCTCAAACAAAACAGAAAGTTCAAAACCATACAGAACCAATGACTATAGTATTTAGGAATACTTACATATAGTAAAAACAAAAAAACAACAACGGCAAAATTAACCAATATTCATAGTAGTGGTTACCTCTGGGAAGTAGGATGAGGAATTCAAAGGCTTTAAATATATTAGTAAATTCTTTTTCCTAAAATGACCTAAGGGGCAAATGAGTGTTTATTTTTATTATTTTCCTAACTGAATCTATACAAAGTAAATAGAAAATAAATTAATGGGGGTGGTGCCTGTGGCTCAGTGAGTAGGGCACTGGCCCCATATACCGAGAGTAGCGGATTTGAACTCAGCCCTGGCCAAACTGCAACAAAAAAATAGCTGGGCATTGTGGTGGGCACCTGCAGTCTCAGCTACTCAAGCGTCTGAGGCAGGAGAACTGACTAAGCCCAGGAGCTGGAGGTTGCTCTGAGCTGTGACGCCATGGCATTCTGCGGGCAACGAAGTGAGACTCTGTCTCTAAAAAAAAAAAAAAAAAGAAAGAAAGAAAAGGAAATAAATCTTTTACAAAAGCCAAAAACTTAAAAATCGCCCTTGACTATTTCCCCACCAACCAAATACAATTAATCGTAACTTTCTACTTCTTCCTATCTTCATTGTCACAACCTGGCACAAGCCACCTGGACTCACGTAAATCATTGACATCCCTTCCTCTTCCTGAAACCCCTCATCTAATCTAATCTCTGCACAGCAGCCAAATAAAACACCATTAAATGTGATTAACCCTGTGTCTGCTCAACTTGAGTCAATCTCACCATCCCCTTGCTATCAGAAGCAACAGAGAGAAACGTAAGTTGCCCACAGTCTACACAGCTAGGAAATATCAGAGAAATCTTACTTGAGAGTCTACAAGTATTATCCATCCATGATCTTACCTTGGATGATAACTGAGCAAGATTTAACACTGCCTAGCCTAAGGAAGTCTCTGATTAAGGGAAGATTTATTTTTATTCCAACCACCACCTCACTTTCTTGATCTGCTAAACTTCTAGTTACCGTTGACTCTGAGCTCAAACCACACTTTCCAAGAAATGCCTTTCTAACTTTCATGCCCTAGTACAGTGTCCCTACTATCTATCATCTCAGTGCTTTGTTTATTTCTAATTATATCACACTCACACACACACCCCACTAGACAGTGATCTCCCACAAGGGCGGGGGCCTGTGTTGCCCACCATTAATGCACATAATATGTGCCCTTACTCACTCTGGTTTCTTTCCACTTTCATTAATCAGCAAAAGTGATAGGCCACCAACCAGACTTCTCAGCTTACATTCCAACCACAAGTAATCCAGTTTGCTGACCCTACCTGCAGGGCTGTGTGTCAGCCAGATGACAGTGGGTGTAACAGAGACCAGCCCTGGCCATGGAACCCCAGATGGTTCATGAAAGGGAGCTGTTAGGGGAATGAAAGAGTCTTTGGTATCCAAGACCTTCCTGGAATGAATCACAGATGATCTCCTTCTATGCTGTTTTTTTAAAATCATGTCTACTTTCCTCACTCAGAGATTGGGTAGAAGTCACCTGGATGATACCTGGACTACCATCTCAGGTACACTGGGGCAACCAGCGGCAGAGACAAGGGAGTCTTAAAAGGACAGGATCTGAGTAGGGGTGGAGGGCTGAGGTAGGCACAGACAAGGCTGTGGGATTTCCCCAGAGGCCCAAAGTAAACTTGAGCCTGCAGAAATCCAGCTCCTCTCCTTGGCAGCATTGAGCACTTTCAGAATTGTTGTACATGACCTTTCTGATCTGCAACATAGGCAGAGTGATGGCATGCACCTCTGAATCCTTATTTGTCCAGTACAGAGTATGACCAAGGGTAAATGTTCAAGAAATGGGAAGTATAGCTAACTCTCATAAGTCCTTTAGGTCTGGCTTAGGCATCTTCTTGAAAGTTCTATCATCCCTGACACACCCTTTAGTTGTCTACATGCTCCTCACTATGGCTCTCCACATCCTTGATGCTCTCTGTACTGTGGGCTCAAAAAACATTTGTTGATTGAAAGGGAAATTGCAAACTGACTCTCCTGTGAGCAGTTGCCGGGTCCAGTGTTCTCTGCCTGGAATTATCTTCCCTCATCATTCACCCCCTCAGTATATTTCGACATCGGAGAGATTACTAGATGTTATACTCTCTTATTGGGCTTAAGAATCACTTCCTCTGGAAAGCTTTCTGACTCTCCTTCCTTTAAGGGGTTTATCTTACCCATGGCTATTGCATCTAGGTGAACCTCCCATGAGCATAGCATCCAGACAAGATTAATCTCTCTGTGGTCATCAGTTGGCTGTGCTTGGCACTGGACTGGTTCATAAAACACCCAGAGAAGGCATCATCTCTCATGTGACAGACCACCTCTAGAGACAACAGATCATAGTTGGGATCCCAGATCTGCACTTGATCACTTGGTCAAGTTCTTTTCCAACCATTAGCTTATTAGCTAGTATAATGGCCTGCTGAGTCCAGAAATGAGGTTCTAAACTACTTGCTGAGCTGCCAGGATAGTCATTATCCCATTGACCCCACGGCGGAGCAGAGCAGGAGAAATTCATTATTGGAAACTTGGTCATCAGGTATGTGATGTAGGTAGAAAGAGGGAGCTCATCCTTATCTTTCCCAGTCCAATGTCTTCCTTAAGTCACCTAGAAAATAGTCTAAAAACAAGAACTAAATAGTGATATTTTATTTGAGAATTACAAACCCAAAGCATTGGGAGAAATGGAAGCAAGGTAGGAATGGGAGGTACTGCAAGGTGATGTATTAGCAGGCTGAACATTGCTCTACGACACAGCAGCTGTGCCCACCTTCTATTCGGAAGTCCCTTATTGGGTATAATCTCTTGGAGAAACAGTGTCTTGCAGCACTGTTCATGGGAGGAAAGAAGAGGGGATTTATGTGCCTGGCTCTCTCCTATCTCTCATTCCTTGTGGGGTGAGATGGAAACTCTGAGAATGTGATTGGTGAGTGCCAGAATCTGATGTAGTACATATACCATGCCCAATACAGGGCAACACTGGTTTTTAAATTTTCCAGAAGAGAAAACAACACATAGTGATCAAAGATCCTGCCAAGGTCACATGGCTAGTAATCCCTAAACAGAGGGTTTGAACATAGTCACATAGGCTAATTCTGGAAAATGTGGAAGACCAAGATAAATAACTTGGATTTTATGTGACCCGCAAAGCTTCCCATCTCTACTGGGTTTCACCTTCCCATCTGGTTGCCCTCCAGAAGAAGTAGGTGGCCCTAGAGAGATGAGGGAACAAAGAGTTTTTAAGGATTTTGAAGAGTTTTTGACTAGGTCCAGAGCTTCATTTGGGTTTCAGCACTGTCTCATAATCTTCCTCTATCTTCACTGAAGTATCTATCTACAAAAAGGACAAGCTGGTCAGACGTAGGGAGGATCTGGGTAGAAAAGCCAAAATAAGGGAAAGAGGTGATGGACCAAAAGGCCAGGACCAAGAGGACAATCCAGCTCAGCTCTCTGTCACTGACCTGTGGGTCAGAGGATCCTGGCATCTGCTGATGAATCCTTTGGTGCTGCCTGCAATTGTCAGATCTCATGAATTTTCGGCCAACCTGGTCACATCCTATGCAGTCGATATTGTGTGTGTAACTGCATACTATATTTTGCCATGTATGATGGGTTGCCATGTATAGTACACACCCACACTTTGGCCCAAATGTTCAGGGAAAAAATCTTTCATTTTAATCTTTTAAAGGAGGGTGGAAGTAGCCACACAATGGCACACCTCCTTCTCTTGCCAAAGGTGTTAGGTCTGGAGCCAACTGCTGCAGAGAAGCTGGGAGCAAGCCCAGGTGCCTGGTGATAGTGGGCTGGATGACCTGAGCATCTAGCTTCCCCTTCCTTTGTCTTCCTTCCCTACCATCATTCCCACATCCTCTCATTTCCTATTCTTACCCATGTCCATTGGTGGGAACTTGGCCCTGTCCAATCCACTGAGAACCCAAGCAGGCTATTTCCCAGGAAGCTGGTATCAGGGGCCAGAGCTAATTCTGCATGCCCCAGCCTCCTGAAGATGCCTGCCCTTTCTTGGCTGTCTCATCTCTTGCACAGCTGAGCACATTCTCAGACACCCAATGTACCATGCTGAGGAGGAACTCTTCACTGATGACACCCCAGTGAAGTACTGCGCACTTACATTTCTGTTTAGTGACTAGAAAGTGACCTCCATGAGGCATCCAGACCTCGGGCACTCAGTAATGTCAGAATGAATGACATCAGTCTTTCCCAAACTTGTAAATACTATAAATCATCCAGGGAACTGGTTAAAATGAAAATTCCGAACCACACTCAGATATACTGAATCTACTCTCCAGAAGAAAGATCTGCATATCCATTCCATTAACAAGTATCCTAGATGTTTCTTCCTACTAACAAGTTTGGGAAATTATACCCCATTAACAAGTGTCCTAGATGTTTCTTCCTACTAACAAGTTTGGGAAATTATACCCCCTCAACACAATGGAGGTTTGAACAAGTCTTGATTCAAAATTGCAATCTATGGGCTCAGGTACCTATGAGCTTTCATGCTTCACTGATAGAAACTTCATGGAGACTGAGGCCAAGGTCACAAAGCAGGATGCTGATAGAGCTGAGTCTCAGAACACAGGCCTCCCAGACCTCAGCTCAGGGATCTTCCTCCTCAGTGTGGTGTCCCAGAGACCTCAGAATTGTTTCAGCTGCGTGAGAGAGATGAGGCAGCCTAGAAAGGACAGGGATCTACCGTCAGAAACTCAGGGCAGGCAGTCCTGTTCCAGGTCTCTTATACCAGGTTCCCAGGAAATAAGGCCACTAGGGTTTTTAGCAGAGTGAGTATGGTCATGATCCCACTGAAGGACATGGGTGGGAATAGGGAATGAAGAGGATGCAGAGATGAGGGTGGAGTGGAAGGGGACAGCTGGGGGAGGTTAGGTATTCAGGACGTCTGTGTCACTCCCACCTGCTGCCTGAGCTCACTCCTGGCTTCTCTGCAGCAGCTGGCTTCATGCCTTGTGTCTCTCATGAGGGAAGAAAGTGCCACCATAAACCCACTTTTGCCCTCCTTTTGCTGAGGTCTCAGTGCTTACCATTGTATTTCTGTTGGTGGCATTTCTGCCTCCAAGGTGACAGTGGTGATGGTGTCTAGTGTGATCATCTCAGCAGGCTGGAGGTTCCTGAAGCTGAGTTGCCTTACCACTGAGGGACAGGCGGGGACATGGATAGCACAGAGGGGCACAATGACCATTTTCCAAGATATTATTTTGCATACACATATCATTATTGCTTTCTAGAGTTACACTGTTAACATATAAGCATAAATAAAAAAAATTAAAAAACAGTTCTGTAGGGATAGATTTATTACTACCCGTGAATAATGTACATCCTTATGATTCCCTTAAAAATTCAGGCATAATGTGTCTACTATGCATGGCAAACTATGGCATGTCACCCAAGCTCATCAGATTGGAAGGAAGACCAGGTAAAGCCTTCCCGTGTGCATGTGCGGGGCCTCTCATCTGTCTTTGTATTGATGACTCAGGAGGTGGGAGTACTTGGTGTGAGCTATTCTATAGCTGTTCTCAAACTGGTGGCAGTAAGGCCTTGAAACTAAAGATCTCCTGCTGTGTGCCCTTTCCCAGGCCCTGGAGTTTGACTCTGCTATCTATGTGTGAGAGATCGGCTGCTTATATTGGGAGGGGCTTTCTTGGTCATCTGGCTTCTCACAAGTAAGTCCTGGGATTCCATAAGTGGTAATGATTGAGACTTAGCTAGGGACATCCCAAGGTCATTGGAGTATCTAGGGCAATATCTAAGCCAAAGAGGAGAGCATAGCCTGGGGCTCAGTGGAAGGCATGGTTGAGACAAGTAACATTTTGGCTGTTAGAGTGGCTCTGTCAAGGAGTACTATGGAGAGGCCAGACTAAGGCATTATTGGGGCCTTGATGTGGGACATAACAGGGATTCCATTGGAAGCCAAGGCTGGCAGCGATTGGGAAACGTCTTTAGATTCCCATTGAAGGTCATGGCTACCTCCATAATACTGGCCTTTCCTAGAGGCATCATCTGGGTCCTCTTGGAAGGCATCATCTTTTGCAGGGAGGGAGACACTCCCTGACAGTTAATCATCAGGGAAGAGTAAGAGTCACCTGGGCACAGGAGTTCACAATGCTTAAGCGGTGATGCTATGTTCCCACTTCATCCCCACTTGGTCTGGATGCCTGAGCAGACACCAAGGGGGCCTTCCACATCTTTTTTCCCTGAAGAAAGTTTTAAATGCCTGGTATGCCATGATTCTAAGAAGTGTTTATTCCATGGCTTCTGGAAAATGGACAGATGTCCAAGATGGACACTGACTTCTCATTACTTTGTGCTGGCTAGGGCTTCACCTGCCACTGGCTCAGCTCCTCAACATTGGTTTGTGGGGTCCAGAACAACTTCTGACCAGACAGGAAACCAGTTTCCACTGTGGTGTCACAGGCAGGCGTTTCAGCACTGCCACGCAGCAATCACTGCACTTCACTTCTAATTAATGCTATGTCAAGGCTTTGACTATATAAACTTCACCAACAATGGCTTTGTCTAGAAGGGGAAATTCACATCAATTATCCTATAAGGTTTATAGCTCCTGAAGATGTTTCTTTTTTTTCTTTTCCATAACCCCAAAACGTATTATGAACACGTAATAGATATTCAACAGAAATTCATTCAACAAAATTGAAAATGACCCTGCTTATTTACAGGTTGTTTACAAAGTCAAGTGTGTAAAATTTTATTACGCTAAATAGTTTACTTGTCTCAGAAAATTGCTTACATTTGGAGCAATAGAAGTTTGTGGTAAGTTTTGACTGTTGAGGGTTTTATATTTTACTGAAAGCATTTAACTATATTTCAGCAAGGTAAACATAAAAGAAGGTTAAAGGGAGTAGTTTTTTAGATAGCTAGGTAGCTAGTATTTGACAGGATAAATTGAATCTGTCCTTATCTTATAAAGGCAGAAGACACTGAGAATGAGTGAAGAAAATTGGACTTCTAAAATGATACCATATTCAATAACTCTACTGGAACAAAAATCTTATTTTTTGTAACTTGATTTCTAACCAAATTTATGTTTTGTGAAAAAAAAACTGTATAGAAAACACTTCAGTCTACTATTTCATTTTGAAACATTAATAATAACAAAAACAATGGAAATACCACAAGTAGAACTATTATTTGAGTTTCTGCAATTTGTCCACACTTTCCAAGTGTTTTGCATATTACCTTGCTAAATTTTGTAATGACTGTATTTTATAGATAATGGAAGTGAGGCTGAGAGAGGTTAACAAATGTCAAAGGTTCTCAGCAAGTATGTAGCAGTGTTTGTTTCAAATTCAAGATCTGGCCTGATCTCAAAACTTATGCAGTATTTGCTATTAGTATTTCTCAACTTTTAATTATTTTTATCATCTTAATGTTTTTTCTTATATCTGAATAACTCTTGTGCTATTTTTCATTGTGGTAAAATTTACATAACCTAGAAAATACTATTTTAGCCTTTAATACCATTGAATTAAAAAGTATTTAATGGTATTAAATTAAAGCATTCAATGGTATTAAATTAAAAAGTATTTAACTCAATGGAATACATTCACTATGTTGTGCAACCATCATCACCAACCATTTCTGGACTTTTCATCAACTTAAACTGAAACTCCATAACCATTGAACACTGTCCAGTACCCCTTCCTCCCAACCTCAGTAACTACTAGTGGACTTTCTCTCTCTATTAGTTTGACTATTCTGGGTACTTCACATAAGTAGAATCATGAAATATGATTTGTCTTTTTGTGTCTGGATTATTTCACTTAGCATACATAGTGCTTTCAAGTTCCGTCCATATCATAGCATGTATACTAATTCCATCCTCTTAAAGGCTTATTACTGTTTCAATGTGTGTATATATCACATTTTTTTTAACCACCCATCCATCAAAAGACATCTGGGTTGTTACCACATTTGGCTATTGTAATAATGCTACTGTGAACATGTTTGTACAGATATCTGTCCAAGTCCCTGATTTCCGGTCCTTGTGATATATCCCCCAACATGGAATTGATGGGGCATATGGTAAACCAAACCATTATATTACTTAATATATTTCTAAAAGTCACCTCAAGCAAATTAAATATTTTTCAAGGACACTTCATTATCATCAATGTAGTTAAGATACACTTGGTTAAACGGCAATGGTAAACGATTCTCACCCTAAAATTTTATATCCTGATCATTCTCAATATCCCATGAGGAAAAATAGGAAGGGAGGAAATTCTACCCTATAGTCAGGGACGCAGGCTGGCAGAGGTTCCAGCATTCCTAGCAACCAAAAGAATAGGATAACTTTTCAGTTGCTGTGGCAGGAAAAAAAAATGAAAAATAAAGACTTCTAAAAGGTCTCTCTCATAAGGGCAGTAACATGTTTTAGCCTAAGAATGACTCACATAATATCCTTCTCAGCCCATTGGTGACAAATTATCACATAATCCTGAGTAACTTTGAAGTGTGGTGGGGAAGGAGGTGAGGGATAAAGACCTGTGTATCCAGACGAGAAGAAAGGCATACAGTGTGCTCTGTAAGCCTCTACAGAATGAGGAACCATTTTCTTTACAGATTATAGCCAAGTAATCTTTTAAAACTAAGATTTTATATCCAAATTCACTTAAACTATCACCAGAAGTTTGTACGCTGCCTTAGTGAAATCTTATGCTTGAGAAATTACGCCTTCTCAATCAGAATAGCCTTTATTGGTTGGTTATCTCCAACTAAAGCAGAGAATATTCTAATAAGTAATAAAAGAATGAAGAGAATATGAATAAAGAGGAACTATAGCTCAGAAAAAGAGAAAATACTTCATTTGCTTATTGATTTATACAACTATGTCTCAGCTAAGTACTAGTTTTAGGCACTGGGGATATAATCGTGGAAAAGATAGAAATTCAAAGAACTTACCTGCTTAGCAAGAAACACAGACATTCACATAGCAGATGCAGTGATTAGGATAACAGAGATTTTAGAACGTACAACCAAGACATACCTGAAGTAGCATGACCAGAGTTAAGAAAGTTTTCTGTGTGGACATAAATAATAAATCAATGTGTTGGAATCCAGAAGATAAGGGGAAGATTATTTCAGGCAGGGGAAAAATGTTAAAATTTTTGACAATAGGAAAAAAGAAGCCACATTTTAAAATTATTAAACACATTCAAAATTTCTGGAGTACAAAAACCAAGAAAGTGTAAGTCATTAAATAAAGATGGTACTATACAATATCTGTTCTCAGAGCAGTGAGAAGAAATGATTCCTGTTACATAAAGTGGGATTTTCCTCTCTCCATTTTGTAAGAGAGGTTAAATAATGGAATGTAAGAGAGGTTAAATAATAACCCCATACCGCTGCACATCAGAGTCTGCATTTGAACTCAATTCTTATTATTTCATTGGCAGTGCCATTACAAAACATACCATAAAAGAAAAACATAAATAGGAAATGTTTAAAAATTGCAAATCTGAAAAATGTACTTTAAAACAGTGTATAGGGTATAAGGTCAACTATATGAATGGGTTTGTGTGTAGAACTAAACTATATTCAAAGGCTGTATGTCAAAACACTAACATTCATTGTCCCAGGATGAGTTTTGATTTTTTGATTTGCTTTCTTAGACTTTCCCCTCTAATTTTCTTCAAGTAACATTCAGTACTTTTACCAGACAGGATTTGGTTAGAAAGCATGATTAAGTCTGGGCATGGTGGCTCATGCCTGTAATCCTAGCACTCTGGAAGTCTGAGGCTGGCGAATTGCTTGAGCTCAGGAATTTGAGACTCACCTGCCTCTAAGACCCCCATGCCTATAAGAAAGGGCATGGCGGTGCAGGCCTGCAGGCCTAGGTACTGGGCAGGCTGAGGCAAAGTTTGAGGTTGTTGTGATATAACAATGATGGCATGGCACTCTATCTAGTGCAACAGAGTGAGACTGCCCCCCACCTAAAAAGAAAGGAAGGAAGGAAGGGAGGAAGGAAGGGAGGGAGGGAGGGAGGGAGGGAGGGAGGAAGGAAAGAAACTACACTTAGTATAGCAGGTCTAGAGAGCAAAAGACAAAGCAATTGTCTCCAGTACCCCTTCCTCCAGTGTAAGAAATTACTGAAACAAATTTGAATATTGATGTTATGGAGCACTATAAAGCCTTTTAAAACAATTTCCATATGCATAGCTATTATGCATGTGCTCTATCTGCTCTTTCATCCTTAAGGACGTGTTTATAGCTCCATCTTAGACAATCTATTTCCATTGTCTTCTGGATGATAGTTCAGTGAAACCACGGGGACCTCAAACTTTTTAAACAGGGGGCCAGTTCACTGTCCCTCAGACCATTGGAGGGCCAGAATATAGTTTAAAAAAAAAAAAACAAAAAACTATGAACAAATTCCTATGCACACTGCACATATCTTATTTTGAAGTAAAAAACCAAAATGGGAACAAATACAATCACACCGCCTCATGTGGCCCGCAGGCCATAGTTCGAGGACTCCGGTTGGGTACAGAAAACACCTGAAATGAATTGAGCCTTTCAGATTCTCAGATTCTCTTTTCTGCTAATTGAGATTCCAATTTGTGCCTCATTGATTGAATATTGAGGCTGCACAAACCGGAGCTATGGTGGAACATATGCCAAAGTGGAGAAAAGATGGACAGGGCAAGAGAGTGGATGACATGACTGAAGAAAAGCAGAGATGATGGACAGCGGGAGTAACCTGAGCCCTTGTTCTGTAGTTCCTGTGAATCTTACTCATAGAATATCCTTCCAATCCATTCTTCTCTTGGATTAAACTATTTAGGGCTATTCAAAAGATCTCAGGCTAAGACAGTATGTAATAGTCACTAAGTAATCTATGTTTGATTTATATATGGCTTAAAGTTGGCTTCAGAATTACAGAGAAAGATTGAACTTGAGAGTCCTAAATTAGTATCACTGGACCCAATTCAAACAATGGGCAGGGCCACACTTCCTCCTGAAGTATATGGGGAAATATGTTCTTTGCATCTTCGAACTTCTGGTGGCTGCTGCCATTCCTTGGTTGTGGCCTCATCACTCCAATTTTCAAGGCCAGCATTTTCAATCTTTCTCTGTTCTGTCTTCACATCACGTTCTTCTCTTTTGTTTATATCCGGTCTTCCTCTGCTTCCCTGTTATAAGAATCCGTGTGATTACACGTAGGGCCCACCAGGATAATGCAGAATGATCTCTCTTATCAAAATGTTTATGAGCCTTCAGCACTAAATTAGCCAAATACGGAGTGAGTAATGGTGATTAATAGTGGAGGTTGATGAAGGCTTCAAGGTTATGGGGTTCTACTTGTTATCTTAAGAGCCCTAGACTTCTATCCTTTCAACACATTATTTACCAACATAAAACCCTCCTTTTATATTTTGAACAAAACCTCCTAAAAAAATCCAATATTAAAAAATATTTTAAGAACATTTTATTTAGTCATAGTGATTTTTTCCGATCTTAACTAAGCAGTATTTTTTCAGGGAGACTTTCCAAACTTCATGGAATATATATTCTATCATATTATACTATGACATATAACACTTCTGTCATAATTCTCAATACTTTTAATAATAATTAATTGTTCAATAAATCTTGCCTGGAGTCTAAAGTGGTAAGGGCATGAAGTCTTTGTGTATTGCTTTATATGTGAGATTCAATACGTTGCCTGACACATAATAGGTTGTTAGTAAATGTTTGTAATATGAATTATTATAACAGACAAGAAGAATGTAAAACTTGCATCAAGTCCCACAAATGCCAGTGCTCTTATGTCTCACCTTGTGATGTTTTAAGAGTTTATTTGTTCTTCATCTGATGAGAGGTACCTGAGCCTGGCATAGACTTAATTAATCACGACACATTTGATGTACTGATTTATAGAAGTTTTGTTTGTTTTGTTTTGGTTTTAGCAGACATACATAGGCCTGAATTTAAAAATAGATCAGGAGAGCACTACAGCCTTCCTAATCAAAAACATTCCCAAAGGCTCAATTTTGTGTCTAGGTGTGGAAGGAGAAAGTATATTGTGAGAGCTTTACCCAAATGATTTTGGTTGACAACAAATTTTAATATAGGAATGATCTTTAATATGTTAAAAAATTCACTTGACATGTTTAAGTAGATGTGCTGTTTTTAATTAAAGATTTTAACTGACAAAATATATTTTAAATTAGTCACATTCAATGTTTCTGAATCACTTCTGGGGAGCCACAAGTTGCTGCATAATTGTTTAGAAACCACAGTTATAGATAACCCAGAGTAACTAGGGAGTTCTGATTATAAAAACATATACACTAGCAGTAGAAACCGAATAGATGGGTGAATTCATCCACAAACGTAGGTATAAGAAAAACATCTTTATGAGTAAAAGTCCACATATAATTAAATATGTATGATTATGTGAAAATAAGAAACAAAATTTTAATACCAAAAATTTAAAAGAAAAGTGACAAACTAGGAATAAATATTTATAATACTCACCCAAGAGAAAGACTAATATCCCCAATGTACAAAGGGCTCTTAAATATTGAAAAAAAAAATAAAAAATACGATAGAAAGATGGACAAAAAGCTGATAAGAAACAATTAACACGATGGCTTGGTGCCTGTAGCTCAAGTGGCTAAGGCACCAGCCACATACACTGGAGCTAGCGGGTTCGAATCCAACCGGACCTGCCAAACAACAATGGCAACTACAACCAAAAATAGCCAGGTGTTGTGGTGGGTGCCTGTAGTCCCAGCTGCTTGAGAGGCTGAGGCAAGAGAATTGCTTAAGCCCAAGAGTTTAAGGTTGCTGTGAGCTGTGATGCCATAGCACTCTACCCAGGGTAGAGTTTGAGACTCTGTCTCAAAAAAAAAAAAGAGACAATTCACAAAAAGATATATCTTCTATATATAAAAGTGGTCATTAAATACATTAAAAGATGTTCAGCTTCACTCTTTCTGCATAATAAGAGAAATATTATAGGATTAAGATGACCAACTAGACATAGGTAATATGTGCCTCCTCCATGGCGAGGAACCAGAATAGTGAGTGTATTCTCACATATCAAACAGGTCATCCAGGAGAGAACGCTAGGGTTCACCAGGGAAGTGATGGGAAGCACCAAAAGTCAGCAAGGAGAGGGATCAGGGCACCTTGCTGGGCCGGGGATGGCTAACACACAGGAGAGGCTCTTGGATATGGCAAAACAGTATGAAAGAAGCCCCGAGGGCTCCACGTTCCAAAAGGAGAGTTCGCAGTCTTGGCAACAAGAGAATCCCTGACCCACGCAGAGCATGATCCCATTTCATAGGGCAATGGTTGGAAATTGTTCAGAGATGTTGTTCCAAAAAGGGAATTTACCCAGAATCCCACAAACATCTGAGCACAGAGGAGCTTGAACCAGGTGGCATTCTGACAGCCTGGACACAGGGAACTGTGGTATGTTTGCAGCCACTGCGCAGCAACGATGAGGTAGAGAGGACCCTGGTGCTCCCTCACACTACTGAGAAAATCTCCACTGCCTTACTCTGGGCTGCTTTTGAGACTAAAGATGAGCAGGCATTATTTTTCACAGTTTTTAGCATGTGCTAACTTCCTGGATTAGGACACCCCCGCCATACTGGTTGCAAGTCCAAGGCCTCATTTTGAGAGTGGGCATTGGACTATGAGTTGGGTTTGGGCTTGATACATTTGCAGCCTGGTCCTGGCTGGGGAAGGGCAGCGAAAGCAGGCTTTCAAGGACGCATCTGAGACAGTGTTCATCATTGTGCAGCCAGCTACTTGCTATAGAACCAAGCGTCCAGCAAAGTGCATTCCTCGCAGCTTCCTGCCAGCTCAGACTGCCTGAAAAGTGCCCACACTCTCTAGTCACAAGCCCAGGGAACATATCATTTTGGGAGTTCGAAGCTGGGCAGTGCCCCACCCTTATGTTAACTTTGGGCTGATGCAACCCAGTCCAGCTGAGAAGCTGAGGAGGGACGGGGAGCCCAGTTCTTCTACACACACCTAGAACAGATGTGGTATGTGTATATGTATTGTCATAGAGAAGGTGGACTTTCCAAGGAATCATCAGTGGATGCTAATCTCCAGAGAAATTCTGACAAGGCATTGGGCGTTAAAACAGCCTAACTCTCTCTCCATGCACACACACACACACCTACCTACACAGGCACACTGTGGACATCGCATGTCCACGTCCATAAAGATACATCTGTGCATGCTTACCCCTCACATGCATGTGCACACACTGGCCCAGGGCTTAGATAGACTGACTAGTCTACCATATTTCTTCTAAATCATTGGATTTTATCATTATCCAATCATTGTATTTAAAAGGTGTTTATCTTTGAGCAAGTTACTTAACCTTTCTGTTCCTCATCTGTTTCCTTATCTGTTAAATGCTTCTTATCTGTTAAATGCTTGACTATTAAAATGAACACATGTGGAGGCCCAGAAAGGTCTGCACGGTACAGGCTGTGGACTGGTGGCCATTAGTGCATTTTGACTATTGTGACTCATGTTGTTATTACAAAGATGTCCCTTGGGGCCTGGCCACTGCTTTCTATCGGCCTAGGTGACTTCTTCAGGGTCTTGTCTAATGTGTCTAGTGTCCCCTCGCCCTCACTCTCCAATGTGTCTAGTGGCCACTTGCCCCCACTCTCCAATGTGTCTAGTGGCCACTTGCCCCCACTCTCACCCAACAGCTACCAGCAAATATTTGAGCCAAAGTCATAGTGGTTTCCACAGCTGCCACTAAAGGTATAAGTGCTGGGATTTAAGGAAACGGAATGCAGCCACCTTTTCTGACAGTGAGACTCCCATAGTAAATGCATCTGAAAGGAAAAAAAAAAAAAAAGTTTGATTTGTGTACCAAGAGGTGGAACATGATAGGAAAGCTCCTCAGCCTCGTTTGTAATGACTCAGAAGCGGCCCTTCCCCACATGCTCAGTACTACATAAATCAATTCTCAGCTCCCACTTGCTCTTGACAGTGCCTGTAATCTGTGAACTGTGAAATGCAAAGAAATCCTGTGTGCACGCCTCTCCCTCCCTCTGTGTGTGGCTGTCAGGCAAGCAGTCAGGGCGCTGGTAACCGAAGTTAATTGGAAGGAGTCCGTGTCTCCAGCTCCCTTGGTAATGATCAAAGTCACCGCCTGGCATGGAGAGGGCCTCTCGCCTCCGCACTGTTGAGAAAGAGACTCTTCCCCCTCCTTCTATAGTCACAGAAGCAAAACAAAGCCGAACAAAACCAAGCACTTTCTGTTTGTTTGATAAACCCCATAATTGCTTTAAGGTTGAAGAAACTAAGTTTTAAGATCAATTCAATTTAAACACATTTTAAAGCCTTGTCCTGTGTGTCCCTGGAACTCAGCCTCATTGCTGACTCAAAACAGCCACTCAGTAAATGTTGGGAATTTTCATTATTAATACTGTTATTATTATTAATACCAGTCTAGTTCCTATTATGTATGAGGCTTGCAATGGGCACTTGTCAGGGCCCGTGACGCCATGTCCCTGGCTCTGCGCCACAGGTGTGGAGACTGTTAACCAATAAGTACGTACTTTTGTGCTCTTGTGCATCTCACTAACGAGAACCAGTGATGTTAAATCCCTTTTCTTTTTTTTTTTTTAATTTTTTTATTAAATCATAAGTGTATACAATGATATGATTATGGGGCATCATACACTCACTTCATAAACCATTTGACACATTTTTATCCCAGTGGTTAACATAGCCTTTCCGGCGTTATCTCAGTTACTGTGCCAAAACATTTATATTCTACATTTACCAAGTTTCACAAATACCCCTGTAATATGCACCACAGGTGTGATCCCACCGATTCCCCTCCCTCTACCCACCCCCCCCTTTCCCACTTCCCCCTATTGTTAAGTTGTAGTTGGGTTATAGCTTTCATGTGAGAGTCCCAAATTAGTTTCATAGTAGGGCTGTGTACATTGGGTATTTTTTCTTCCATTCTTGGGATACTTTACTAAGAAGAATATGTTCCAGCTCCATCCATGTAAACATGAAAGAGGTAAAGTCTCCATCTTTCTTTAAGGCTGCATAGTATTCCATGGTATACATACACCACAATTTATTTTATTTTATTTTTTTTTTTTTTAAGAGTTAAACATCAGCTTTATTTCCTAAATGTAATGTCTTTATTTTACTTTTCTACATTTCACTATATTTGTAGTCTTTTTTTTTTTTTTTTAATTTTTTTATTAAATCATAAGTGTATACAATGATATGATTATGGGGCATCATACACTCACTTCATAAACCATTTGACACATTTTTATCCCAGTGGTTAACATAGCCTTCCCGGCGTTATCTCAGTTACTGTGCCAAAACATTTATATTCTACATTTACCAAGTTTCGCAAATACCCCTGTAATATGCACCACAGGTGTGATCCCACCGATTCCCCTCCCTCTACCCACCCCCCCTTTCCCACTTCCCCCTATTGTTAAGTTGTAGCTGGGTTATAGCTTTCATGTGAGAGTCCCAAATTAGTTTCATAGTAGGGCTGTGTACATTGGGTATTTTTTCTTCCATTCTTGGGATACTTTACTAAGAAGAATATGTTCCAGCTCCATCCATGTAAACATGAAAGAGGTAAAGTCTCCATCTTTCTTTAAGGCTGCATAGTATTCCATGGTATACATATACCACAATTTATTAATCCATTCGTGGATCGATGGGCACTTCGGCTTTTTCCATGACTTAGCAATTATGAATTGGGCTGCAATAAACATTCTGGTACAAATATCTTTGTTATGTTGTGATTTTTGGTCTTCTGGGTATATGCCCAGCAGAGGAATTACAGGATTGAATGGCAGATCTATTTTTAGATCTCTGAGTGTTCTCCATATATCTTTCCAAAAGGAATGTATTAATTTGCATTCCCACCAGCAGTGCAGAAGTGTTCCCTTTTCTCCGCATCCACGCCAGCATCTCTGGTCTTGAGATTTTGTGATATAGGCTAGTCTCATTGGAGTTAGATGATATCTCAAAGTAGTTTTGATTTGCATTTCTCTGATGATTAAAGATGATGAGCATTTTTTCATATGTCTGAAGGCCGTGTGCCTGTCTTCTTCCGAGAAGTTTCTCTTCAAATCCCTTGCCCAGCCTGCGATGGGATCCCTTGTTTTTTTCTTGCTGATGTGTTTGAGTTCTCTGTGGATTCTGGTTATTAAACCTTTGTCAGAGTTATACCCTGCAAATATCTTCTCCCATTCTGAGGGCTGTCTGCTTGCTCTGCTTACTGTGTTCTTAGCTGTGCAGAAGCTTTTTAGTTTGATCAAGTCCCAGTAGTGTATTTTTGAAGCTGCTTCAATTGCCCGGGGGGTTCTCCTCATGAAATACTCACCCAGACCAATTTCTTCAAGGGTTTTCCCGGCATTCTCCTCTAGTATTTTTATAGTTTCATGTCTTAAGTTTAAATCTTTAATCCAATGAGAGTCTATCTTAGTTAATGGTGAAAGGTGTGGGTCTAATTTCAGTCTTCTGCAGGTTGCCAGCCAGTTCACCCAGCACCATTTGTTAAATAGGGAATCTTTTCCCCACTGAATGTTTTTAATTGGCTTGTCAAAAATCAAATAGCGGTAAGTAGCTGGATTCATCTCTTGGTTCTCTATTCTATTCCAGATATCTACTTCTCTGTTTTTGTGCCAATACCATGCTGTTTTGATCACTATCGATTTGTAGTAAAGTCTGAGGTCTGGTAGTGTGATTCCTCCTGTTTTGTTTTTATTTCTGAGTAATGTCTTGGCTATTCGAGGTTTTTTCTGATTCCATATAAAACGAAGTAATGTTTTTTCAAGATCTTTAAAATATGACAGTGGAGCTTTAATAGGGAGTGCGTTGAAAGTATATATTGCTTTGGGTAGTATGGACATTTTGATAATGTTGATTCTTCCTAGCCATGAGCATGGTATGTTTTTCCATTTGTTAACATTTTCAGCTATTTCTTTTCTTAGAGTTTCATAGTTCTCTTTATAGAGATCTTTCACGTCTTTTGTTAGGTAAATTCCCAGATATTTCATCTTCTTTGGCACTACTGTGAATGGGATAGAGTCCTTAACTGCTTTTTCAATTTGACTGTTGTTGGTGTATATAAAGGCTACTGATTTATGAATGTTGATTTTGTAACCTGAGACGCTGCTGTATTCCTTGATCACTTCTAGGAGTTTTGTAGTAGAGTCCCTAGTGTTTTCCAGATACACAATCATATCATCTGCGAAGAGCGAGAGTTTGATCTCTTCTGACCCTATATGGATACCCTTGATCGCCTTTTCTTCCCTAATTGCGGTGGCTAAAACTTCCATTACAATGTTGAAAAGCAATGGAGACAATGGGCAGCCTTGTCTGGTTCCTGATCTGAGTGGAAATGATTCCAATTTAACTCCATTCAATATGATATTGGCTGTGGGTTTGCTGTAGATAGCCTCTATCAGTTTAAGAAAAGTCCCTTCTAGACCAATTTTCTTGAGTGTTCTGATCATGAAGGGATGCTGGATATTATCAAAAGCTTTTTCTGCATCAATTGAGAGAATCATATGGTCTTTGTTTTTTAATTTGTTTATGTGCTGAATTACATTTATAGATTTACGTATATTGAACCAGCCTTGAGACCCTGGGATAAAACCAACTTGGTCATGATGTATATTTGTTTGATGTGTTGCTGGATTCTGTTTGTTAGGATCTTGTTGAATATTTTTGCATCTATATTCATTAGTGATATTGGTCTATAATTTTCTTTTCTTGTTGGGTCTTTTCCTGGTTTGGGGATCAGGGTGATATTTGCTTCATAGAACGTGTTGGGTAGTATTCCTTCTTTTTCTACATTTTGGAACAGGTTGAGTAATATAGGTACTAATTCCTCTTTAAAGGTTTGGTAGAATTCTGACGTGAAACCATCTGGTCCCGGGCTTTTCTTTTTAGGGAGGTTTTGTATAGTTGATGCTATTTCTGAACTTGATATGGGTCTGTTCAACATTTCCACTTGATTCTGGTTAAGTCTTGGAAGGTGGCGTGCTTCCAAGTATCGGTCTATTTCCTTCAGATTTTCATATTTCTGAGAATAAAGTTTCTTGTAATATTCATTAAGGATTGTTTGGATTTCTGATGAGTCTGTGGTTATTTTGTCTTTGTTGTTTCTGATTGATGATATTAGAGATTTTACTCTTTTTTTCCTGATTAGGTTGGCCAGAGGTTTATCTATTTTATTGACCTTTTCAAAAAACCAGCTTTTTGATTTATTGATCTGTTGTATTATTCTTTTGTTTTCAATTTCATTTAATTCTGCTCTAATTTTGGTTATTTCTTTTCTTCTACTGGGTTTGGGGTTGGAATGTTCTTCCTTTTCCAGTTGCGTGAGATGTCCCATTAAGTTGTTAACTTCCTCTCTTTCCGTTCTCTTGAGGAAGGCTTGCAGTGCTATAAATTTCCCTCTTAGAACTGCCTTTGCAGTGTCCCAGAGGTTCTGATAGCTTGTGTCTTCATTGTCATTTTGTTCCAAAAAATTGGTGATTTCTTTCTTAATCTCATCTCTGACCCAGCTATCATTCAGCATAAGGTTATTTAACTTCCATGTTTTTGTATGGGTATGCAGATTCCTGTTGTTACTCAATTCAAGTTTTATTCCATGATGGTCCGAGAAGATGCATGGAATAATTTCTATTCCTTTAAATTTACTGAGGTTAGACTTGTGACCTAAAATGTGATCAATTTTGGAGTAAGTTCCGTGGGCTGATGAGAAGTATGTGTATTCAGTTTTGTTGGGATGAAATGTTCTGTAGATGTCTGCTAAATCTAAATACTGGATGGTTAGGTTTAAATCTAAGATTTCTTTGCTCAGCTTCTTTCTGGAGGATCGATCCAACACTGCCAAGGGAGTGTTGAAATCTCCAACGATTATGGAGCTGGAGGAAATCAAGTTACTCATGTCTGTTAGAGTTTCTCTTATAAATTGAGGTGCATTCTGGTTGGGTGCATAGATATTAATAATTGAGATCTCGTCATATTGAGTATTACCCTTAACAAATATGAAGTGACCATTCTTGTCCTTCCTTACTTTTGATGGTTTAAAGCCTACTGTATCTGCAAATAAAATTGCAACACCTGCTTTTTTCTGATTACCATTTGCCTGAAATATGGATGACCATCCTTTCACCCTGAGTCTGTATTTGTCTTTTAAGTTGAGATGTGACTCTTGTATGCAACAAATATCTGGCTTAAGTTTTTGTATCCAGTCAGCTAACCTATGCCTCTTTAGAGGACAGTTTAAGCCATTCACATTGATGGAGAGTAAGGATAAGTCTGGTGGAATTTTGGGTATCGAGTTTTTCAAAGGTCCAGTGGACATTTTTAATCCTTTCGCCAGTGTGGAAGTTGGAGTTTGATCCGAAGTTTCTGAGTGAGTTTACTTTTGTGGTATAGGATTGGGTTGGTCATTGTGGAGGATAGGTCTGAGAACATCCTGAAGAGCTGGTTTACTTAAGGCAAATTTTTTCAACATATGAATGTCATTGAAGTATTTAATTTCTCCATCATAGATGAAACTCAGTTTAGCTGGATACAAGATCCTGGGTTGAAAGTTTTTTTGCTTTAGGAGATTAAAAGTTGATGACCAGCCTCTTCTTGCTTGAAAAGTTTCAGCAGAGAGATCTGCAGTTATTCTAATATTCTTACCTTTGTACGTTATAGTTTTCTTTCGCCGGGCTGCTTTGAGAATCTTCTCTTTCATGTTAACTTTAGTGAAGCTAATTATGATATGTCTGGGAGATGGCTTTTTGGGGTTGAATCGTGCTGGGGTTCTGAAGCTGTCTGCTATCTGAATTTCAGATTCTCTAGGCATGTCTGGAAAATTTTCTTTCATAATTTCATGTAGAAGGGCCTCTGTGCCCTTGGCTGCCACGTCATCAGCCTCCGAAATTCCTATAACCCTTATGTTATTTTTTTTCGAATTATCTGAGAGCTCTCTGAGTGAGTGATCCGTTTTTGCTCTCCATTTCTCTTCCTCTTTGAGAGATTGGGAGCGTTCGAAGACTTTATCTTCAATGTCAGAAATCCTTTCTTCTGCTTGCTCCATTCTGTTACTGAGGGATTCTACTGTATTTTTCATATCTTTGAGGGCTGTAAGTTCTTGTTTCAGTGTGTCTAAGTCTTTGGTGGTTTTGTCTTTAAATTCGTTAAATTCTTGAGACAGTTTTTGAATTTCTCCTCGAATTCCTAATTCCATTTTATTAATCTTGTCTGCAAACCAAATTCTGAATTCGACTTCTGACATCTCAGCCAGTTGTTTATGAATGGGATCTTCAATCACATCTGCCGTATCTTTTCTTGGGGGGGTTGATCTATTCTGGTTATTCATGTTACCAGAGTTTTTCCGCTGATTCCGCCCCATGGTTTACTCCCTTTGGTTTTTCCCCTGGGGTTTTATCGAGGGCCCGTACAGTGTTGTGGCCTGAGAAACTGGGGCCCTGTCTGGTGTGGTGGAGCAAAGTGGTTCTGTCTTGTTTTCAGCTGGTTTCTGTTCGATCCTATTGTAACTTCTACTCTGGCTTGAAGTCTCAGCTGTGTGAAAAAATCAGCAATTAAGTCACCCCGCCTGCCCACCTCTGGCCCCAGTTGGAAAAGGAGAATGAAACCTTCCTACAATCGCACACCCAGGGCACCACCTGAAAAGTCCTCAGTCTATTAGCCCAGTTCAAAAGGTCGGAATCAACTGTCTCAATCGGCACTTGTCTCAGGTGGAAGGGTTCAAGAGGTCTCTGGGAACTGGATCACAGGGGCCTGGTGACTCCTCTGAGACAGCTCACCCCAGTGCAGCGTGGAGTCAGGAGGAGCCACCCCGCAAGCAGAGCAGTCTGGGAAGGTTGACGTCTCCTTCCCCACTTTGCCCCTCCGTCGGACCCAGTCACTGGTATCTCTGCAGATGGCTAACCCAGTTGCCTGCAGTGAACAGACACTCCAGGGGTTTGCACCTGCCTGAATCGCGAGGAAGTCTGCCAGGCCCCCGCAGACTGCCGCTATCTAGCAGGAAGAGATGGGGCCTGACATCTTTGAGTGTTTGATGCAGGTGATGGGAAGGAGGTGTTCACTCAGGCTTAGCCCCATCCCTGATGGATGCTGCTAACAGAACAGAACAGAACAGACAACTTTGTGAGGTTCTGTCTCTGTTCCTGTCGTCGCCTACAGGAGACGGGCTGTTTTGAGTTCAAACGTCTTTGCTGCTGGAGAATTGCGTCTGAACACCTCTCTGGGTGGGCCCCGCCCTGGAGGCTTCCGGGTTTGTGAGCCGTGTCACCGGTGGCCTCCTCTGGTTGCCCAGGGAGACAGGGGGTGTGGCCTCAGAATATCCAGAAGTGAGCGTTCTGCCGTTAAAGAAAAAACGGCTGTTGATCTACCTCCAGGGAACTGCTGCTCTGGTGTGGGCACTCAGGTGACCCTTTTCTCCTCTGTCCCGCGCCCCAGAGTCAGCACTGAGCGGCCGCAGTTTGTGCTGGGTCCACACCCCTTAAGAGATCCCCCAAGAATCAGAACTCTTGGGGGATGGGCCCCCAGACCCGGATTGGGAGTGGGGCGGGGGGAAGCTAGAGTTTCATTCAGTTTCACGCAATACTACGGTCCGGGGAGGGCTCCTGCACTGCACCGCAGGGAAGTGCCGCCAAGGCTTGATTTCCCCTCAGCAGAGTGCCCTCTCCTCGCTCACGTATCCCAGAGTCAGCGCTGACCTGACGCAGCTCAGGCACTGTGCACTCCCCTCGAGAAATCACCCAAGGAGCCGAACTCCGGAGGGATAGGCCCTCAGACCCCGAGTGAGAGTAGGGGCTCTCAGCTCTCAGCGGGGAGGCCAGAGTCTTATTCAGTCTTGTGCCCGGGGAGGGCTCCTGCACTGCACTGCAGGGAAGTGCCGCCAAGGCTTGATTTCCCCTCAGCAGAGTGCCCTCTCCTCGCTCACGTGTCCCAGAGTCAGCGCTGACCTGACGCAGCTCAGGCACTGTGCACTCCCCTCGAGAAATCACCCAAGGAGCCGAACTCCTGGGGGATAGGCCCTCAGACCCCGAGTGAGAGTAGGGGTTCTCAGCTCTCAGCGGGGAGGCCAGAGTCTTATTCAGTCTTGGGCCCCGTATGCCCGGGGAGGGTTGGTGCACTGCACCGCAGGGAAGTGCTGCGAGGCGTGACTCCCCCTCAGCCCGGTGCCCTCTCCTCACTCGGCGCGCCTCAGAGTCAATGCTGACCAGTCGCAACTCGGGGACTGTCCACTCCCCTTGAGAAATCACCCAAGGATCCGAAGTCCTGGGGGACAGGCCTCCAGACCTCAGTGGGAGGGAGGGGAGCGCCGGGGATTCAGGGTTGCCGGCAAAGGATTCCCAAAGTTTTATTCAGCCCTATGTCCGGCAGGAGAATGCCACGGCACCCCAGTAGGGGAGGTAGGTCCAGTTTTTAGAAGGTCTCTCCCGTGGAGTGTAGTGGGAGGGCCTTTAATTTCTGCCCGCTTGTTCAATTGTGGGGCTCCAGAGCCGGTCTCATGGGGGAGGGGGACTCCCGTCCGCTTGGTGGTGGATTTTGTACCTTTTGTTTGCGTCCTTGTGATCACAACTTGCCTCAGCGGTGTTGATGTGCGTTCTTCAGCCTTCTCTCTTGGTGAGGCTCAAGTCCACCAGGATACTTACTAAATTCCTGTCCCTTAACTCTCCTTCTGGACGGGAGCCTTTGTTGAAAGCTGGCTTCAGTCCGCCATCTTGTCTCCCAACCCTAAATCCCTTTTCTAACCCCTTATTGCCAAGGCATTTCTCACAGGTGCTCCTATAGGTACTTACAGGTGAAAAGGTTTAATTCTTGAATTGCACAAACTTGGGTTGAAATCTTAGTTCTAGAATAACCAGCAGTGATTCTGCAGGCAAAAGGTAAACTGCTTTCTCTCACTGAATACCATCTCTTACGAATGCCATGGAGTTAAACATAACTCACAAGATTACGTAGATTAAATGAGTTAAACTATGAAAGTACCTAGTATGCAGACTGGTATATACTAGGTGCTCAGAATGATGGGTTTCTTCCCTTGCTTCTTCTTGTGAGACATTGTATGAACCACTTGTCCACGCATGACTACTGTCTTGTTTCTGATCTTTGATTTTAACATTATTAATTTAGGATGGGGCACCAAGTCCTTTCTCTTTACCCACTATCACTTCAATACTGAGATCTCTTCCATTTGTTTCATTTTGGCTAAAAGTCATCTTTTAAATAAACATTTAAAAATTAACAATATTTTTATTTTGTACTAAAGTGATGAACACAGTGGCATGCCTTGGAAATGGGTCTATCATGGTTCCTTTCCTCAGGGAATTTGCAATCTTTTCAGGGAGACAGGTACATACATTTCCAACTCAAATACAGCATGAGAAGTTTGGGATCAGAGAGATTCTTACAATCAAAGGGCTGTAAGAACACAGAGAATGGAGTTGCAAAGTCCTCAGGTTCAGAGGCAGGAGAGTTACATTAACAAAGGATTTCTATACAAAGTATCCTTTCAAATGGACTTTGAATGATGAGCAGATTTGCTAGGCTGGGGATAGGCACAACAGTACCACAAAACTATCTCAGAACAATGTATGCCATAGAAAATGGAAACACTTGAGGCCATGTGTTCATCTGCTATGTTACATAGCAGAAGAGGATGGCATTGTTATCAAGAGCTGTGCAAGAATTAGATCTATTTTAAATGGTAACTACTGGTGGTGTACACAGAGACCATAGGTCTTCTGTACTACTCCTCAGGATGTAGTAAAATGTAGCTGCCCCATTTGGGTTGAGGCTTCAGAAGCTGGAGCTTCATCAGACTCAGTGATCATCTGCAAAGGAGGACGGTCTGGAGGCTTAAGACCAGTCTGTATCCAGGGGCCACAAAAAGGGCAGCCTGGATTCTGTCAACCATTCATGAGACAAATACCCAGGGTAGACTTTTAAGAATCACTGGTCATGTGATTCATGCAAGGTCAGGAAGGAAATAGGCTGAAGACAGATGAGAGGCTGAGTCAGGACCTAAGACAAAAGGAGCCTCTTCCTTAGCATCCACACAGAGGGAATGTATGAGTGGGAAACATTCAAATGCAGCTTCAGAAGCCAATGGACATTGAATACAGGAAGTGAGGAAAGCAGAGACCTGGTGTACTTCAGAGACAGACAGCATGGTGATTTGAAATCAAAAGGAACTAAAGAACTGCTATTTTTCTTAACCCTAACTTGTTCAATAAAAACAAAATTTTTTGTTTAAACAGATGATTAGACTTGTCAGTAGAAATGTAAACAGAAAAATAACATGTAAAGCTATATTTTATATTCTCTATACTTCAATCCTACTTTTAAAAAATGCATTTGGAACTAAAAACTAATAATTTTATAAATTCAGAAAGTTAGTTATTGTCAATAGCAATTTTCATACAGAGCATAAGAAATGACAGCTGCCTACTGAATCACAAATTCACTGAACTGGAAAAACACTGGAAAAGTCACAAAAACATGATTTATAAGGCTGATCAAACTTGAATTTTCTGTAAAAGTCATTTCTCCTACGTGTCCATAAACTCAAATAATAGTGATTATAGAATCTCCATTATAATTTCAGCTGTTGCCTAACTACTCAAATTGACCATAATAGTCCATCCACATAACCTTATGGAGGAGAAAATGTTTGGCTGAATAGAGTTAATGAACAAAGCATTGAACCCAGGGCTGCAGGGTGCCGAACGAGAGATCCATTTCTAGGCAGGAGCCACATATCTAATAGACTTTGAGCTTTAAAAATTCAAGTCTATATGCATACTTATTATTCTGTAAATTGTTTCAAAATTGTTTTATTAAACTCAACACCAAATATCTATTGAGTATTTTCAGCTTGCAGGTATTTTTGATAGCCTAAAATGCATACCTCCATGGCGGGCCTTCCACCTAGAGTACCACGCCGTCTCTTTATAGAGCTTATACCATTTATATGATATAAAGAAGCTACTTTATCATAAAAAATTGAATTTAGCAAAAATCCTTGTATTATTTTTATTGCCATTTTACAGAAGAGAAAAAGAACCGAGTCTCTGAGAAGGTAAGTGATGTAATTGACTGAGGTAAACCAAGATTTAAAGCTAGATTGAGACACACCAGATTTCCTTCCCTTTCTATTATATTACACTGTCTCACAGCCTATACTTTTCACTAATGCAACATTGTTTTCCAGAAGAGAGATGTTTGATACAACTTGCACCTTTCTAATTCCTAATTCTTTTTTTGCATAACTAGTTTTATTCTAGAATGTTGTTTTTCAACATTAAAGAATAAAGAAGTACAATAGTCCTTCATAGCATTGAAGGGCTTTTAATATGGGACTACATAATAACAATTGGATGAAACACCATTGGGTATACATTTCGAGGAAAAGAGATTTTTGTTTTTAATGGATCTGTGCTTGTAGCTTTTCTTCTTTGTTCTCATGCATAAATGGGTCCTTCTGCGCTCTATATTCTTTGTATAAGGATGGCTACAGAAAGTTTTTCTAGCATCAGGGGAGAAGTCATTGTGCATATTTTTTTATTCTGTTTATACTGGGTCTGTTCATTAGTCTTTCTGATTATGGTACTACAGATAAGCAAAGATAGGAAAAGATGTATTCAAGAAAGTTAAATTGTACTAAAGGTGTGATTTTTATGTAAATTCCTTAACCACACTGAGCTTCAGTTTACTCTTTCACAAAATGGAGATAATAATCAAATATCATAGGATTATGATGAAGATTAAATGAAACAATAATTTAGATAGGTGAATGGAATGGATGCATAGATAGGTAGATATAGATTAGATAGATAGATACATTGATAGATCTGAGAAAAGTACATAGAAAGTGAAATCTCAGTCTTAGGAAAATACACAACTGTGTATTTAATAACAATAATATTTATTAAATACTTTTACATGTAAAACCTATTCTAAATGCTTTATTCACATTATTATATAAGAACATCCACAACCCTATGAGATCGTTATCTTATTATCTCTAATTTCCTGGGGGAAAACTACAATTTGGATTAGATAGGTGTTTTGCCAAAGTACTCACAACTATCAATGAATGAAAACAAGATCTAAATCCATGTCTTTCTGACTTTAAAACTCCCACTTTATCATTTTTTTTTTTGTATTTTTAAACTTACCTTTATTTGTTAAAGGGGGGCGTATATGAACTAGTATCTGATAAGTGGATACTTACTGATGGGGAAAGCGTACATAGACTTAAAATGGTATAATTAGATATCAAAATATCAGGAGCCTAGATGTAGTTAAAAATTGTACATTCTAATAGGTAGTGTTATAGTTAATCAAATCTCATAAAATAAAGTGCCAAGAGCCATATTTTGCCTCTTTTGAAAATTCCTTTGGTTATTATGGAATGTAATTTCTATTTGCAGTATAGAAACAAGTTAAAGTGAGAATGGAAAAAATGAGAAATTCTCTAGCTTAAATAAGCTTTAGATCAAGTTTCAAAAGTTTTATGAGTCAAGATAGTCTCTATCTTTTCTTTGCTATCCCTTAGCCTATAGTGCCAAAGCTTGTTAGTACCAGCACCCTGTAAATCAGGGTTAGCAGGAGGAGCTGTCCATTTGTCAATTTTTTGATGTTAAAATGATTTTTTACTCACTTTGGCCTCTTTAACAAATCTTCATAGACTGGGATTAATCAACAGACATTTATTCTCATAGTTTTGGAGACTAGTATCATGATGTTAGCAGTTCTGGTGTCCAGGGAGGGCCTGGTTTACAGACACTAACCTTCTTGCGGTAGCCTCACATGATAGAGAGCAGGAAGAGAGAAAAAGAAAGCTGTTGTGTCTTGTCTACTAAGGGCACTGATCTTTTTCATGAGTGCCTCACCCTTATGACCTAATTACCTCTGAAAGACCTTGCCTTCTAAAACCATCACAAAGAATATTAGGATTTCAAATTATTAATCTCTGGGGAATACAATAGTAAGTTCATGACGATGATAGAATGTAGAATTAAAATGAGTTAGTGGAAAAGGCAAGGAACTTAAGATTCATGTTTTGACTTATTAGGTATATTTATCTAGACAAGTTATTTTCTCTCTGTCTTAATTTGCATAGAATTTAAGACCAAATTCAAATTGGCTCTATTTCCTAACAACTTTTTCACCATAGGTGATATACTTTATTTATTTATTTATTTAGACAAAGTCTCACTCTGTCACTCTAGAGTGAAGTGCTGTGATATCATCATAGCAATCTTAAACTCTTGGGCTCAAATGGGTTCCTCCTGCCTAGATTCCCAAGTACCTGGGACTGTAGGCACCCACCACAATGCCTAACTAATTTTTCTTTTCCTTCTTTCTTTTTTTCTTTTATTTATTTATTTATTTTTTAATAGACGGGCGTCTCACCAGCTCAGGCTCATCTGGAACTCTTAGCTCAAGCGATCCTCCCACCTCAGCCTCCCAGAGTGCAAAGATTACAGGTGTGAGCCACCACATCTGGCCACATTTGATTTCTTCTTTATCTCAACTACGTCATTAGTAAAGGGAAGTTAGTATGAATGCTTATTTTATAGCATTATGAAGACTAAGTTAGGGTAACATATGTAAAGCATTCAAATGTGTGCATTGAACATATGTGCTTAATAAATTCTAGTATTACTAAACGCATATTTCATTTTTCCTATCAATTATGTTTTGCCCACTGAGTATCAGGTACTAATTCTAGTTGTGAAATAAGATTTATGTAATTGAAGGTCATAGTAAAGATTAAATGAAATATGTTTGAACTTACAAAGACCTGGAATTTAGTAGATAGCTAATAAATTTTAGAATATGAAACACAGTGATATATAATAATCACAGGCATAATATGGGTTAGCAAAGAAGAAAGAAAAAAATTTATTGAACCATTTATTTATTTAATCATAGCTGTGTACATTAATGCAATCATGGGCCACCATACACTGATTTTATATATCATTTGACATATTTTCATCACACTAGTTAACATAGCCTTCCATGGCATTTTCTTAGTTATTGTGTTAAGACATTTATATTCTACACTTAGTAAGTTTCACATGTACCCTTGTAAAATGAACTGTAGTTGTGGTCCCACCAATCACCCTCCCTCGGCCCATTACTCCCCTTCCCTACCCTCCCTTTCCCATTTCCCAATATTCTTAGGTTATAACTGGGTTATAGCTTTCATATGAAAGCCATAAATTAGTTTCATAGTAGGGCGGAGTACATTGGATACTTTTTCTTCCATTCTTGAGATACTTTACTAAGAAGAATATGTTCCAGCTCCATCCATGTAAACATGAAAGAGGTAAAGTCTCCGTCTTTCTTTAAGGCTGCATAATATTCCATGGTGTACATATACCACAATTTATTAATCTATTCGTGGATTGATGGGCACTTGGGTTTTTTCCATAACTTAGAAATTTGAATTGGGCTGCAATAAAAATTCTGGTACAAATATCTTTGCTATAATGTGATTTTTAGTCTTCTGGGTATATACCTAGTAGAGGAATTGTAGGATTGAACGGCAGGTCTATTTTTAGATCTCTAAGACATTCTTCAAATGTCTTTCTGAAAGGAGCATATTAGTTTGCATTCCCACCAGCAGTGTAGAAGTGTTCCATTTTCTCCACAACCACACCAACATCTCTAGTCTTGGGATTTTGTGATATAGGCTAATCTTACTGGAGTTAGATGATATCTCAAAGTAGTTTTGATTTGCATTTCTCCGATGATTAAGGATGATGAGCATTTTTTCATATGCTGTAGGCCGTGTACCTGTCTTCTTCAGAGAATTTTCTCTTCAAGTCCCTTGCCCAGGCAGAGATGAGATCACTTGTTCTTTTCTTGCTAATACGTTTGAGTTCTCTGTGGATTCTGGTTATTAAACCTTTGTTGTAGACATAACCTGCAAACCTTCTCCCATTCTGAGGACTGTCTGCTTGCTTTACTTACTGTGTTCTTGGCTGTTCAGAAGCTTTTTAGTTTTATCAGGTCCCAGTAGTGTATTTTTGGAGCTGCTTCAATTGTCCAGGGGTTCCTCCTCATAAAATATTCGCCCAGACTGATTACTTCAAGGGTTTTCCCTGCACTTTCTTCTAGTATTTTTTCTAGTTTCATGTCTTAAGTTTAAATCTTTAATCCAGTGAGAGTCTATCTTAGTTAATGGTGAGAGGTGTGGGTCCAATTTCAGTCTTCTGTAGGTTGCCAGCCAGTTCACCCAGCACCATTTGTTAAATAGGGAATATTTTCCCCACCGAATGTTTTTAATTGGCTTGTCAAAGATCAAATAATGGTGAGTAGCTGGGTTCATCTCTTGGTTCTCTATTCTGTTCCATATATCTACCACTCTGTTTTTGTGCCAGTACCATGCCATTTTGATTACTATCAATTTATAGTATAGTCTGAGATCTGGTAGTGTGATTCCTTTTGCTTTGTTTTTATTTCTGACTAATGTCTTGGCTATTGGAGGTCTTTTCTGATTCCATGTAAAAGGAAGTTTTATTTTTTCGAGATCTTTAAAGTATGACAGAGGAGCTTTAATAGGGATTGCATTAAAATTGCATATTGCTTTGGGTAGTATGAACATTTTAATGATGTAGATTCTTTCCAGCCATGAGCATGGTATGTTTTTCCATTTGTTAACATTTTCAGCTATTTCTTTTCTTAGAGTTTCATAGTTCTCTTTATAGAGACCGTTCACGTCCTTTTTTAGATAAACTCCTAAATAATTCATTTTATTTGGCACTACTGTGAAAGGAATAGAGTCCTTGACTGTTTTTTCAGCTTGACTATTGTTGGTATACATAAAGGCTACCGATTTATGAATATTGATTTTGTAACTGGAGACACTGCTGTATTCCTTCATTACTTGTAAGAGTTTTGTAGTAGAATCCCTGGTGTATTCTAGATATACATCGTATCATCTGCAAAGAGTGAAAGTTTAATCTCTTCTGACCCTATATGGATACACTTGATTGCCTTTTCTTCCCTAACTACAATGGCTAAAACTTCCATTACAGTGTTAAAGAGTAGTGGAGACAGGAGCAAACTTGCGTGCTTCCTGATCTGAGTGGAAATGATTTCAATTTAACATGATTCAATACAATATTGGCTATGGGTTTGCTGTAGATGGCCTCTATCAGTTTAAGAAATATCCTTTCTATACCAATTTTCTTAAGTGTTCTGATCATGAAGGATGCTGAATATTATCAAAAGCTTCTTCTACATCAATTGAGAGAATCATATGGTCTTTGTTTTTAAATTTGTTTATGGGCTAAATTATATTAATAGACTTATGTATATTGAACCAGGCTTGAGACCCTGGGATAAAACCTACTTGTTCAAGATGTATAATTTGTTTGATGTGTTGCTGGATTCTGTTTGTTAGGATCTTGTTGAATATTTTTGCATCAATGTTCATTAGTGATATTGGTCTATAATTTTCTTTTCTTGTTGATTCTTTTCCTGGTTTGGGAATCAAGGTGATGTTTGCTTTATAGAATGTGTTGAGTAGTATACCTTCATTTTCTATATTTTGGAAACGGATGAGTAATATTGGTTCTGGTTTCTCTTTCAAGGTTTGGTAGAATCTGACGTGAAGCCATCTTGTCCTGCGCTTTTGTTTTTCGGGAGATTTTGTATAGTTGATGCTATTTCAGATCTTGATATAGGCCTGTTCAAAATTTCCACTTGATTCTGGCTAAGTTTGGAAGGTGACGTGCTTCCAAGTATTGGTCAATTTCCTTCAGATTTTCATATTTCTGAAAATAAAGTTTCTTGTAATATTCATTAGAATTTTTTGAATTTCTGTGGAGTCTGTTGTTATTTTGTCTTTGTCGTTTCTGATTAATGATATTAGAGATTTTACTCTTTTTTTTCCTGGTTAGGTTAGCCAAAGGTTTATCTATTTTATTGACCTTTTCAGAAAACCAACTTTTTAATTTATTGATCTATTGTATAATCCTTTTATTTTCAATTTCATTTAATTCTGGTCTAATTTTTATTTATTTCTTCTCTTTTAGTGGGATTGGGGTTGGAATATTCTTCCTTTTCCAGTTGCTTGCAATGTCCCATTAAGTTGTTAACTTCCTCTCTTCCCATTCTCTTAAGAAAGGCTTGCAGTGCTATAAATTTCCCTCTTAGGACTGCCTTTGTGGTATCCCAGAGGTTCTGATAATTCATGTCTTCATTGTCGCTTTGTTCCAAAAATTTGTTAATTTCCTTCTTAATCTCATCTATGACACAGCTATCATTCAGCATAAGGTTATTTAACTTCCATGTTTTTGTATGAGTATGCAGATTCCTGTTGTTACTGAGTTCAACTTTTATTTATGGTGGTCTGAGAGGATGCAAGGAATAATTTATGTTCCTTTAAATTCACTGAGGGTAGACTTGGGACCTAAGATCAATTTTGGAGTATGTTCCTTGGGCTGATGAAAAGAATGTGTATTCCATTTTGTTGGGATGAAATGTTCTGTAGATGTCTGTTACATCCAAATGTTGAATGGTTAAGTTTAAATCCAAAATTTGTTTGCTCAGTTTCTTATTGGAGGATCTATCTAACACTGCCAAAGGAATGTTAAAATCTCTGACTACTGTGGAGCTGGAGGAAATCAAGTTGCTCATGTCTGTTAGAGTTTTTTTAATAAATTGAGGCGCAGTCTGGTTGGGTGCATAAATATTAATAAGAGAATTCTCATCATGTTGAGTATTACCCTTAATAAACATGAAGTGACCATTCTCATCCTTCCTTACTTTTGTTAGTTTAAAGCCTATTGTATCTATAAATAGAATTGCAATAGAACCTGCTTTTTTCTGATTCCCATTTCCCTGAAATATAGATGACCATCCTTCACCCTGAGTCTATATTTATCTTTTAAGGTAAGATGAGATTCTTGTATGCAGCAGATATCTGGCCTGAGTTTTTGTATCCAGTCAGCCAACCTGTGCCTCTTTAGAGGACAATTTAAGTCATTCACATTAATAGAGAATATTGATAAGCCTTGTAGAATTTTGGGTATCAAGTTTTTCGAACATCCAGTGGAGATTTTTTAATCCTTTCACCACTGTGGAAGTTGGAATTTGATCAAAAGTTTCTGAGTGAGTTTACTTTTGTGGTGGAGATTGGTGCTGGTCATTAAGGAGGATAGGTCTGAGAATATCCTGGAGAGCTGGTTTAGTTATGGCAAATTTCTTCAATGTGTGAATGTCATTAAAGTATTTAATTTCGCCATCATAAATGACACTCGGTTTAGCTGGGTACAGGATCCTGGGTTGAAAGTTATTTTGTTTTAGGAGATTAAAAGTCAATGACAACCCTCTTATGGCTTGAAAGGCTTAGCAGAGAGATCTGCAGTTATTCTAATATTCTTCCCTTTGTAGGTTATGGTTTTCTTATGTCTGGCTGCTTTCATAATTTTCCTTCATATTAACTTGCAGATTTCTTATTGGGGTTGAGTCATGCTGGGGTTCTGAAACTGTGTGCTATCTGAATTTCAGAATCTGTTGGCATATCTGGAAAAGTTTCTTTCATAATTTCATGGAGAAGTGCCTCTGTGCCTTGTGAAGCCACTTTATCACCTTCAGGGATTCCTATGAGGTGAAAATTTTGAATTATCCCAGAACTCTCTGATAGAATGATCCATTTTTGCTCTCCATTTCTCTTCCTCTTTGAGAGATTAGGAGCATTTAAAAGCTTTGTCTTCAATGTCTGAAATCCTTCCTTCTACTTTCTTCACTCTGTTACTGAGGGATTCTATTGTATTTTTCAGATCTTCAAGGGCTGCAAATTTTGCTTCAATGTGTGAAAATCTTTGGTGATTTTGTCTTTAAATTCATTGAATTCTTGAGACAACTTTTGAAATGCTCCTGGAATTTCTACTTCCAACTTTTCCTCTATTCTATTAATCTTGTTTGCAATCCAAATGCTGAATTCGATTTTTTGATTTCTGACATCTCGGCCATCTGTTTATGGATGGGATCTTCAGTTGTGTCTGCCATGTCTTTTCTTGAGGGCGGGGGGTTGATCTACTCTGGTTATTCATGTTACCAGATTTTTTCTAATGATTCTGCCCCATGATTATTTTACACCTTTTGACTAGGTGAGCAGATAAAGAGAAGTTCTGTTGGGGACCCCAGGAGTAGTGATTAACCAGTGTTTTGCCCAATAGCTTGGCCTTGTGTCTGTACCTTTTCCCCTGGAGCTTTGCCAAGGACTCATACAGTGCTATGGCCTGAGAAACTGGGGACCTGCTTTGTGTGGTGGGGTAAGTGGCTCTGTCTTGTTTTCAGCTGGTCTCTGTCCTACTCTTGTGAATCAGTTTCTCTGGGTTGAAGTCTAAGCTGTGAAGAAATACCAGAAATTAAGTCACACCCTACCCCCCTCACAGGCAACAATTGGAAAAGGAAACTCAAACCTTCCCACAACCACACAACCAGAGTACCACTTGGATAGTCTTTGGGCTTTTGGCCCAGTTCGAGAGGTCCAAATCTATTGTCTCAGTCAGTACCTGTCTCAGGTGGGAGAGTTCAAAAGGTCTCTGTCAACTAGATTGCAGGTATCTGCTGGCAACTCAAATATTACTTGTTCTGGTGCTTCGTGAGGTCAGGAGGACCCACCCAGCAAATATATTAGTCTGGGAAGGTTGATGCCTCCTTCCCCACCTTGCACCTCTGTCACACCCAGTCACTGATAACCCCGCAGGGCTGTGTCCCAGTTGCCTCCAATGTGCAGATACTCCAGGGGTTTGCACCTGCCTGAATCACAGGGAGATCTATGTCTTCTCAGCCAGGCCTCTGCTCTCTGCCACTATCTGGCAAGGGGCAGTGTGGCCTGACAACCTAGGGCGCTTAATGGAGGTTGGGGCAGTTCACTCAGTTCTAGCCATGCCCTTGATTGATGTTACTGACAGAGCAAAACAACTTTGCAGAATTTGTTTCTGTCCCAGCTATATTCCCTTGCAGAACAGACGCTGTTTGAGTTTACAGAACCTGTGACTCAGGCTTGGTCTGTGCTGCTGCCCAGTTTAGCTGTAGTTTGTATTGGGGCCACATGGTTACCTTTTAGTTCCAGCCTCTGTCTGCCCTCCTTTGTCTCAGCTAATGAGCCCGTGAGTTCTGGTTGGGTCTTAGGCTCAGTAAAGCATTCCTCTGGGTCAGCCCTGACTTGGGAATCTGCCGGCTCTGCACATGTGTATTCCAGTCCCTACGCTCCACCCAAACCGGTACCACCTCAGGCAAACCCTTTACTCGAGTCCTGCATTTCCATCCCAGATCTGTTCTGCAAGTTGCTGCCACCAGAGAAGATGCCCATCCTCCTCTGGTTGCCAGAGAGACAGGTTGTGTGACTCCAGAATATCCAGGGGTGAGCCCTATTGTTGCCACTGTGGCTGCTGCTCTATGCCTTGGGCCACCACTGCTCCTGTATGGTTCCCTCTCAGCTGACCATCCTCTCCTTACTCCTGTGCCACAGAATCAACACTGACCAGCAGCAGTCCATGCCCTGTCCACACCTCTCGAGAAAATCTAGAAAAGAATCTAGACTCCTGGGAGTAGGCCTCCAGACCTCAGAGTGAGAGTGGAGGGGAGTGGTGGGAGCTCAGAATTGCAGGTAGAGAATATATACAGTTTTATGCCTGGCAGGAGAGCGCCATAGCACCTTAGTAGGGGAAGTAGGTCCAGTTTTTAGAGGGTCTCTCCCATGGGATAAAATGGGAGGACTTGTAAACTCTATTTGCTGTGTGTATGGAGTACTGCAAGCCATTCTCATGGGGGAGGAGACTCCCGTCTGCTTGGCGATTGATTTTGTACCTTTTGTTTTTATCCTTGCAGTCACAGCTTGCCTCAGCAGGGTTGATGTGTGTTCTTCAACCTTCTCTCTTGGCTCAGCTCTAATCTAACAGGTTGTTTGCTAAACTTTTATCCTTTAACTCTCCTTCTGGATGGGAGCTTCTGTGGAAAGCTGGCTTAGGTCAGCCACCTTGCCTCTGCCCCTCTTTTATACTTTAATTCTTTTATTCTATTCAATAATATTTATCACCAATTCTGTGGCTGGAAAATGTCTTAGACACCAAATGGGAAGCAAAGGGTAAAGAGATTGTATTCCATCCTTACAGGTTAAAAGTCCTTATTCTGAGATCCAGGTGTCTGCGGACAAGTTGCAGAGAGTCCATGAATTCTCTTAAAGAATATGCCAAAAAAAAAAAAAATATATATATATATATGCCAAAATAGGTGTCTTTATTTTTCCAGAGAACACCTATCACTTTCATCAGCGTTTTTCAGGCTCCTCTAAGACACCACAATACAGAGAAAAGGGAAAATCCCACTCCTTAATGATAGCTTTGGGAGCACTATTGATCCTTAGCTGCCTTGAGTTTGAATTTGGACATAGCTGCATTTAAATTCTAAATGCTTTTCTTGGTTTCTCTACAATTTAACCTGGAACCTCAGTTTCCACATGCATAAAACTGGGATAATAATCCCTACCTCCTGGTTTTGCCTCAATAGTGTCTCACAATACTGCAACTTAGAAAATGCTCAAAAGAAGTCACTCCTTTCTTATTTATTCTTCCCCCTACAGTAATGGTTGCCTCAGAGACCAATAAGAGCTCATTTCCAACTTATTGATTGAGTGCTTGGTCCAAATCCTGTGCTTTCAGAGACCAGCCACACAGTACATCATGAGTACAGTGTGTGGTAGTCACAGCCGAAGTCTGGCTCCTGCTGCCGGTCTCCATAGCATAATCCATATGCACCAGTTCACATGTCTCAGATTGCAATTGGCACTTCAGATGTAAGGCTTGTCTCAACTTAATTATGTGGCATTGTGATTCAAATCTCTGTAGGCATTACTGAAAGTAGTTTGATGTGGATAAGTGACACACAGGCAGGTTTATCCCACAGATGTGTCTCAAAAAAGCAAAATAGGCCAGGCACAGTGCATCACGTCCTAGTAGTCTGGGAGTACCAGGCAGGTGGATTACTTGAGCTCAGGAGTTCCACACCAGCCTGAGCCAGAAGGAGACCCTATCTGTATTAAAAATAGAAAAAAATAGCCAGTTGTTGAGGCCAGTGCCTGTCCCAGTTACTCAGAGGCTGAGGCCAGAGGGTTGCTTGAGCCAAAAAGTTTGAGGTTTCTGTGAGCTATGAGGCCATGACACTCAACCCTAGGGCAACAGAGTGGGACTCTGTCTCAAAAAGGAAAACAAAAGATAAAAGGAGACAGAGAAGCTTAGAGTTACATAGCCACACAGGCTAATAGCACCTCATAGGAAGAAAAGAGGCTGGCAAGAGCCACAGAAAGGTATACAAACGCTGAGAAGGAAATGACAGAATCGCAGTGGTGGTAGCAGTGTGTTTGACAGAATAATTAAATAAGTCACTGTGAGAAAACAGAGTAATCACTTAGGAAAATATTAAGTCGTATAATATCATATAGGAAAACGCACAGTCTTACAAATAGTGTTACAGACTGTTCTAATCATAATGCACATCTTATCTCCTTTTATTGAAAAACCATGACATCCCTCCTATCATAGAGGAAGTGTTATGAATTTCTACCACATTAGCTCAGCTGTAAACTCAATGTGGTCTGTGAAGTTTTCTGAGGTGACAAAAATTTCTGAGTTTTCTAGGTGACAAAAATCTGGCCTCTTAAGTACCAGATCTGTGATAGATAAATTGTAGGGTATAAAATAGAAGGGTTTTTTTTAATAGAATTTTTCTTTTCTTTATAGACAAAGTATTTTAAAGAGAATTTAATGTTTTCTATTTAACTGATGATAATATATTTTAATATATTTCTATGACACAATAGTATTTCCATTTATCACTGGATGAAGTCAGATTTCATTACCACCAAAGAGGTATATGCAGATATAAACATATTTATATTAGAGACCAAATAAATATATGGAGATACAATGTCCAAGAGTGTGATAAACTCTGTGTTCATTAGAAGAAAACAGTAAAACAATTATAGTTGAGGTAGATAATGGGAATAGTAATCATTACAATGGGAAAATCTACAATAATCAAAGATCATGTGACAGAGACACCAAGCCTAGGTTCGGAGACTCAGGACTATGCAAATTACAAATTACTTGGATTTAAATTTGAGAGTTAAAACTATTCTTCTTGGTGTCATTTTTGTTATTCTAATAAAAGAAACATGCTACATTTTTATTAACTTCATTGTAATGTTAATTATATAAATGTATGAAATGTATTCATAACATAATCTAAAGTGGCATGCTGCCATGTTTTGGTTTATAACAGAAATTGGCAAAAAAAGAAATGGACAAGCAGAAAGCGTGTGAGCAAAGCTAACAATTAACTTAATTCCTTTATTTTTATTCTTTTTAAAATTTTTCTTCTGGGGCCAAATAACAAGGAATAAGACTGATCAAAATGAAACTCAACAATTTACCCATTCGTTTACTAAGACATCTCTATTTTTCTCAAATCTACAACTATTTCCCCTATTTTAAATGTTCCTAAACAATAACTTAACTTACATCTCAAGTTCCAAAATACTTTACCTTCTCTAGTATTGTTTTAAGGTTTAGAAGCATTCTTTCTCATCCATGCTTTACTAGCACATTAAAGTTTAATAACAGCTTTATTGCCTATGAACCTTCCCATTTTACTCTAGCTACTATAGAAAATGATGCATATATATTTAGAAAGCTTGGTAATATCATTCAATTAAAGGATAAAAACATAGATGGTATTTCCCCCTGACTATTTATTCTACCTTGAGCCTTGGACGCAGACGTTTTAATTTTGTATTTGTTCTTCAATAGTGTATTTAAAAATGCACTAAAAGTGGGCAGCGCCTGTGGCTCAGTGAGTAGGGGGCCAGCCCCATATGCTGAGGGTGGCGGGTTCAAACCCAGCCCCGGCCAAACTGCAACAAAAAATAGCCGGGCGTTGTGGCGGGCACCTGTAGTCCCAGTTGCTCGGGAGGCTGAGGCAAGAGAATCGCCTAAGCCAAGGAGTTGGAGGTTGCTGTGAGCTGTGTGAGGCCACAGCACTCTACCAAGGGTGATAAAGTGAGACTCTGTCTCTACAAAAAAAAAAAAAAAAAAATGCACTAAAAGGTGCTGCTTTCTCAGCAACATCATGGTCACAGTTAGTTAAATATTAATGCCTCCGAGCACAAGGCAGGGCATGCAATGAGCATGAACTGGACTATAAAACCCCTGTAATGGATTTAGATCCCTTAGGTCCAGCGCGGGCTCTATACTGATACAGTAAATGAGGGAAAAGTATCATCAAGATGCAAGTTTAAAGAGGAATCTGTCCTGCCACATCCACTGACAACATTAATTATAGATCTCTGAACATGATGTTTTTTTTTTTTTTTTTTAATTTCTTGCATTACTTTACTGGTCTGCAGCCAAGCTGAAATATTAGGCATTGATTTGTATAATGATGGATAATTCTCTTTTCCAGAGTGACACTTTCGTATATATTTTAAGGTTTGATAATTTAGAGTCTCTGATTAAAGCTTACATTACTGATTTCCCATTAGTTGTTGCATCTGTCCATTGAAATTGGGACAATCTTTTTGAGACAGGAGCAGTATATTGAAAGAAGGCAAGGGTTCTCTCCATAAGAAAATTCAGCTGTTTTCTCTCAGGCATATGTCCTTGAATGAAAAGAAAAGGCAATTTCCAAATGATCCAAAAAGAAAAGGCAAGATACAAATGATCTTCTTATAAAGCAGAAAATATGACATTTTAAAATCCAACACACCATTTGAGGTTTAAAGCTCAAAACATTTAACAAGGTAATAACAACTACCATTGTGACCACTTATTCTATATCAGGCACTGTGCTAAACTCTGTGTACACATTCACTTATTTTTGTTCATATCATAGTTATAGAAAAATAGATTCTAAAAGGTTTAGTAACTTATCTATAGTTACATAGCTATTTATAATTTTTCTCTGAGCCCTTGAACTCTATATCACTCTCTACTTATCAGACTGAATTATAGTTGTTATAAGGACTGACCAGTTCCCTTACTAAACAGTGAACTCCAAATTCACACGTGATTTTGTGATTTTGACTCACACGTTTCTGTATCATGAGGGCTAAACTCAGAGCCTAGCAAAGAGGATCTCCTTGGTGACTACTTTTGGATTGGAATAACGCATCTTGGAGAACCCCTCATCTGAGGTTGCAGAGATGAACAGAGCTGTGCCTAGTTAGAAGTCTGAAGCAAATGGGCTTATGCCACTTGAGTGATGCCCAAATAATGATAGGCACTGAAGACATTTCAGGTGACGATCAGCTACACCTGCAATTTTGATATCGAATTATAATAAAAATAAATGTCAGAACAAATTTTGCCAAACATACAGACACTTATTGAACACAGACATTCATTAGCAATCAAACTCAAAATAGTTCATGTGATTTAGGTGGTGGTCTTAAAAGTCACGTGGTGCTTGTAGGTATCTAATCACCACCTGGTATGATAAACTCATTTGTAGGTGTGAACAGAAGCAGGATTCGGTAACTCTTGTAGTTGTTGTGTAATTACAAATTCTCCTGCACTAAAGGCTAAATGTAGATTCCTTTGAAATCCAGCTGTGGCCACCGTACCTAAGCATATATTTTACAAGCCTCACTCAATTCTTATACCATTATTATAAAAAGAGGGTGTCTTAATAAAGTATGTGAGAAAATTCACCAACAAGAATTTATATTGAATAATCATACTATTAACAAGCCACTAATTTCACCAATGCAAATTTATTTTTAACATCTGTCAGGTTACTCTCCAAAGTCTCAGGTGTGGATGGATAGATGGCTAACAGTAGCCCTAACATCCCCCAAAAGGGGTTAGTGATTGATCCCACTGATATTTTTTTGGCTATTTGTTTATGTGGGACAACAGAACATACAAAAAAAATAATTGTACTTACTGTCAGTCTTTGACCCCCTTTGGTACTGACTATTAAAAGCTAGTCTTTCTGATACCACGCCAGATGAACACACTGGAATGTGGTTCTTTTTTTTTTTTTTTTTTTTTTTTTGAGACAGAGTCTCACTTTATGGCCCTTGGTAGAGTGCTGTGGCCTCACACAGCTCACAGGAACCTCCAACTCCTGGGCTTAAGGAATTCTCTTGCCTCAGCCTCCTGAGTAACTGGGACCACAGGTGCCCGCCACAATGCCCGGCTATTTTTTGGTGCAGTTTGGCCGGGGCCGGGTTTGAACCCGCCACCCTCGGTATATGGGGCCGGCGCCTTACCGACTGAGCCACAGGCGCCGCCCATGGAATGTGGTTCTTAATTAGGGTAACTGAGGTTTGTTCCTTTAAGTAATTAGCATACTCATAATATCATGCTGTTTATGGTAAATTTTATATATACATATAATTTATATTTTGTGTGCATGTCTGTGTATAAGTGTGTATACATGTGTGTGCTTGGATAATCAACTCTACTACATTCTTTTCTATAGCTATCTGCTCTATAGAATTAGCATTTTCAATTTGTGACTTAGGTAGTTTCAGAAGGTTCTCCAGAAGGACAGCCTTCTGAGAAGACTCTGTTGAAATTAAACTTTTTGTCTCATCTTCAGTTTGGAAAGTATTTGTAGAAATTTCATTTATCAAATATATATACTTGATATACTATAATTAATAGATATTTTCATGCATTTTTCCATCCCAAATAATTTATAAACTACTCATCCTGAAAAATGATCCTTTTTTTCCATTTTAATTTCCATCCATTCATCTCACAAGTATTTGTCAGCTTTCAGCTGCTTCTCGCTCTGTCTCTTGCATCTTCATGGCCAACACACAGCAAATGTTGTTGATTGACTGAAAAACATCTTATTATGAGGCCATCGTTACTGAAGTTCGCAGTTTTCTTTTCCTAATTTTAAAATGCCTTTTTCATTTTAGATCACCTCAGGTAGCTGTCTCAAAACATCAATCTATTGATTCTCCCTGCACGGAGAGAAGAAGAAACCACCAGCTCAGGTAGGACTTCCAGTATCAAAAATTATCCACTCGAAATTAAATGTATATAATGCACTTCAGACTGAAACTTTAAAAATGTTCTTACAATAGAATTTGAGGCAATTGATTTTGGAAATTACTAGAAGTAAAAGAACTTTTTTTTTTTTCCTAATACAAGATCTCTTTTGTAGAAAAGAAACTATTTATACAAGTACTTGTAAAGGATTCTACATTGCAATTTACTCCACCTACTAATTACTCTATCAACACATATTCTGTCTAAATGTCTTCAGTCACAGTCCCTAATATAATCTGGGTGTTCATTGTTCTTCTGTTTGATATGCACTAGAAGCCCACAGCATCTTCGTATTCTAATCAGTATTTGAATGCATTGTATATTGAAATGAATGTAACAATGATTACTAGGACAGATGTTTCCCCTAAATGTGAAAATGGAGGGGCTAAAACCACAAATTAAACTGAATACTCATAGTCTTTGCATGCATTTTTTTGCCATGGTATGATAAAAATTATTGTCAAGTGAAAACCAGGTACAGACCAAAGTTGTGAAGTTCTGTGACCTGCAAAATAGATGACTTTGGAGATAGCTCAAACTGTCCTCTCTTGAAAATGGAAACACAACTATAGTATGCTGGTAAAATGAAATATTATTTGCCTTTGTGTATGGTGATTTTGACAAAGAGACTGGGAGAAAGATGGAAAAAGAAACAGAATAATTAGAATTTCATCTCAGATGCGTTAGCATATAATAGAAAGCTTAGAAAAACCTATAAATGGGTTTTTATTATTCATCCATTTATAACTATTCTTATTAATATTAGATGTTTCCTCTGCTTATTGGCTGAAAAAGGCTTAAAATCATTTGTTTATGACATTTAGTTGCAAAAAATGTAAAGATTTTAGAAAACTGATAATAATTGGTCATAATTATCTCCTGTTTCTAGATTTATTTTTATTAAGATTTTTAGTTATAGGAAGTCATGAGAAAAAATTTAAAAGACATGTGCCAATGATTCATAGTTAAGGAAAGAGTTTAGAGCAAGACCAAGGTGATTCCCTCCCTCCCTCCCTCTCTTCCTTCCTTCTTTCCTTTATTCCTTTTTCTTTCTTGAAAATGGTATATTATAACTCATACCTTTTATTTAAATAAATTTTGTGTTAATCCCTTCTTTTCAAGCTTCACAAACACTCGCTGACAATAGGTAATGAACAAAGCAGCAGAATAAAGATGAGCAGCTTTTATAGGATTCAGCAAGAAGCCCCTTTGTAGTCAATACCCATGATTAAGAGGTCGTGAGTCTTCCTGGAGGAGGTGGCATTACAGTGGGATTTCTGTGCTTCATGGGTTTCATGGTCTCTGCGTTACCTTACATTGTGCTCTCCACACATACATGCACAGTTCTTAATACATGCTTTTGCTTGTTTTAATTTCATTAACTTAGCTAAAGGCTTTAAGCCAAGCTTACTCACATCATTTGAAATTAAATAATGAAATAGAATCACTGTTTCAGAATTCTGCCATTGCCTCCTTGAAGCTGAGCAAACCACTTAAACCTTTCCCCTTTCTACTACCTTGTTGAAAGGCCTCTCTGGAGGTAGGCTAGCTCCTCTTACATAAAGATCTAACATTCTTGGTCTATCCTTTTAATTTATTTTTGGTATCAAACAAACAAAGGGAGCTATTTAAATATAGTTTGATAGCTACTTGATAGCTACTTAATCATTTGAATCTTTTTACAGGATAAATAGAGCATCAACTTATGGACTCTACTTAGACTCAAGTCCCGCCTTCGCCCTTTATTAGCTGTGGCTTATGAGCAAGCTAGTTCCCTTTGTTACAGTTTCTGCATTTCCACATGAATGAATAATAGTATTACTTAAAAGGATTCTTCCAATGATTGATCTGGAAATATGTTTTAAGCTCTAAGTAATTGGTAACACAGAGAAAACACTCAAAAATGTTAGCTGTATCATGAAATTGCTTAGATTATTAATCAGTGTTATATGTATATCTGTATAGAGAGAAAATAAAGACAGAGTTAGTACAGGTAATAAGAACGGCTTATCTGGTTTTCAAATAATTAGAATAGAAAGAAACCTTAATACTAAAAATGCATTGAATATAACTTGAAGTTTGAAGATTTGCAATGCCTTAGGTCTTTATTGCTATTGATTATAATTATAATCACAGAAAGCCAACAGTACAGAATGTTCCACACATGGAGCTCAGTATCTGAGAAAGCCAAGGTAAAAGTGACCATGGATATCATTTAGTCCAAAGATTATTTTCAGACTGGAGTTTTTGGTTTGATTTGGTTCGGTGTCTTCTGTAGAACTATATTATACATGAAAGTTAGACAAGGAGAGCTTATCTATTTGGGGATGGGAGAAGCTCAAATGCTTGTCTCTTCAACACTCCCACCCCTCAGCACACCAATTCTGTGATAGCTCTAAAGACACCCTCCTCCACTCCCAGTGCTTGGAGAACATGATTTTTTATACGCTGATCTATTTCCCTTCTTCATTTTTGGGGATGGAGAAACTGATATCAAGGATAATAAAATGGCATGCGCAAGGTTGCCACTCAAGTCTGGATATGCTAATTCTCATCTACAGCATTGTGCTGACTCCTCCATAGATTACACTTAAAATTCAAGACAGCAAATGTGGCTTTGGGAAATGTGTCCTTCCCTCCATTTTTGACAATTTTTTTTGGTGGTTGACATGTATTACATCAGCTTTGGGGTCCTCAACCAATAACATTAGCACCACTTTTTAGAATTGCAGATTTTTATACCTCCACCAGACCTACTGAATGAGAAACTGATGGTAGGACCCAGCAATTTACGCTTTAATAAAATTTCAGGTAATTCTGATGTTTATTACTGTTTGAAATCCACTGCATTAAAAAAATTCCTTGGAAATTAGCTTTACTTGTAAACTAACTAATTATTTGACTTGCCTACCAATGGAAAAACCCACTATAAAGAGACATAAAATTCTGTAAAGAAAAGAATGGGTAGAAAAGAATAAAAATAAAATTTGCTCATCACCTATCTTACGCTATGAACTCTTTAATTTCTATTAATTAGAAATCAACGTATTCAAAATTATTAGCTGGAAGTTTCATCTCTAGGGTTTAAATCAGATATTATTGACTCGAAAGCCTTAGTGCATTGAAGCCCACTGAGTTTCACACTTACCTGGGATAAAATATCTGCAACTCTAGGGGGAGTTGCATTTCATTCTTATTGTCATTATGGAGTGCTTTGATTTTGATTTTGCTTGGTATCTAATATAACTTTCTTGGTGCTACATGGAAAGAATGATTTGTCACTCTGGTATGAATATGCCCTTTCTATTCTTTTTCATTCTACTTACACATATTTCAAGATCAATCCCCAAATTTCTGTAGGCTGGACTAACTGCAATAGGCTAATATATATGTATATACTTTTCTTCATCATTTCATATGAAATTAAGTATACCTCCAGGGTTTCCTGTTTGGGAGCATCTAAAAGGATTGTGAAAAGTTAATCATCATCTTTGATATAATATAGAAAAAATCATGTAAGTATTATGTGAACATAATTAAATATGGAGGTAATGATGGGGATATGCACTGACTTCTCCTACAAGGACTTATAAGAGAAGAGAGTAAGTGTGTATGTGCGTATATAAATATATTATACATGTAAAATTTATACAAATAATAACTATATGTATAATACACACACACATACATGTACACACACCATGTTCCCTAATGCTTCAGCATCTAGAAAGAAGTTCATCAATTTTTCTGTTTGAAAAAATATTAAATTTCTTGTCTCTTACTGTGTTCTGTAGAGGGAGAGGTTAATGGGTGATCTGATGAGAGAAATACAGGCTCAGAAGGCATGTGACATAGAGAATATTTCCACTGTTCCAGGGCAACTAAGACTATGAGTCAATTACAGGTCTTACTGATCTCCACTAGAAACTGGTTTTTGATGGCCAGAGGGGACAAATTCCCTTTGCCCCCTTTTATAGACATTTCCTATAAAATTTTGACCACATGACTTAGAACCTAATAAAGTTCTAGAAGAATTAAATTGATTGGATAGGTTATACTAATTGCTGCCAGAAAAAAATATAATATGTATGTATATATAAAAGGAGGTAAATGCACAGAATTTAGCAGAAAAAAAGATGCAGTATCGACATTTGAAGTCTTGTATCAAATATTCTGTCTGAATGGTGATATGGAGGCTGTACACAGGAGAAAATCCAGAAATAATTTAAGAAAATCATGTCTGGAAGCCATACAGAGCAAAAAGTTCTGGTAAATTTTGAGAGATGTCGTTAAGAGGTCGTTAGTCTTTTATTTTCCCCACTGTCTATTTTCCATACGAAGCCAATGTGCAGCCAAACCCTCCATTCACTCCCCACTGCTTTTAGGGAAAATATGAAAATCCTTCCCATGGTCTGTAAGAGTCTGCCTGCTGTTGTTACTCCCTGTCTCTTCTCACCCACCTCTCTGCAACTCCATTGTCCATTTCTGTTGCTCTAAGCAATGCGCTTGCTTGGATCCTTTTTGCCTAGAAATTTTCTCCACTGCATTTTCCTCTTTTGATCTTATGAATTGTCGTTCACAGATCGCTTCATCAGGCAGCACTTTCTGACCATTCCCTGAGACACACCCACACGCTGTTCCTGTTCTACCTCCTCTTTGTTTTCTGTTTTGTCCTTCATATGAATAGTTTATAGTTATATGTTGGTGGATTAGTTTGAATAAATGTCTGACTCCCCCACTAAACTTAATCTACATGAAACTTTGCTACTTTACTAAGCAAAGTTTTCTTAGATAGGACACCAAAAGTATTAAGTGACAAAAAAAAAAAAATTGGTGAATGGAACTTCACAAAATTAAAAAAATTGTACTATAAATAATATCATCAATAAAGTGAAAATAAGACCTACTAAATAAAATATTTATAAATCATATATATGATAAGAGATATATTCAGAATGTATAAATGACTATTACATTTCAAAACAAAAAGATAAGTAATCTCATTTTTTTAAATGGGCAAAGAATCTGATCATTCTCTAATGATGTTCAATAAACATGTTTAAAAAAATCACATATCATTACCCATTAGGGAACGGCAAATCAAAACAACAATGCCATTTTACTTCATATTTTACTTCATACCCACTAGGATGGCTATAGTGAAAATGTTGGCAAGTACGAATATAAATTGGAATCATCACACATTGCTGCTAAGGTTATTGAATGATGCAACTATTTTGGAAAACACTTTGGCAGTTCCTAAAAATAATAAACATAGAATTATTATATGACTCTGCAATTTTCCTAATTACATACCCAAGTGACATTGAAGATATATCTTTATATGAGAATCTGTACACAGAAGTTCACTACAGCAGTATTCACAACAGATAAAAAGTGAAAACAGCCCAAATTTCCATTATATGATGAATGGATAACAAAATGTAGTATATTCATACAGTTGAATAACTGTAAAATAACTGTATTGTTATTTCCAACAATAAAAGGAAATAAAAGCATTGATACATACTGCACCTATGGAGGAATCTTACAAACATTGATGATAAGTGAAAGAAGCCAATCACAAAAGACAGTAAAAGATCAATCATGGTCATCATTTCACATATATAAAAGGTCGAGAATAGGTGAATCTACAGACACAGAAGATAGATTAGTGTCTGCCTAAGAGTAAGTAAAAAGGAAGTGAGGGGGGTCGGGTGGATTAGGACAAAACTGATAATGGTGGGCATAGGGCTTCTTTTTTTGATGATAAAAAATCTAAAATTATAAATTAAAAAAATTATAATTTATAAAACTTGAGTCATGGTATTGAAAGACAAGTACCTTATACATAATAGATAGGTGTAGTATTTGTACATAAATATCAAATACTGTCAACACAGCCATACACAAAAATATTACAGAACACCAGAAATGGTAAATACATGGGTGAATATAAAAATAGGCCTTTACTTAGATATATTTAAAGAAAGCAAAAGTCCAAGAAGAGAGAAATGGAAGTATATTATTGTAAGGTTCTTATATTATACAGAAAGCATTAGTGTAGCCCTTGAAGGGAGATTGTAATAAATTAAAGAGGTATACTGTAATACTAGAATAATATAATAAAACAAAGAATTATAGCTGAAAAAAGAGGTAAAAGGCAACTATAAAATAGTAAATTCAAAGAAAGACATAGTAAGAAGAAAAATGCTATGAAATATGTATAGAACGATTGTGCAAAAACAAAGCATGAAGCTTACTATATGAATAATAACATATACAAATACTCTAAAAACTCCATTTAAAAGTCAGAGACTGAAAAATACACTACCTATATAAGTAAAAAGATACAAATAGATTAAAAATAAAAAATGTGGGAAAATGTATCATTCTGCCACTAAGCTAAAGAAAGCTGATATACTGACAGTAACATCAAAGTAGTTTTCAGGCAAAGAATATTCCAAGGAATAAAAAGAGTCATCATAATTTCATTATTATAAGGGGGGGGCAAGTAACACTCTTCAATCATTATGTACTTAACAACAGAGTTTCAAAATATATGAAGTAAAAACTATCAGAGCAGCTCTTAGAGCACAGGTGTTAAAAATGAAATCAGCAGCAAGTAGAAATCCATAAATCTAAAATCATAACTTGAGATTTCAATGCCTCATAACAAATAGGACAAGTAAACACAAAATCAGTAAGATTATAGGTAACTTGAGCCACACCAAATGCCATCTTGACCTAATTGACATTCATCCAACCAGGGCAGAATGTACATTCTTTTCAAGTACATATGAAACATTTACCAAGATTTACCATAGTCTGGGACAAAAGATATTTCAATAATTTTAAAATAATTTAAGTTAGGCTGGTGCCTGTGGCTCAAAGGGATAAGGCCCCATATGCCAGAGGTGGCAGGTTCAAACCCAGCCCCAGCCAAAAAAATTAAGTCACACAGGCATCTTCTATGACCATAACGGAATTAAATTAGTAATCAATAACAAAAGATGTCTGAAAAATCCCCAAATATTTGAAAACTAAATAATACCCTTCTAAATAACCCAAGATCCCACACACACACAAAAAAAAATTCATCAAGGGGCAAATTAGGAAGTATTTTGAGCTAGATGAAAATGAAACTCAACATATCAAAATCTGTGCAATTTAACTAATACAGAACTCAGAAAAAATTTGGTCACACTAAATGCCTATTTTAGAAAATATGGAAAGTCAAACAAATAGCCACAGCTTCTACCTTAAATACCTGAAAAAAAAAAAAAAGAAGAGTGAACTCAATGCAAAGTAAATTAAAAGACAGGAAATAATAATATTCAATGCAATCTCCACCAGTGAAATAGAAGACAGAAAAACAATAGAGAAAATCAATGAACCAAAAGCTTATTTTTTGAAAGGATCAGTAAAATTGATAAGCCAAATTGATCTGGAATCAAGGAAAATAGATACAAATTATCATTATCAAGAAAATGAGAGGTACATATTATGAAAAATGCCATTTCAATTATTTGATAACTTAGAAAAATTGGACAAATCACTTGACAGACACAAAGTAACAAAGCTCACTGTTGTGAGTTAGATAGTGTCTCCCAAATGAGTCTTTGAGATATATTCGTTAAAAATCTCAAGACAAATTCCTCCTGAATTTAGACCAGGTCCTAAACACAATGACTGGTGTCCTTGTGAGAGAAAGGGGAGATTTACCCGCAAGAGACACAGGAGAGAAGGCCCCGTGGGAGGAGGCACAGTGGAAGCCAGGAGCCACCAGAAGCTGGATAAAGCAAAGATTTTCCTCTGGCACTTTCAGAGGGAATTTGCCTTGTTGGTGACTTGATTTTGGATTTCTGGTCACCAAACTGTGAGAAAATACATTTTGATATTTTAATAAATACCACTGAATTTGTGGTCATTTATAACGGTACTTACAGGATATAAATACGCTCATTCAAGAAGAAATACATGGATTGAGTTGCCCGATAATTGTTAAAGAAATCAAACTTGTAGTTAATAAGCTTCACACAAAGAAATTCTTAGGCCAAGATTGCTTTACTTGTGAATTTCAATGAACACTTAAAAGAGAAATAATATTTCTACACAAATTCTTGCAGAAAATTTAAGAAGAGTTATATTTTTCAACTAATTCTTTGAGGTCAGCATTGCCTTGATACCTAATCAGCAAAGATATTACTATAGGTTAATATTCCTCATGAACATATATGAAAAAATTTCAATGCAATTTTAGTAAATTTAATCCAACAATATGTAAAATGGATAATACAAGCTATACAATTGGGATGTGTTTTTATTTTAGGAAGGCAAGATTAACTTTTGAAAATAACTCAATGTAAATTGTAATATTAACTAATTAAAAAAGTAAACCATTTGGTCATCTGAATAGAGGCAGAAAAAGTATTTGAAAAAAAATCAACATACCTTCCTGATTAAAAAAAAAATCTCACACTTTATGGGGGCAAGACATGATTGCAAGAGAGACTTTACCTAACAATTGCAATCAGTGTAACCTGGCTTATTGTACCCTCAATGAATCCCCAACAATAAAAAAAAAAAAAATCTCATTAAAGTTAGACTAGCAGGGAAGTACTTCAACCTGTTCAAGATTGGAAATAGTGGAAGATTACATTTTCCCCTGTGATCAAGAGAAAGGTAAGAATATCTTCCCTCACTGCTTACATTCAACATTTTTCTAAATGTTTCTAATCAATGCAAGAAAGGAGAAAGGGAAGGATAGGCGAGGAGAGGGGACTTGAGGAGAGGAAGAAGAGAGGAAGGAGAAAAGAGATGAAAAGAAGGAAGGGGAGGGAGAAAGAATGGGAAGGAGGGGAGAGAATCCAGATTAGAATGTAGAGAAATTACAATGGTCTGTATTTGCAGGTGACATGAATATCTATGTAGGGAATTTTATGGAAGTTACAAAATAGTTACCAGAGCTAATAGGTTTAGTAAGGTGGCAGGATGCAATTGGAAACTGAAGTTTAATTTAGGAAAATACCATTACAAATAGTACTAAATGTGAAATACCTAGGGATAAAACTCACAGAAGGTGCACAATAACTGTGTACTGAAAAAAAATTGCTGTAAGGATGTTTCAATAAAAATTTAGTAACCGCAGAGATAACCTGTGTTTATGAATTATAAAATTCAATACTAAGATCTTAATTTTCCCAAAATTAATTTATGGATTCAATGCAATGTCAGTAAAAATCTTGTCAGATTTTATTTTTAGTAAAAATTGAGAAATTAATTATAAAATTCATATGGCAATTCAAAGTACCTCGAATAACCAAAACAACTTTGACAAATAAGTTTAAACCGCAGAGAATCACACTTCCTCGCTTCAACTCTTCTTATAATGCTCAGCAACAAAGCAGTTTGGTAGTGGCATAAAGATAGGCCTGTAGATCAATGGGACAGAATAAAGACCCACAAAAATAAATCCACACATTTATGAACACTTGATTTTTAACACAAGCAATTTGGTGCAGAAAAGATGGTCTTTTCAGCAAATGGTTTTGAAACAACTGGATATTCATATGAAACAAACATGAATGTAAATCCATACCTCTCATGTTTATTAAAGTTAAAACAAAATGGATCATATATCTAAATGTAAAATGAATAACTATAAAATTTCTAGAAGAAAACATAGGAAAAAAAGATCTTTGTGCTCTTGTGTTAGACAAAGATTTCTTAGACACAAGAATGAAAGCACAATTTGTGAAAGAAAATACTGAAAAATTAGATTTCATCACAAATAAATATTTGTGCTCTTTGAAAGATACTGCTAAGAGAATAATTAACAAAACCACAGATTTGGAAAAAATGTTTGCATATCAAGTATCTGATAACAGACTTTATTCCAGATCATGTGTAAAAACTCTTCAAATGTGATATTAAGAAAAAAATAAGAAACAATAAGAGCCAATTTTTAAAAATACTTCACTGAAAATACATATAGATGGCAAATAAATATTTCTCATAGTAATGAGGGAAATGTAAATTTAAATCATAATAGATGCCTATACATACCTATTGGAATGTCTAAAATTAAAAAAAAAATGATCATGCCATATGGTAGCAAGGAGGTGGAACAACCAGAATAGGCATATGAAATAATACAAAACCTTGGGAAAGCATTTTATCAATTTTTTAAAAAGTTAAACATACCTCCCATGTGACCCACTCATTAAGTCTTAAGTAGTTACCCAAGAGAAATAAAGTATAGAAATAAAGTATCTATTAAAGAACTTAGCAATAGGAATATTGTGATGTCCCCCAAATGAAAATAACCCAAATGTCCATGCTGGGTGTGGTGGCTCACATCTGTAATCCCAGCACTCTGGGAGGAGGAGGTGGGTAGACTGCTTGAGCTCCAGGTGTTCCAGACCAGTCTGAGCAAGAGGAAGACCTCATCTCTACTAAATATAAAAACTAGCCAGGTGTCGTGATGGGTGCCTGTCGTCCCAGGTACTTAGGAGGGTGAGGCAGGAGAATTGCCTGAGCCCAAGAGTTTGAGGTTGCTGTGCGCTTTGACGGCACAGCACTTTACCCAGGGTGACAGAGTGAGACTCTGTCTAAAAGAAAAAAAGAAAGAAAGAAAAAGAAAAGTAAGAAAAAGTAAAGAGAAAGGAAACTACTACAAGGCTGTAAGGAGAAGAGGGTAAATAGTCGCAAATCTATCTCCTTAATGAACAGAGACCACAGACTTTTTTTTTTTTTTTTTTTGTAGAGACAGAGTCTCACTTTATCACCCTCTGTAGAGTGCTGTGGCATCACACAGCTCACAGCAACCTCCAGCTCCTGGGCTTAGGCGATTCTCTTGCCTCAGCTTCCCGAGTAGCTGGGACTACAGGTGCCCGCCACAACGCCCGGCTATTTTTTGTGTTGCAGTTGGGCCCATCACGTGCACCAGCACAGATCAAGTGCATTGAGGCAGGTCTTCAGTGAGGGTGATCCTTGGCGTCAGGAATGTTGCTCAGGAGCTTTCAGAATCTCAACTTCATCTTGTAAAAATTTTGGCAGTTTTGAGAAACAACTCAAAAAGTTCAAGTAGTTAGTTAATGGAAGAGATTAATTAAAAAAAGAAACAAAGGGGTTATTAAAATTTGTTCATAGAGCCCTTTGGAAAATTCTAGGAAATACAAACTAATCTGCAGTAGCAGAAAACAATTCAGTAATTACTTGAGGACTTGGGGTTGGAGATGGGCAGGAAAAAAGGATTAAAGGGGCCCAGAGAGGTTTTGCAGGGTGATGAATATATTCATTATCTTTGCACTGTTGATGCTTTCGTGGGATACGTGTGTGTTCTCAAATTCTCTGAAAAAGAGCACAGAGATTTGAAAGAGCTGAAAATGGAGATTGAAATTGGCAATGGTAAGAACAAGAGCAAGGGTGCTGCTTAAGGCTTTTTCTCAGGCCTTCTCAAGTTCAAACTTGAACTATATTCTTTAGGCAATGGAGAGCCCTGTTAGAGTAGGCCCCCCTTATATATAAAGGGTATATAGTATTCTTAAATCCCCCATGGAAGCCTAAAATTAATAGGCCTAAAATTAGTACCGAAATAATTACTATTTTTTCCTGAATCTACATACCTATATAAGGTTTCATTTATAAATTAGACACAATAAGAGATTAATAATAATGACTAAAAATAAAACATAACAATATAACAGCCTCGGAATATTTTTTTCTTTCCTTATTAAGTCAAGAACTTCCACCATTTCACCTGAAGGAAGTACTTTCTGGCTTTTCTTTGGCATAATTGCCAGCATTATTACTCTTGTGCTTTGCAACTATTATGAAATACTATTAAGCGTTACTTGAACACAAGTAGATCTGATCATGGAGAGAGCTATCAAGTGACTACAGGGTTGGAGCAGGTGCACTGTGGATACACTGGGCTCAAGGACGACCCAGATCCATGTGGGATGGTGAAAGTTTCATCATCGTAATCAGGTGCACAATTTAAAACGTATACATTGTTTATTTTTGGAATTTTCCATTTAGTATTTTCAGATCACAGTTGACCCTGGGTAACTGAAACTTTGGAAAGTGGAACCGCAGGTAAGGGGGACAACTGCAATGTGGCAGCAGCCCAATTTACATTTTAGCAACATGACTGTCAGCACTGAAACATATTGTAACACAGTAACAGAATTGCAACACATGTTCCAAATTACTTCCTCAGGATTTCCAGTCAAACCAATTATCCTACATTTGAAAATGTGCTGGTGGGACTAAGGACTTATTCTATAGCCACTGAAACAATTGGCCCTGTTTGGCATTACAGCTCAAGTGGCAGAGCTGTGACTCAACCCAAGCCCATCTGGTTTCAAAGCCCATTTTTCTTTCAGGTGTGCATGTCTTCCTCTACCCACAGGCAAATCTCGTTCCAGAGCCTGGTGGTTTGAAGATAAGTAATCAGGGAACAAATTTCAGGATTTTCCTCAATTGAGACTGTGGGCCAGATGTTATTTAATGGCTGGGCATACAGTGACCATTCTTACTGAAAATGAAACAGGCTGAGCTTTCACAAAGTTAAAGCATGCCATAGCACTCATGGGTTATATCTGTACCTCTTTATCTGAACATATGAATCAAATTTCAAGATCATCCCCAAGGCTATACAGATTGAAAGTGCCAATAGTGGGTCTCTGTTTTGCTTAAAGGCAAGGAATTGTCCTTGTCCTTCAGATTACGATGCAACATCTGGGCACAGGGCTGCATACTGGCTCAATAACAGGAGCTCTAGTCTCACCCTGCCTAGGCTGCTTCTTAAGGAGGCAGGAACAGCAGAGAGAGTAGAAAGTAAGAATGCAAATGTGAATTCAGTAAAGCAGGGGTGAAACTCTGAAATTAACATTTGTCTGCAAACATGAAAAGCAGTCACTCTACTCCATCCTGTCTGGAAGCCTGAAGAGGAATTTGACATTTTGACAATCTGAAGTATCAGTCATTCATTTTGTGGCAAATGCATAGAAACTTACATTAAATGTGCCTTTTTGGTTTTTCAAAACTATTGAACAAAACCCTCTTTGGACCTTGGCTAATAGCACTAATCAAAACTTTAATATAGACTTGTCATTTACCTTTCTTTTTAAATTATAAGATAGATGGGTGTGGAGGCTGCCTCTGTAATTTTCACACAATAGAATAAGCAATGAGTGTTTCAGTTCTGTTATGAAATTATTTTTACCAGGAAGGAAGGAAAGAAAATAAAGCTGAGCCTAAAGATTAGGGAATTTATCATTAATTTTGCTACGCTTCATTTAGTCCTAAAGAGAGAAGTTCTTGTTCACTAGTGTATTAGTCATATACTGAGCCTGTTTGTGCATCGCCATGCGTTAAGTGGAACAGTCGGGATACAGGACCAAGACGTTGAGTGTGTGCTGCGGTTCATGGGGCTCCACAGTGGAAACTGGTGGAGCAGAGGGTTCAAATCTATGCTTTGACCTCAGACAGTACTAGATTCAGAAACTGACTTCTATACCGGCTCTTTAACAAGATTCTTTACATTCCTAAGTCTTTTCTTCTTGTTTGTAATTAACAGCAAAATAACAGCGACCATAGAATATTAACAGTAATATAACAGCAATATACAGTTCAAAGGATGTCAGTGAGGATCTCACAAAGGTGACACTCACATTGTGCACCCCAGACACTTTGAACTTCACATCCTGTACCGTGTGCATTATCATTTGTATGTCACAATTTATCATTATGGTATAGTTGGACACATGGTTGTAGAGTGGCGGGACTAACCTTGTGTGTGCTACTTTATTTAGCCTTCCCCACAACCCTCTACAAGTCCTGTTTAATCAAAGAGGTAACTAGGGCACAGAACACCTAAGTCATTTTCTTAATGTTACCTAAGTCATTTAGTTAATCATTGACAGACACTGCATTTATAACAAATTCCCTCTGATTTCCCAACCTGCATGCTTTCTATTCTGCAATGTTGCTTTCTAAATTAAAATTTAAAAAATAATAATAGCACAAGAAATACTTGTTAGCGAAAATCCTTGGATACAATGCTATTGCTAACCAAATCTCCATATTTATATCAGTAACGTAAATATAAAATCAAATTTCAAAAGCAAATATATATTTTCTTTTTCAATAGCATGATTTCCCAGAGAAGTTTTCATGGAATATGCCTTCTTTTCTGATGAGACTTTATGTAGATGAGTTGTGGTTGAACTCTCAAGCTATGTTTATAGTAATTACACTTGTTGAGCCAAAATGTAAGTGTTCTGAAAACAAATATTTTCTTCTTTTTAAAATTACATGTAAAGCCTTACATACTAAACACAAGTGGTTAGAATCCCCTTAAAAGTCGGGAAGCAGGATATTCTGAGGAGATAGGCTCTATGACAATCTATGTTGTGAAGCAGTTAAGGTCAGATAAGTGGAGAGAATCAGAGATATTAGCACTCATCTCTACCTCAGACTGTCTGTAGCTGTGTGGCCATAGGCAAGCTAACCTTTCAGGTTCAGTCTTCTCGACTATTAAATAGAATTAATGCTAATGGTAGTACACCTGTGCCTGGGGCGTTTTTAAGGATTAAATGAGATTATGGTGCAAATGAATTACCTAGTACCTGGAAAGTAACATCATTCTGAATAAGCTGTGTGTTTGTTCATTGGGGCTGTGAGCTTGTGGAAGTCTCCATATCCAGCTTTTCTTTTCAAGTTCAAGGGAAACATTCTAGCAAAAAGGCAATCTACCAGATTAATAAATCTATGAGATGACTTCTTTGATGGAAAATTTCCCTAGAAAACTTTTCATTTTCAATTCTCTTTTAATTCCCACTGCTTCAGAGAAGGCTCTCAGTTAGGCATTAAGGTATGGAAACCTCTGGCAATGTTCATGTGAACAAAAAGGGGCTCAGTGTAACTACACGGGCTAATAACAGTGAAAGATGAAGGTTTAAAGATACAGACTATGAGGGCATCAAGTTGAAAGCTTCAGCTGAAAAATTGAACTCATCAAATTGTACAATAGTCTATAAATTTATAGACAAAGACAGAACTCTTAACCCAGCACCCAGATCCTGGTTTCTATAGTAGCTCCCATTCTTCAATAGTAGCTCCTTGAAGAAATAGCTGATTTTAGGGATAGGGCATGGAATCTGCAAGATAAACCTGGATCATCCTGTACTGCCAGAGACTAAGGAATTCCTCAAAAAACAAAATGATGTGGATATTATCCAAAACACAGAATCAGGTGAAAGAGCTCCCCAACAGCCAAAGCTAGAATAACTTGAGCAACAAAATGAATGGTACAGAATTGGGCTAAAGCCAGGGGCCGTGGCTCGCACCTGTAATCCTAGCACCCTGGGAGGCCGAGGTGGGTGGATTGCCTGAGCTCACAGATTCAAGACCAGCTTGAGCAAGTGTGAGACCCCTTCTCTAGAGAATAGCCAGGCACTGTTGTGGGCGCCTATAGTCCCAGCTACTTGGGAGGCTGAGACAAGAAAATTGCTCAAGCCCAAGAGTTTGAGGTTACGCCATGGCACTCTACCGAGGACAACAAAGTGAAACTCAGTCTCAAAAAAAAAAAAAAAAAGAATTGGTCTATACCCTAAAGTATAATAGAAAATTCACACTGGTAAAAATAAATGATAGAATAAAATAAATAAATGAGGCAGAAGAGACAATTCTCTTGTACCAAAGAATTTAAAATTATTTATATAAATACTTGTTCCTCTGCTCCTTAATTATGGGCTACATTTAATGGCTTGCTTATGAAAAGAACAGTATATAGAGAGGGGAAAATAACTTCACAGTGGAGAATCTTGCAAGGTTAACACCATCAATGGTAGGTCATGTTGACAGCATATGCCCTTAAGTGTTGAGAATGGGACTTCACCTGTGGGAGTCTTCCTTCCCAGAATACATAACCCCAGCCTAACCATAAGGAAAAAAAAAAAAGTCAGACAGGCCTAAATCAATGATCATTGTATACAATACTTGATAGTAGCCTTCATAACTGTCAAGGTCATCAAGGCAAATCCGAGCAACTGTTACAGTCCAGAGAAACCTGAGGAAACATGACGAGCACGTGGAATGTGATGTCTTGAGCGGAATCCTGCAACAGGAAAAGAACAGGCTGGAAAAGGAAGACAGTCTGCATAAAGTAGGAAGCTTGGTAGGGCAATAAAGCAGTAACATCGGCCTGTTAATTGTGACAAATGTGCCATATTAAAATATGTTATTGGGCGGTGGCGCCATGGCAGGGTTCGCAGGTATCGTGGAATCAGCTGCTAGGGGCGAGATGAGAGGCCTTCGAGGTGGCCTCGCCGCCATGTTGTCCCTTCTGGGTCACCTTGGGCATCGCCGGGGTCCTCGCGCACACTCCCCGGGGGGTAAGGTGGGGGCGGGGAAGCACCTCTGTCCAGTGTCAGGTGATACCCCTTCTTGGCCATAGCTTGTCCCTTCCCAGCCCAAGAGTGGGGTCACCAGGCTTCTATGTTCTCTCTCTGGCCTCCAAGGTCAGCACCTTTCCAGGACTAGGCAGGCAGAGCTGGAGGATGCGGGGCTGGGGAGCGCGACCAGCGCCTCTGAAGATCGGGATCCCATGGCAGGGGCCCAGCTTACGAGAGGCTTGTCACTCCATCACCACCACTTCAGTTGCATTTTTTAAATCAGAAGGTGTGGGGGAGAGGGGAGAAGAAGGGTCTCTAGCCCCGGGTCCCCGCTTCCGTGTCTCGGGGGTGATAGGTTGACGCTGGGCTTTGAATTATGGGCGTTTATTACTCTAACTTCACGTCAAATCTAGACACCTGTTCCCTTTCCTCTAATACGTGTGCCCTCAAGGGCAGCTGAACGAAGGGAATGCCTGGCGCACTAATGGCCTGGAAAGGAAGAATGGGGGATGGCGGACAGTATAGCTTTTTCCTTCCTTCTTCCAGACCTTCTTTAGGTTCCTTCCAGGCCTCCCTTTTCTGCTAAACGCTGGGAGACTGCGGCTTTTCTGTTTATAGGTTCGGATCGTCTTTTATCCCCTTCAGGGAACTGGTGTGTTGGGGACAGCTTCTCTGTCCTGCCTGGCATGGTCCAACCATCCCATCAGCCTTCTGGACGCAACACCAAAGCAGGCGCTAAAAAAAAAAAAAAAAAAAAAAAAAAAGTTCCAGCTTAAATGCTAATGCCAAGTGGTAGCTCTTGTTTGCTTGTTTGTTTTAAATCAGAGACTAAGCAATGTGGAACAAATCTGTCAAAAGATTGGTCACTGGAAGCCTGGTTGATTTCCAATGGCCAAGTCAATTTTGTATCTGAAATTGGTCTTGTTAGAGTTGCTGCCAAAACCAGCTTAATCTTTTATAATAAAAAAAAAGAAAAAGAAAAAAATGTTATTAACAACAGGGAAAATGGGGTGCAGGGTATTCTCTGTACCATTTTTGCAACTTTTCTATATACCTAAAATTAGATAATAAAAAGCAGATACTATACAAAGTATTCCTGAAATGATCGACATAGCTTTAAACACAATATAAACACAATACTTTCTTTTCAAATTATCCTCACTGTTTAATATGGTGGCCACAAGTCACATGTGGCTATTAAGTTGTGAAAGGTGGCTAAATAAGATGTGCTTTAGGGTGGCGCCTGTGGCTCAGCGGGTAGGGCGCCGGTCCCATATGCCGGAGGTGGTGGGTTCAAACCCAGCCCCAGCCAAATTAAAAAAAAAAAAAAAGATGTGCTTTAAATATAAATTACATACTTGACTTAGAAGACTTAGTCTGTATGAAAAAATGTAAAATATTCTTATTTCAATTTTCATATTGAAATGATAATATTTGGGGTGTATTGGGCTAAATAAAATACATTATAAAAACTACTTGTAATCTCAGCAACTTAAGAGATTGAGGCAGGAGATTGCTTGAGGTCAAGAATTTGAGACCAGCATGGGCAACGTAGTGAAACCCCATCTCTAAAATATAAAAATAAATAAATTAGCCCAGCCTGGTGGCATGTGCCTATCGTCCTGACTACCTGAGGGCTGAGGCAGAAGACCCAGCAGTTCAAGTTTATAGAGAGCTACAATGGCACCACTGCCTTCCAGCCTGGGCAGTAGAGAGACTCTGTCTCTATTTAAAAATAAAATTAATTTTTACCTTTATTAGTGTGGCTATTGAGACATTTAAAATTTTAAATGTGACTTTCATTATGTTTCTATTGGACAGTACTACTCTAAGCCATTAACAAGGGCATGTTTGAGTATTTCAAAGGAATCAGATTTTGCATTCTGTGTGTTTACTTAAATACTGGCATATACATGGAATTTCTGTGTGTGTGTGCATATATACAAATATATATAAGTACATATGTATATACGAGTATATATATGAGTATATACATGTATATAAGTATATATATAAATATGTATGCTAGTATAAATATATATACTTGTACACATATTTAAAAACAGAACTTATATATATGTATAAGTATATATATGTGTGTGCGCGTGCATGTATTTAAAAACAGAAGGAGGTGTAATACGTTCCTTTTGGAAAGATGTTTGGAGAACACTTAGAGATCTAAAAATAGACCTGCCATTCGATCCTACAATTCCTCTACTAGGTATATACCCAGAAGACCAAAAATCACATTATAACAAAGATATTTGTACCAGAATGTTTATTGCAGCCCAATTCATAATTACTAAGTCATGGAAAATGCCCAAGTGCCCATAGATCCACGAATGGATTAATAAACTGTGGTATATGTACACCATGGAATATTATGCAGCCTTAAAGAAAGATGGAGACTTTACCTCTTTCATGTTTACATGGATGGATCTGGAACATATTCTTCTTAGTAAAGTATCTCAAGAATGGAAGAAAAAGTATCCAATGTACTCAGCCCTACTATGAAACTAATTTATGGCTTTCATATGAAAGCTATAACCCAATTATAACCTAAGAATATGGGGAAGGGGCAGAGGGAGGGGAGGGGACAGGGAAGGATGGGCGGAGGGAGGGTGATTGGTGGGATCACACCTATGGTGCATCTTACAAGGGTACATGTGAAGCTCACTGGATGTAGAGTGTAAATGTCTCAACACAATAACTAAGAAAATGCCAAGAAGGCTATGTTAACCAGTGTGATGAAAATATGTCAAATGGTATATAAAACCAGTGTATGGTGCCCCATGATTGCATTAATGTACATAGCTACAATTTAATAATAAATAAAGAAATAATAATAGAAATAAATAAATAAATAAAAACAGAAGGAAGCCAAAACACACCAGGAAAAAACCCACATGAAAATTTTCAGCTTTTGATGCAGATTTTAAATATGATTATTAATTTGCCTGAGACAGCACCTAAGACCTATGAACAGTGTGATGCCTCATGTAGGAGTCAAACTTCTCACCTCACGTGTTGCCTGCTGGCCTCCTCTGGTGTGCTGCTAAAGTTATTCTGTACGTTATTGTCCCCTAAGTATTCTCTGAGAGACCCCATCGTTAACATCTACCAAAGACAAAGAGAGAAAGACATTTTTTTCCCCTTTTACCTACAACAGTAGGTTTTTCCATGAACCAGGTGAGACTGTAGCCCAACCTCACACATTTCCATTGCCTGAAGTGGATGGTGGTTTATGTGGGTATAGGAGTATAAAGATGATTCCAGCTGCCTTCCGGGTGATTATTGGCAATTACAAAAAAAAAAAAAAAAAAAGAAGAATGAGAGAATAAGCTACCATTTCCTTTCTTTTCTACCTGGATAAGTCTTTATTCTTCTAGACTAGATTTAGGCGAATCTTATTTTCAAGACGTTCTCATTTCAATGCTCAATGTCTCTGGGCTCCGAGAGCACTGAATGGAAACCACAGTCATTTATAATGTCACAATGTCAGGTGTGAAGATACCATCTTACCCTCCCTATTTTGAGATCCTCAGCAGAAGGGACCAAGTGTCTTCTATGATAGAAAGACATGGAAAAGGGATTTTCACAACTGCCATTTAATCCTGATCCTTGATTTGGAGAAGCACAAATCCAAGGTGGACTTAAATAAATATACAGGCTGGACATAAAGTTCATGTGTGATTTAAAAGAGTGTAATATAGTAAATTGCACACAAACTTTATGGACACACTGTAGACAAAACTATCAGAATAATGTAAAATAATAGTCTGTTAACAAAGTAATGAAGTTAACAAAGTAATGAATGAGTGATAATGCTGATCCCTTAAATGTGGAGAAGCCAAGTTCCCGAATATGCTAGTTAACTACTTAACTACTCTACTTTTTAAATTTTGTTTTTATTTTTAATGATTATGCATATGGATTTATTGTAGGGTACATTTAATATTTTGATACAAACATAGGATGCATAATGATCAAATCTGGGTAATTGGGATATCCATCACCCAAACATGTATCATTTCCTTGTTTTAGGAACATACTAATTCTACTTTTTTAGTTATTTTTTTAAATACACAATAAATTATTGTTAAATATAGTTGCCCTATATTGCTACTGAACTCTAGATTTTACTACTTCTATCTGACTATACGTTGGGAGCCAATTAAATACAATTATATAGGTTTGATTTGCAGTCTCCCACTTCTTTCTAAATATAATAGCTCTCATATGATTTGCCTTAGTATCTGTACTATTCTTTTCCTAAATTACTAAGAGATACTATTTCTCCCTGCTAACACTGATAATTCTGTTATGCATGTTAATGGTTAAAACTATTTTGGAAATGGTTTTGGAAATTTTTGGAAAAAAAGATAAAATAAGAGAGGCCTTGGGAAACCTAAAGAAAGATAAATTATCTTGGAACTCCAGTAGCTCAGTGGGGAACACAGGCCTGAAATGGAAGCATTAAAGTTACGTTTGGTAATATACTATTTGAACTTTGCTACGTTTCTATTATTTGGTGGAGTTAGGAGGAAAGAAGGGGTTTCTTTTAATAGAGTTAAAAAATACATAAACATTTAAAATGTAACAAATTCACAATATATTGTAATTAAGAACATCTAGTTATCAGAAAAATAACAAAGGAAAATGTTGGAGTAAAAGAATATATTGCGGGCAGTGCCTGTGGCTCAGTCGGTAAGGCACTGGCCCCATATACTGAGGGTGGCGGGTTCAAACCCAGCCCCAGCCAAACTGCAACCAAAAAATATCCGGGCATTGTGGCAGGCGCCTGTAGTCCCAGCTACTTGGGAGGCTGAGGCAAGAGAATCGCTTAAGCCCAGGAGTTGGAGGTTGCTGTGAGCTGTGTGAGGCCACGGCACTCTACCCAGGGCCATAAAGTGAGACTCTGTATCTACAAAAAAAAAAAAAAAAAAGAAGAATATATTTGCAATAAATATGTATGACAAAAATTATACCCAAAATATATAGATAAATCATAGAGCTTTTATAAATCATAGAAAATTGGTACATAACCAAATGGAAAAATGAGCCAACGATTTGGGTGTATTATAAAAAAGAATATTCAAATAGTCAGCTTCATTAGTCATTAGATAATGTGAATTAAAACCATAATGCTATACCATGACATCCCCACAAGAACCACTAAGATGAAAAAGATAGGAAATACCAAGTGTTAACAAGTGGATGAACCAGAACTCTCCTACACTGATCGTGGGAGTACAATTTGATATAGAAATTTTAGGTACCATTTGAAAATATCTACTAAACCTGAATCCATGTATAGCCTCAGGAATGTACTTTTAGGTATATTCTCAACAGAATGCATATATGTGTTGGCCAAAATCTACATATTAGATTGTTCATTACAGACTTATTCATAATGGCTCCAAATAGGAAACTGCATAAATGTCCATCATCAGTAAAATGGGTAAATTAGCTGTGGTATACTCACACAATGGAATACTGAAAAGTAATGAGAATGGGGTGATCTATTTTTACATTTATAAATATAGATAAATCTTATAATGTTGAGGGTAAACTTAGGTAAAATAGACCACATGGTCTAAGAATCCATTTTATATTAAATTCAAAACCAGAAAATCTAATTTATGTTGTTGAAAATTACGATAGAAGTTACGCCTGGGTGAGGGGTGGGGATAATGACTGGATGGGAACACCAGAGCTATCTAGGGTGCTAGTTACAGGTAGGTGTTTAGTTGTAAAAGTATATCAAACTGTCTATTTATAACATATATGAAAACAATTCCAATAAAATCATTTACAAATTTAAGACTGCAATGCAAATTCTTGTCATTTCAGGTGCTAGGATGAGGTAGAGTGCTAAAAATTCCAGGGTGGACACACAAATGTTGCCTGGGAATGAAATGTTTACGTAGGTGTGCCTGGGCTCGTCTGCAGTTAATATTTGGGGAAACCTATTCAAAGCACTGTACTGAAATCTGCACATGTATTATGTCATTTAATCTATATAAGAATCTCAAGAGGTAGGGATTCATATTGCCCACACTTTGCACAAAAGACCTTTACTTGCTTTGCCGCAGGTAGTAGACTCAGACTTAGACCAAAACCAGTCTGACTTCAGAAACTTACCACGGAGCTACCATGCCACAGTCTAAATTTTCTACTCTCTTTATTAAATTGGACTCCTTATTCTTCAGGAGAATGTTTTATAGGCAATTATTGACTGGCCATAAGCTATAAGCCTCTGCTAAGACTGGAATCCCCTCAATCCGGAATTACAATTTGTGAACCAAGTTACTCTGTATACCTACAATATTTGCTCCTAACACTGATATTCCTGTTGCAGAATGTTGGGAATTAATACCTCACAGTATATTCGTTTGGTGAAGAATCACTAACGAATTCAGCAATAGACAGACTAGACTCTGTGTGGAGGCTTGCGTCTAATTCCATTTTGTCATCAAGTTGTGTTGACCTTAAACATAATACGTGTGATATATTTTAGTCTCAGATTTCACATCTGCAAAATGGAAAGAATAATTTCTGATTCTCAAATTGTAGTTTTCTCTCCTTTTTCTTTTCCTCTTTCTTTGTGTGTGTGTGTGTGTGTTGGTGGGCGATGGGCACTTCAGAGCACTTAGTGCTGTGTAAACCTGAAGAAACCTACAGAATTCTAAGGCGAGTGACAGCACTCAGTATTTGTGTTAATAAGAGCGGCAGGGGACAGTGGCTGCATCAGGTATTTTGAGTCCTGAAGCTTTCAAAAATTGAAGAGCCCTTCTTCAGGAAAATATACACATACACAAAATTAGGTATGAAAGAATGTATTTCTTTAGAATGAGAAAGGAAATTACAACAAAATGACCGGAGATTTCAGGTCTTCTTGAATCATAAATGCTGACACAGAAATGCTTACATGGAAATGCTTTCTTATCAAAATTTAGCTTCTTCTATCTTCCCAGAACACTAACTCCCAGCCATTCCCAGCACTCATGTGCAAGTAAAATTTAAGCAACATAAACTTCATCATGAATCTGCCTCTAGATGTAGGGGAAGCTAGTTTGCAAGGTGGATAGGTAGAATTCTAAGATGTCCCCAAGGTTCCCTCCTGCCTAGTTAACACAACCTGTGTGATCCTGTTCCCTTGAATGTGTTGGGCCTTATGAAATTAATGGTTAGCACTTCTGATTAGGTTACAATATGTGACAAAGGTGAAAGAATTTTTCTCAGATGAAACTAAGATCCCTGCTCAGTTGATTTTGAGTTAATCTAAAGTGAGATTATTATCTGACCTAATAAAGTAAGCACAGTGGAGTAATGGGACTTACAAAGTATCAATAAGAGTAGTGGCTGTACTCGTGACGCACTGAAATATGAAATATTAAATGTCCATTACTCTTGTGGGAGAGAGAGCCTCTCACTCTAATATCCCCTTAGTATAAGCACAGCTATTTTAGTGAGCCAGCCACTTAAAGAAGTTGGGCCAAAAGTCAAACTGCAGAACAATGGTCAAGCCCCACATTCCCTGAATGTTGCAAAACAGGTGCTCCTAGAAGGTTACGGAACAAGGATGTTCCACCCAGACTTGCACAAGGAGTGGCCCTTCTGCATGGGATAGTCCCTCCCATGGCTACCCACACTCACATAGTTGCTATCTAGTAAATGTGATACAAACACCGAGAACCAGGATGGGGTAAGCTGTCTCTGGTTCAGACCCCACTTCTCTTAATAAACTCCACTTTAGTCTCTAGACTAGCCTCCTCTCCTGTCCGTGAACTATCGCACCATTTCTATCCTATACCAACAGTTCTAAGTTCTTAGGTTTATCGTAATTTGTTATACAGCAATAGAAAACCAAATCTATTGGATAAACAGAAAAAAAAAGTAGAGTTTAGCATGATGCTTTTTGAAATTCACGTGGTGCAATGTTTGTTGGCTCCACCCATAGGAACACCGTAAGAAAAAAAAATGGTTTGAAATAGCAGCTGTGGCACTTTTAAATTTCTTTGTGGGATATAATGTAAGGGAAACTATTCTAATTTCAAAATCTGGTATTAATTTACTGGGTGATCCTGGGCTCATCACTTCCTTTTGTTAATTCAGTGTTTTTGTTATTATGATGAGGAAATGGGACAGTGTGATCTCCAAGGATCTTTTCTGCTCTAACAATTCTATAGATCTAGTCCTATTATATGCCAGGCTCCCTGAAAACCAACACCTCCTCTGGACTTATTGAAAGATTCCATGAACCTGGACTGCCAGTTCTCTTCCCATTTAAAAGTAGATTAGATTCTGTTTTGATATTTTCTTTTCACATAATATAATTATAGAATAGGGGATAATTCATTCTCAGAAAGGGTCTATTCACTTAGATTGGACATAATACAGGAACCTTTTTGACCTGAGAGTTTTCATTTAGAACTTGCTGATACAATAGAAAGACATCAGATTATATCTACTGTTGATTTTAAATTAACTCAAAGTATTTAATTAACACCTCTTCAAATAGAAAAGAAAGGGCACTTTCCACTAAAGCCAATGAAGACTATTTAAGAGATTTTTGAAAATCAAATTGAAACCATGTATCCATTCAGTCCCTTTCAGGGTAGAGATGTATATAAAGCACTTAGCATGTCTGAGGAATAAGTGGTAGAAGGGTACTTAGAAGGATTTGATTAAATGTTGAAACAAAAGAAGCTGAAGTTTTGCATAATTGTAGAAGAGGAACTCAGTCCCTTGGGTGTATATTAAAATAAGAATATAAAACCTGTCGGCTTACTAAACACCATTAAATCAGGTGGAATACATGAGAAGCCTGATCAAACAGAGGATCTGAAATCTTTGCAACGGGAGAAAACAGTGGGGCTGGGTTAATGGACCAAAAGGTTGTATTATTACTAGTTTGCTAGATACCTTTGGGCTTTCTTCTCATTTTTGCAAAAATGTTGTATTATTTATATTGTCAGTATTTCCCAAAATGCATTCCAAGAATTTCCTTTTCCTTGTCCTGTTAATATGTGGTAAAACACACAGAGACCATTTTTTAAATGGCAAAATCAGTTTCAGGAAAGACAGGGTTAAATGGATTTAGTCCAGTTTTATTTTCTTGATGTTTTTGCCATGTGGATCCCCCATTTGATTGCCCTGTCTATTCATTTGACAAAACAATCCCCTGCTTTTAGACAGTATCTGACACTATATTGAACTGAACACATATTGGAAAGCCCCAGATGCGGTGATCTCTGAAGAATTTGCCTCCTCAACATCCTCTGAATCCAGGCATCCTCAAACTTTTTAAACAGGGGGCCAATTCACTGTCCCTCAGACCGTTGGAGGGCCAGACTACAGTTTAAGAAAAAAACTATGAACAAATTCCTATGCACACTGCACATATCTTATTTTGAAGTAAAAAAACGAAACGGGAACAAATGTAATCATACCGCCTCATGTTGTCCACGGGCCGCAGTTTGAGGACCCCTGCTCTGAATCTTGATCATCTTGCCTGAGCTTTAGCTCTAGGTATATTCATGGGCTGGAAAGGATGTTAATAGGCATAACACTTTGACAGTAATTTACTAAGTCTTCTGGATGAAGTCAAACATTGAATGAAATATTCATTAATTTCAAAGCTGAGCCTTATTAACCATGGATTCATTTCAAGCGTACATTGAAGAACCATCCCTTTTTAAGTTCTCGTTATAGCTGTGGATGTACACCCATTTATACCATAAAGTTTAAATTATTGAATCAAAAAACACATTCCTTCCAAGTATTTTGACCTCATCAGTAATTTTCTTGTCCTTCCCTACTTCAGGTAGCCCCAAAGTAAAGATTGCCAATTGGAGACAGAATTAAACCCCATAAAATAAAGTTGCAGTGAGGAGAAAGACAGACAGCACGGCCACTGGAAAGACACAGAGCTTTGAATGGTGACCCCTGGGTTCAGCACGACTTCTCCATATTAACTTTCCTGACCTTGGGCAGGTTACTCAAGCACTCCGGGTGCTTTGTCCTCATCTCCTACAATGGGTGTATCTAGTTTAATTACTGGGCATTAATTACAATTCATGAACTAGGCATAGTTTCCTAATTTCTTGTAACTGGTCTAAGATTTCATTATTTCCTTTTTTTTTTGAAAAGTCTTTAGTTTGTTAATCTTAGATTTCTTAAGTGAACTTTCTCAGCCTATTGAGTAGTATGACAGTTTAACGTTACTGATTAATCACACCTTATTCTCTTCAGTTTTAAACAATTTTCTTTCATTTAGAACAATCATTTTCATGTAAAAGTGTATTCTTTCAGAATTCTGGTCTTTTGCTTTCTGCTCTCAAAAAAATGGCATTGAGGTCATTGAAAGGATAGTACCCTTCTTTACCATGTGAGGTTTGACCCAATAAAGTAATAAAGTAAATTCTTTGACTCTAATGAAAAGTATCATTATTTTAAGAAACACTAGTGTTTTCTATATTTTAGAAAAATAACACTTGTAGTCAAAATTTGACAATATAATTTGTTATATGATTTTGTTATGCTTATTGAAAGAAATTTATACTTAATTGCTTATATATTCCTGTAAGCCTTGGCCACATGAAAACATAAAAGGAAAGTATGAACCAAATAAATTGGTAAAAGTTTCCTAAAGCTTCTCAGCAATATTCTGAGGCTCAAAAACAATTTTTAAGGTTTTATCCCATGTTTTGTATCCCTATTCAGCAACTTTTGATACTGACATGTTTGATATTAGCAAGTGTGTAGGCAATGATTATTATTATGACTACCACTGGGCCAACATTCACCATCAGATGTTATTAGTTGTGAGATGCAACCACAATTTCAGACGTGTTACCATGTGGAGAGAATGTGAGCTTTAGATTCACTGAAATGGTATATCACCTTCCTTACTAATGAAATGGATTTTTAAGAATGTGTCTAATATCTTTGGGCAAAGTAACCTTTCTAATCCTAATCAGAGAAGGAGTCTACCCATACAGAGACTCTGGTCTGGCCTGGCATGTGACCAGTGAATAGACTACTGCCATTAGAAAGAGAAAGGAGCTCCACTTCAGAGACTAGTTTCTCCTTCCTAACTTAGAAAATGGCAAAGCCACAAGTATAAAGAAAGGTGTAAATAGAGTTAGGGACTATCATAATAACAGAGCTCCATCAAACATGGAAGAATATCCATTCAACAGGGATGGGAAGAATTGTGCCCTACTGCAACAGTGTCTGGTGGTGCAGGGAGAAGAGAGCTGGGAGTTCACTCTGGACCCTTCCTCCTCTTGGTCTCGGGTGCAGGGGCTTACTTCATCTGATGCCACACACAGCTGCAGTGGAGGACACTTTGGAATCCACCTGCTCTCACAGTAGATCTTCATAAGTCTGTTAGTGTCTTGGTAATTTCATATCAGGACAGTAAAGATTTCCTTTTTTCTGCACATGTCATTCCATGCTGTGGCTTCATTAGAGCTGTCTCAGAACACCTATCCAGCACTAATGCTGTTGCTACATGCTGTACCATGCACAGAGCTTCTCCTCCAGGCTTGAGGCTGGGAGGCTTGACGCTACAAGCGAAAGGGGATCTCTATACCTCTGATATTCTCAGTTGTGCCCAGACCCCGTATCTCTCTAATGATTTTACTGCCTTCTGTTTCCCTAGGTTTCACACCTAGTGGGAAAAAAGTGAGGACACACTATACTTTGACTTTTTGGTGCCTCTTTTTCCCTGTCTATACTTCCCCATGGTGAAAAGAAAATTAGGTTTCCAACTTTTCTTCCTTTAGACCTTACATTGTTTCTTCTTTTGCATTTCCCTAGGTCCATGATGGCCAGGGAACATAATTTAAAAGTAGGGTAACAAAACAGTGGGTTCAAATTGGGATAATCTTGAGTGTGAAAGGGGCCACTATTAAAAATTACATTTGGAAAACAGGTACAAACCCAAGAACAGCCAGGCCTGGTGCTATGCCATTCAGAGAGATGGTCCCAGGTGAGGAGAGTCAGTGACCAGTCTAGTGTGTGGTGTGGCATGGAGGTGGGGGTGGTTGGGACGTAGCTTCTCCACCTCCACTCAGATAACTCTATGCTGCCACTGTAGCTTCAGAGATTCCCTAGGATTTGGAGGAGCCACCAGTGTATTGAGTCTCCCCTCTACCTTCTGCCCAATCTTGCTTCCTCTTCAATGTTCCACAGAAGTAAACCTGCAGGATATTCCTTCTTGCACATCCTTCCCTGTGATTTCTCACATCCATCTTAGATGCTACTACTCAGAGAAACCTACTTGAAACCCTGAGGGGACAGAGATGTATAGTCAACCAATTTATGGGGAATAGTGATAGAAAACACAGGCATTTTACTGTACATGAATTACATCTTGACTTATGTAAATATACATTCAAGCACAGTGTTTTCAAATATTACAAAAATAAAATTTGAAAATATGTCTATCATTTTATGATGTTGGAGATAACCTGACAGAACCTAAAATTGAATGAGAGATGAGAAAGTCAATAGAAAGGGCCTAAGAGTAGCTCTGACACTCAATAACATAAAAAGAAGCCAATTTGTTTTGATTTTTTCTTTCTCTTTCCTCATACCTCCTCCAAAGTCAGAATTTTGCTCTTTACAGAAAATGGATTTACTCTTCACAATCCTATTTCAAGAGGCATGAAACTTCATTACAACACACATGTTTATACAACAGAATCAAGACCATACCCAAAGGATTAATATTAAAAATACCTCATTAGGGCAATGCCTGTGGCTCAAAGGTGTAGGGTGCTGGCCCCATATACTGGAGGTGGCGGGTTCAAACCTAGCCCCGGCCAAAAACTGTCAAAAAAAAAAATCATTAATCATTGCATCACATAAAAGATAGACTGTGTTGCAAGTATCCCAAAAAACATTACAGTGGAGATTCACCTAGCATGAAAATAGCACTTACATTGTTTCTAAACAAACTACCATTCCCATTCATTCATCTGTTTATTTCATATACATTTTTTTATTGGATGTCTACCATGAGCACACTATTTGTTAGAAATAAGATACTGTTCTACATTCCTTTTGGAAAGATGTTTGGAGAACACTTACAGATTTAAAAATAGATCTGCCTAGCCGGGCATTGTGGCGAGCGCCTATAGTCCCAGCTACTCGGGAGGCTGAGGCAAGAGAGTCGCTTAAGCCCAGGAGTTGGAGGTTGCTGTGAGCTGTGTGAGGCCATGGCACTCTACCAAGGGCCATAAAGTGAGACTCTGTCTCTAAAAAAAAAAAAAAAAAATAGATCTGCCATTCAATCCTGTAATTCCTCTGCTAGGTATATACCCAGAAGACCAAAAATCACATTATAACAAAGATATTTGTAACAAAATGTTTATTGCAGCCCAATTCATAATTGCTAAGTCATGGAAAAAGCCCAAGTGCCCATTGATCCACAAATGGATTAATAAATTGTGGTATATGTACACTATGGGATATTATGCAGCCTTAAAGAAAGATAGAGACTTTACCTCTTTCATGTTTACATGTACGGAGCTGGAACATATTCTTCTTAGTAAAGTATCTCAAGAATGGAAGAAAACGTATCCAATGTACTCAGCCCTACTATGAAACTAATTTATGGCTTTCATATGAAAGTTATAACCCAGTTATAACCTAAGAATAGGGGGAAGGGGGAAAGGGAGGGGAGGGAGGGGGGAGGTGGGCGGAGGGAGGGTGATTGGTGGGATTACACCTGCAGTGCATCTTGCAAGGGTATATGTGAAACTTAGTAAATGTAGAATATAAATGTCTTAACATATTAACTAAGAAAATGCCAGGAAGGCTATGTTAACCAGTGTGATGAAAGTGTGTCAAACGGTCTATGAAATCAGTGTATGGTGCCCCATGATCACATTAATGTACACAGCTATGATTTAATAATAAAAAAAAAAAGATACTGTCCTGCCATCTAATAAACTATACTTAAGGGTAAAAGTGGATATTTAAGTGAGCACTTTTAACAATGACACGCATTCTTATAGAGGAATACCCGGACATTGTGGGACCTGGAGTAATGGCAAGTAACCAGGCCAGGAATAATCAAGGAAATATTCCAAGATAAAGTGAGGACAGATCTTGGTTCTTATGGAAAGTAACAGTTATCCAAGGTTTACAAAATGTACAGAACATTTTTAAGTCAGAATAAAAACTCATGAAGAGGCATACAGGTATTAAAGAACTCAGAATATTCAGTAATCCATAGTAATTTTATAAATTGAAGTAAGAAAAAGAATGGGAAGGACTAGAAGAGGTAATATGAATAACTGATCCTTGTGACAGTGGGTAATAGTAAGGTGTTATGTATTATGAAGTAACTAACAGTGAGGTTTCTGAGTTTTTCACAACAAATGATAAGCACATGAAGTGACAGAATCATTGAATACCCTGATTCAATCATTATAGAACATATATGTATTAAAACACCAAATTATATCCCACAAATAGGTGAGATTGTGATAATATGTCAATTAAAAATTAACTTAAAAATTAACGTATGCTAAATATTTGCTATAAGCAGAACAATGTTCCTGGATTCTTACAACTATTTTATGAGGTCAGGACTATTATTATTTCAATCTTACAAGTCTCAAACTGAAGCATCAAAAGATGGAGCAACTTGTCTAAGGTCACAGTTATAGCAAATGACTAAGGCAAAATTTTAATCAAGGCAGTATGGCCCTACATGTTCTAATCCCGTTTTCTACTCTTTTGTTATGATAATATGGCAATATGGTACCAATGGAAATTAAACTTCGTTGGATGCATGTTGATGGTAAATACCAAATTTTTTAGTCATAGGAGAAGCATGGACGGAAAAGATACATTTTAGCAAAGAGTGATAAATCCAAGATTACTTATGGCTATGTGTTTATAGTGGCCAGCAGCAGGATGTTAAATTTGTATTCTTTAAAATTCGCAGATTTTCAAGGTCATAAATGCATCCTTTAGAGGCTGAAAGGATGTTAAAGACTGTATTTATTTAAAACCATGCCTGAGTATATTAGACTTAATTTCAAATTATGACCTTGCCTCTCACCAAGTTTAAGACTTTGATAAAATCACCTAAATATCCTTAAATTTAGCAGAGAGGGAGAGAGAGATGGAGAAAGAAAGAGAGAGAAAATATAATTATCTTCAAAGGGCTTTTGTGATGATTAAATAAATTAGAAAAAAATTCCTGAAACATTGTAAGCTCTTAATAAATTCTACTTGCCTTGTCCTATAACCCTACAAGATATATATTTTTTAAAAAACATTTGGATGTATCTAAAGATTAAAATGCTAATGATGGGCCAGCTGTGGCTTTTTTTCTGGAGGACACGCTTTTCCTTTTTTGATGCACATCAAACAATGCTCCTTCCACTGAAGTCATTCTGTTTAAAACTCAGTAATTTTGACCTTACAAAGTTAATATTGTTGTTTGTATTCCTTGAGTTTGGCAAAAAAACAAGGTCCCAGGCACTGAAGCAAATATTTTTCTGTCTCCCTTGATCTATTTTCCCAGCTTTAAGATGTTTCATGTATTAGACTCCTCTGTTTGTATCTCAATTTGCAGTGTTACCAGATTTGCATGCTCACATTCACATTTTCATTTATAAGATTTATATAGAACATGTCCTTTTCATAAGTGTGCAACATAAAATACTGACTGTATATAAAGATAAAACACATTTCTTACCTATGAATATATGAGCCCTAAACATAAATTCATCATGGCACTCCACTGAGAAAAATATTTCCCTGTGTTTCTGAGAAGCCAGGTGGTTTTTCTAGTAAAAAACCAGAAGTTTTTCTAGTAAGAAGAGCAGTGAGTCAAGTCATTCAGGGGAGAAGAAAGTGAAGGAGTTAAGTAAGGAGTTAAGTAGGAAGAGAATGAGACAGTGGTGCAAGGCACGTCAGAGAGGGGGTGATGACTGCAGGATGGCGAAGTAGTGGGCAGCTTGGTGAATGCTACTGTTTTAGCCATTTAGAATCTACAGTTTCAGGTGGAAATATGGGGAGCAGAGCACTCTTCTTGTAGATGGAAGCCTGAGAGGTCTTGGGCAGAGGAGGGTAACTACATAAGTATATCTTAGTCCCTACCCATACTTTCCATGTGACCATGGGCGTCTACTTCAAATTTTCTCTCCCTAATTATAAAATGGCTAAAATAATGCTTACCTTGTGGTGCTGTTTTGAGTGTTACTGTTATAATAACATGTAAAATAAATGATAATATTCTTTCATAAGAAAAGGTTCTCAATTGATGATAGGAAGAAGTATTGCTTACCATTTTTGATAAGAATGCTTCCTATGGGGGGCGCCTGTAGCTCAGTGAGGAGGGTGCCAGCCACATACACCAAAGCTTGGTGGGTTCAAGCCTACCCCAGGGCTGCTAAAACAACAATGACAACTGCAACCAAAAAATAGCCGAGCGTTGTGGCGGCACCTGTAGTCCCAGCTACTTGGGAGGCCAAGGCAAGAGAATCGCTTAAGCCCAAGAGTTTGAGGTTGCTGTGAGCTGTGATGTCACGGCTCTCTACCAAGGGTGACATAGTGAGACTCTGTCTCAAAAAACAAACAAACAAAAAAGAATGCTTTCTATGGGTCAAGATTTCTAAAATATACATATTTAATATAATATAGATATATAGATTTTATATTATATATGGATTTTATATAAATATTTAAGGTGGTGAGAAAAAATAGAGAAAAGGAGGACAAAGAGAGATTGATTCAACTGTATAGTTGACTTTGAGTTTTTAAGTCTTTCTCAAAAACTGCCTGACAGTGTTGCTGCCAAAGAAACCATGGTCTTGTTCTGGTATGTTATCATTTCTTTGGACATTTTGCTTCATCTATAATTCTTGAAACAGATTCTAATTTTGCTTTGTGTTGCCAAGGCTTTCTTATTAATGGTTCTGCAAAGTGCCAACCAAAGTGACTTCTATTTAACATTCAGAAGTAATAGTTCTCTTTTCTTTAGTCTATTTACCAAATTTATCTTAAACTGCTTTTCTGAAAGAAAAGCAGAATTAATATTATTATAATATTTCACTCTTCTATAAAATTGATATGACCAGCATAGACTACATTGTGGAAAAAGTATATATCTCTCATAATCTGTATTCAATGTCACTAGCTACTCTAAGAGACAAACTCCCAAGTCTCGGTGGCTTGAAACAAGAGATGTTTATTTTTTGTTCACGTAGGACCAACCAATAGAAGATGGGGATGGAAGAGTGTTCTTAAAGAACCCAGCTAAAAGACATTCTTTCCTTCCAACATTCCATCTCTAAGATCACCTTGGATTTTGATAGCCAGTTATCTTAAAGAAACAGGAAACAAGGACGCATCATTCAAAGGTGTTTATGGTCCATGCCTGGAAATGTCGTTCTTCTCTTCCATTCATAGTATTAGCCAGAAATCAGCTTTATTTAGATTAGTGGGAGCTCAGTAATTCAGTCTGTGACTCTACTTCAGAAACAGAAAACATAAATCTTTGGTGGTGAGATTGACATTGATACCACAGCCTGTATAGATCTTTTTAATCCACTGGACATTCAGGTTTGTAATCTGCTGGACATCCAGTGGAGATCTCTGTTAGGCTAGGGATGAATACACATCCTCTATTACACAGAAGTTTGTTCTGATCCTCTCAAATGTTCAAAAAAGCAGTAAGGAATGCAGCCCTGCCTTCGGTGTCAAACGGACTTGAGTTTGAGTCCCAGCTCAGGTCAATATGAGCTGAGTCTTGACTTTTCTGAGCTCTAGTTTCCTCCTCTGTAAAATTTTGGAACTAAGACAGACCTTGTCAACGGTACTTAGCAGCAGCTATCGGCTGATCCATTTTTCCCAGTTGTCCCCAGTTCAGCCTATTTTATTTTTTCTCCTCTTGTCATTTCTCAGCTGCTTATGATATAGAATCACTTAGTACCCCCAACATCTTAACACATTGTTGAGCAGCAATTTTACCTAGGAGCTATCCACGTTACTGGGTAACTCCTGACCTGTCAACAGTGTGTTAAGTTTTACTCTTCTGATCTCTGGTGTTCTAGGACATTGTGAGAATACATAAGATCTTACCAAGGTTTTTATAGTAAGTGCTGGAGGTAATATATGTAAAAGGTGCAAATTAGCTATCCCAGTGTCTTACACAAAGTGGATACTTAATAATTGCTAGATTGTATTGCAATTATTTACATTAACACTAGGTAATGATTTACAAAGACTACACCATGGATGATATTCTTGGTATTAATAAAACAGCCCATACACCTTAAAATCACTTTTGAATAATTGGAAATACATTGATTGGAATAATACTAATTGGAAATACATTGGTTTTTTTATAGGCCTTTTAGATATGTGTGGCCTTCAGAGAAAGCGCTTTTAAAGATGATGATCTTAATGCCTTCACTCAGCAGTATCTCCAATTAAATTACTTTAGAGCCACGTTAACAACCAAACTGAACTGTCATTATTGCTTATAGCATCTAAACATAACTAAATAAATCACTTAGTAAATCATCTTAAGTTTCTTTGAGAAACAGAATATTTTGTGACCACGTATATGGTGCCAGTGGACTTGAAGAGTACCTCATTCTCTCAACATTTGATTTACTTTTATAATACTTAGGATCACTACAAAGAAGACCTATTAAAAAAGAAGAAGACTTATTTTAGAGTATTATTTTGTTTATTTTACATATCCAATGATAGTGTAACATTTGAGCATATGAATTAATGTTAAATATGTAATCTGACCATATCCTAAGAAGGTACCTCTGATAGCCAGAATTGATGACTTTTCAGAGTAGAATTAACTTCTGATGTGTTAATTAACCTTCATACTTAATTCCTAAAGGGTAAAGTTAGTAATCAGTTCCTCATTATAGGAAGCATTCAAGCACATTTGGACTTATCCTTACAAAAATTTTGTATAAACCACTTTTCCATAGGACAAATGTGAAAATAGGCAACATCCATACTTTATTTAAATGCCAACCTCAGGAAAATAACTTAAAATCTGCTAAGTTTAAGGTACCTCATCTATGAATTAAAAGCAATAGTATCTACCACACAGAGATTAAAACCATTCAGAGCAGAGCATGAGCAACTTGGATGGCCACATATGTACTATTTAAATCTGAGTTTGAAGATTCTATGATCATATTAGAAACTTCATTTTAGAAAGTTTTGCATTTTTGTCATGGAAAGTGGTTAAATTCTAAAATTCACTAAACCTAGAATTAAAATAGAATTCTCTAAAGGAGACCATAAATGCTCTGTTTGCTTCGTGCTATTTACACGTGTTTTCCAACACAATTTACTAGGGACTGAGATGAGACAGGTAGAGATATTTGTTATTAAACTCTGTTCCTTGGCATTTTAGCTGCATCAGTGAAAGAAGGTTTCTAGATTCTAAGTGCTGGAAAATGAATTACTGAAGTGTGAAAGCAGAACTGTGTATTGAAAATTGCAAAACATGCAGAGGCTGGCTGGTCCGTCTTATCAGAGAGGCCGGTTTTGTTAGAACTTTCATAGTTAGACCTTAAAGGCACTCTAGTATTAAAGTATTAGAAGCAAATACCCTGCCCCTTCCTTTCCTGACTCTGGCCCCTGCAAGAAAATCCCACAGCTAATATATTGTAAATGTTAATTAATTCAGTGTCATTTCTTGCACTATCCCCTCCTGCATTTTAATTGCAATATAGTCTAAAGTGGTGACTGCATTTCCCAAACCCCAAACCAAGACATTGCCTGACAAATGATCTGACCCTGGCCTATAAATTGTGCCAAGAGAAATATGCAGGCTGAGTGACAGACTGAGAAGGCAGGACTTGATGACAGCTAAGGAACCTGATGACATCTACCAAGTCGTCATTCCTTATGCAACGTGCTCATCTGGAAAATGAGGAAAATAGACATGAGATGTGAGATTTACATAAACTTTTTTTTTCTATTTCTAGATGTGTAAGACATTCTGAAAGACATCACTTCTTACAGGAATGCTGGATATGAAAAAATTGAATCTTACAAGAGTTCTGGGCTATTACTAAGTAGCTGGTGCTAGAATTTATATTGAGAGAAAAAATAAGGGAAAAATAAGGGAAAAATTAAAAATTACTAAACAAGGGATGTCAGCTATTGAGGAAATCCCTATATTTATAATCACAAAATTAACATTTCTTACAGTCTTCTTTTGAGCAGTTCAATCTCATGGAATGGGAAACAGGCACTCCAAGAAATAAAGTAACTTGTCCAGGGTCACATAAATTCTAACTGGCACACTCATAATTTAATCACAATCCTTTAGTAAAATCAAATTAAACCCCTCTTACCACTATGTGGTGTTTCCAAGCAATTCAAATACAAAGGGTACAAAAAAATGTATACACATTTTATAAAAGAAAAAATATATTAAAATTGTAATACTCAAGTCAGAATTGACTTCTGCAATTGCAAGAGACACAAAATACAATATGCAAGATAACAAACATTACTGGTGTTCATTGAGCATTACAATTCTAATATAGATTCTTTTTAATACAGTTTTTTTCCCTTAGAATGTGTATATATATTCTTTGGTACCCTCTGTATGTCATTCTAACATAAACCAATTCTCTGATACAAACTTGGTGTCTTACAACTCAATTCAATTCCGACACAAGCTAGTCAGAATTAGAGAAGACCTCACAGAAAGTCGATAAAACTTCCCCCACTTTAGATGTCAGCTGCAAATGGGGTGCCCAGGCTCCCTGTACGTCTGTTGGGCCAACTATAAATTCAGGACTACTCTTGTGACCTCCCTAGGGCTTGATAATTTGCTAGAACAACTCATAGAACTTAGGAAAGTGCTATAATATACGTAGGATTGCAGTTTTATTATGAAGATACAACTCAGGAACAACCAAATGGATGAGATAGATGGGTGAGTTATGGAGGGGACAGGTATACAGACTTTCTGGACCTCTCCAGGAGTGCCAGCTATCAAACACGTCTCTGTAGTCACCAACCTGGAAGCCCCTTCAAACCTCATTGTCTCAGAGTTTTTATCAAAATTACATTAGATAGGATTGATTAAATCATTGATCATGGGCAATTGGAGTCAGTGTCCAGCTAGTCTTTGCCCGCTGATCCTCTGATAATAGAGATGCGGACAGGACAGGGTTGATAGCATTAACCCTCTAATCATATTATTGGCTTCTCTGGTAACCAGCCCTATCCTGAAGTTATCTAGATACAAGAATAGTCAAAAGAGACTGTTATTACTTAGGAAATTCTGTTTTATGAACTCTCTGGAAACTAGAGATAAAGACAAAATATCTATTTTGTCTTTATAGACAAGTTTATCGACTTTCTGTGAGGTCTTCTCTAATTCTGACTAGCTTGTGTCAGAATTGAATTGAGTTGTAAATATCTATGTATTTTTTCTATGTATTTTTTATATACTGCAACCACCTATAACATAGGTTGCAATAGGAACTCTTTCCACTCATGTGTTTAGATTTATCAAACAGGGTTTCTTGGTTTAGAGACAAAAAGTTATTTAAAAAATTAAGTTGAGGTGTTTGAAAGATGGAAATATATCAATCCAGGCAATGCAGTCCTTGGGCCAGCAAAGACATTAATTTCTGAGTCCAACCTCAGGGCCATTTGGCTACTCCAGAAGATATGTATCCAATAGCCACAACTTTATTTTTAGCTGGTGGATCATAGTTTCATGGTATTTAAAATCAAATATAGATACTATTTAAATAATAAAACATAAAATATTAGCTGGGAAAAAGTCAGAACTAAGCAGTAAATTAGTCACAATAAATGACTCCTTAGAGATGAAGAGAATAAAAGTCTGTTACCCACATTTTCTCCGTAAGGTTCCTATCAGGAAGGAGAAAAATATATATTATAAATATTTCAAATATAACGAGAATATTCTGTGTGTGTATCCTATACCTAGCAGTTTAAGCATCCTTAAGCATCTAAAAAACATAAACTATAATTAATTGATTAATCATATATTTGTATGCTTAATAGCATCCTCTTATTGCTAGGCACTAAGATTACAAGTGTGAAGACTGTGTCATGTTGCTCACCACTGTATTCTCACACCTAGCATAGTAAAAACTTAATAAAGATTTGTTGAACAAGTGAAAGAATAATGAATAAATCAGAGAAACTTAGTTTTGCCTATTTTTTGTTTTTAAGAGACAGGGCATCACTGTTGTCCAGGCTGGAGTACAGGGGCATGATCAGAGCTCACTATGGCAGCCTTGAATGGCTCACGCAATCCTCTTACCTCAGCCTCCCAAGAAGCTGGAACTACAGGCATGTGCCATCATGCCTAATTTTTTTAATTACTTGTTTTTTCTTTTAGAGTTAGGGTCTTGCTGTGTTGCCCAGGCTAGTCTCAAACTCCTAGCCTCAAGCAATTCTCTCACCCAGGCCTTCCAATATGCTGAGATAGGGTGTGAGCTATCAACCCAACCAAGACCTAGTTTTGAATCTTGATCTTAGTTTAGTGTGCTCTTGCAAAAACTGTCCAATTGCTCCAAGCCTCAGCTTCTTAAAATTTATAATAGTGCTAATTCTTTTCATTTATTAGAATATTTTAGTAAGATAAGGCATACAGAGTGCTTATCATACAGGGTAGCAAATAATATGTATTCAATAAAATTAACTATTATACAAAGTTTAAAGTAGTGTATAGAATTGCAGGAATTAAGTTTATCATATTATGATCAATTGCCTATATTTTTATAAGCCATTAAAAATGGTATTAATGTTTCCACATTAAATTGAATCCATTCTAAAGATTGTCTTGTACTTAATCATGATAATTATCTTGTTTTAAGCATGGTATTTTATAGTTCAGAAAGCCTCTCCACAGCCTTGTCCCTTTAATCAGGAGAGGGTATCATTGAACATCTTTTTTACCCATTTCTTATGGGTAGGAAATGACACTAAGAGAATTTCAGTGACTTATCCAAGTTTTGTAGCCCTAGAAATAGTATCTATGTATTCTGAGTCTTTTTATGGTGTTCCTGACTACTGTACACACACCCCTTCATTTCAATCTTTAGTAGCTAATGGTAGTATTATTGCTCCTAAACATATATGGCTGTACTTCTCCTATGCATGTGCTATAGTTCTCATCCCATTAGTCTGTGCTCATTAACTTATGTCTTTTTTATTTTTTCGGTGTTTTTAACATTATATTTATTTTTAATAAAAATGTGATTTTTTGACTAACAAGAAAGGCACCAATTGTTATTATTATTAATTTTTTTTTCAGAGACAGAGTCTCACTTTATTGCCCTCAGTGGAGTGCCATGGCATCACAGCTCACAGCAGCCTCCAGCTCCTGGGCTTAGGCAATTCTCTTGCCTCAGCCTCCTGAGTAGCTGGGACTACAGGTGCCCGCCACAACGCCCGGTTATTTTTTTGTTGCAGTTTGGCTGGGGCCAGGTTCAAACCAGCCACCCTCGGTATATGGGGTTGGTGCCCTACCCACTGAGCCATGGGCTCTACCCACCAGTTGTTATTTTTTAAAGAAATTAATAAATTTTTTAAGTTCTCAATTTAAGTATTTGATATGAGGTATCTGTTTTTATTGCTGCTATAACAAATTACCACAGATTTGGTGGCTTAAAACAACACATTTATTCTCTTACTGTTCTGAAGGTCGGAAGTCTGATATGGGTCTCGCTAGGCCAAAGTCAAGGTGTCAGCAGGGCTGTTTCTTTCTGGAGGCTCCAGGGAGGGTATTAGTCTTGGCTTCTCCCGGCTTCCCAAGGCTGCCCCATTTCTTGGCTCCTGGCCTCAGACCATTTCCTCATCTGTTTCCATTTCATCACATCATCACCTCTTATGTCTTTTTTAATTTACAAGTTAACAAATGTCTTTAACTTCTCCTATAACAAGAATAATAGTCCAAGGGACCTCTAATTAGAAATTGCAGTGAGGATAGTTTTTTAAGTAACCAAACCAGGTGAGTTGTATGTCGTGTACAATGAAGTGTCAATGTAAGCGAAATGGACTAATAGCATATTTCTCTTACAGGGATGCTTTGAATATTAAAAAAGTTCACATGAAAAAAAAAAGTTCACATGTAGTGAGTCCCAAAATTTTATGAAATATTTACAAAATATTCTCTACATGTTGGCCACCTCTTTGTAAAAATTTTAATAAATATTTAGAAAACGAAGGTACGTTTATCTACAATTTCCCATTTTGCCTATGTGTGGAAACTTATGGGCGATTTTGGGGACATGCCGTGTATCTGTTTGTGTAAAGCCTGCCACGCAGTGTCTATCCAGCATAAGCTGAATGCCTCGTATTTGTTATTTCTCTTCCCCTTCCCCGCAGGCTCTACTCCACTTGACAATTTCCACTGTCTCTTCTGCAACTACACATAGAACTTTAACGTTCAAGAGAATGGCTTTAGAACACCGCAGGTAACCCTATTTAGAAATAGCATTGAAGAAGGCACAGACACAGGAAGACTGAAGACATACTGTATTTTATTTAAATAAGAAAGCTAATGGTTTCCGTTGTGCCTATCTCCCCCCCCCACCCACACCCCCCTGTTCCTGGACTACAGTCCAGGCTGTATTACTGGGCAGAGACTGCAATTCCAAAGATTTTCAAACTGTTACAAATTGGAATCCACCAGGGAAAGGCTCACTAGAGGACATCACAGGCGAGGTTATCATTTTTCCCTTTTGAAGTTAGGCCTCATATCTTTTTCTCATTACAATCATTACTTTGAAATATGATTTTTTTAAACAGTAATTTTCTAGAACAAAAGGGATAATACCATATTTCAAAAGCTTTACTGTGAAATTAAACCTTTGAACTACTGTGAAAGAAATTATTCCCTCAAGGCTGCAAGGCTTAAAGGTTATTAAAAATTTAATTTTAAAGAAGGCATACAGGGGAAAAAAAAGATATATAAATGCTACTTAGAACCCAGATTGCCCAATTTAATAACTCCCATTGCTCCTTATTTTTAAATAATCTGGAGATGTGAACAAATGCCGTCCATTTTTTTTTTTCCCAGTGGCAAATCAGTATGTTAGCAGATGGCTGGCCCTGCTTGTTAACATCATCTGTTTTCTACTGGAAGCACTTGGGCTGCGGTGGTTCAGCTTTCCCCCATTTAGCAAAGATAATAGCACGATGTGGGAGAAGCACCAGGCTCAGGATTCACCGAACTGGAAGAATCCCCCTAACTCCAGTACTATTTATTGCCGTTATATTTACTGTAAGAGCAAGTATCTAAAGCACAGAATAAACAGTCAACACTTACAGGACTGGCATGATTGAAAGGGTTTCAGTTTTCTCATTTGTAAATGAAAAGCATTTTCTTCATTCTGGGATGTGGACATGACATTAACACCTTCACTAAACACACAGTGTGACATCAGGTCATTGGCTGCTTGGTACTCCTATTTTCTCATGTGTAAATGAGGATAATGACAGTACCTACCCTCCCTACCTCACGTGATTGTCATTGATATTAAATTAATTCATGCATATATAATGCTATAAATAATGCCTGGCACGTCATAAGCACAATATGTTACTATAATCTTTATTATTTTTTCTCCTATCATGTCCAAATAATGTTAAGCTATGAGGGTGAGGAGATAATAGCTCATACCCTGAAGGGGCTCAAAAACAGATAGGAGAGAGTCACATAAGCAACCAAGATAAAAATCACAGCATGGAGGATGACAAATTGAAGGTATGCCAAGGCACTTGTTTGTAATTTGAATCTGCCTGGGTGGTGGTGGTGTTAGTGGGAGATGGGGTTGGAGAAGGCTTCCCCGAGGAGGCCCCTGAGGAGAAGCATTCCAACACAAAAGTGTGAAAGTTCATGGAGCATTAATAAAGCTTGTTTCCCAGAGACACTGCAGAAAAATGAATTACATAAAACTGTGGTTTCCAGCTCTGACTGCAATTCGAAATCATCCATGAAGCTCCTTAAAAATATCCCTACTAAATCAGAATCTGCAGGACTGGTGTCCAAGTGTAGGCGGTTTTAACAACCTGCACACATAATTCTGACGCACAGGTTGGGCTGAATACCACTAAGATAATGCCTATTGAAAGCACATTGCAAATAGTGAATCATAACACAAATGCTGGATATTGTTATTACTGATTAATATGTAAGTACTTAAATTGAATAATCTCAAAGTCCTTTCTTTTCCATATACACTTTGTCAAGTATATTCATCCTTCAGCAGAAGAAGTAGCAAACAGGTCATTAATGACCAGCACAAAAAGCTGAACTTAAGAAAAAGCTATTGTCGACGTGGAAAAACAGCCAGCTCTTGTGCTTCAAACAGAGGATGTGTCTGTGTTCTGTTTCTTCCAGAATAACCGGTGTTAGTATAAAGATTTTCAAAAAGATAATTAGGAGTAGGCTCCACTTCACCCAGCAATAACCAGCTTCATCTCCTCTTGACAGCGTTCACTGGCTGTATTCTCGTCTATAGAATCTCTCACCCATGAACGTTTTAACCTTGAGCCTCCTAGAACTGCAAGCATTTCCCACTAGACTGTGTGTTCCTTATGGACAGTGACTGTAAGTCTGCCCTTTGCTGTTTTTTCTCTAGCACCTGGCAAACTGCTTGCCTTTGGTAGTGCTAGTAGGTGCTAGTAAATATTCGTTTAGTAAACAATCTTTGGTTGAATTATGTCTTCCCATGGGCCTAACTTGAATGTTGTTTGACTCTTTAATGGAATGCCTTTGGAGAAAGAGTGGCTTGTTGATACACAGAGGGGTTAGCTTATTTTAAAAGGATGTTTATGAAGACTAGTGACACTTTTCTGCAATGATTATAAACAGTGATTTTTAGAAAATATGTAGACAAATTTCTCACTTCTGTCATGTGCTTCCATATAAGGCAAGAGAAAAAGCCTATGTTTGCTCACCTGGGCTTTCACCTCAATCTTCCACCTCCCACATTAAGTTGATACATCCTGTACATAATACATTCAGATCAGCCTGTATTTTACCTGTCATATTCCTGGGGAGACTACAAAATTGGCAACGTGTGACAATTTGTTAAATCATCTAGTGTATTCATGAATAAGTGATTAAACGTAATATTTATAATCAAAGATAGATTGTTTCTCTGTACAAGTCTAGGTATTGACTTTTGTTTCTTTTTTTTTTTTTTTTTTTTGTAGAGACAGAGTCTCACTTTATGGCCCTCAGTAGAGTGTCGTGGCCTCACACAGCTCACAGCAACCTCCAACTCCTGGGCTTAAGCGATTCTCTTGCCTCAGCCTCCCGAGTAGCTGGGACTACAGGCACCCACCACAATGCCCGGCTATTTTTTGGTTGCAGTTTGGCTGGGGCCGGGTTTGAACCCGCCACCCTCGGTATATGGGGCCGGTGCCTTACCGACTGAGCCACAGGCGCCGCCCTTTTTTTGTTTCTTTTCTTAACTAGAGTTAAGCAAAGCAAATAATTCATTACATTTTTTAAAGAAAAGTTGCAAAAACTATGCAGTATGTATAACATGCAATTCCTATTAGGGTGACTGTTGCTCTCCTAAAATGCCTAGGATGTTACTTAAAATGAATTTTCTCATTAACCTCAAAGATGCCAACTTGTCAAATTATGATGAACCAAAGAAGGCTCTACCCAGAAATTGAGCTCTCATCATTGCACTTACGTGGCTTTGCCAATTAGTTTATAAATAACACATTTTGAACACACTTCAGGGTTTTGAAAAATTCTGAATGTTCTGAAAAATAAGAATAGCTAGCAAAAGAGAGGATTTGAAGAAAAAGAAGATGATTTGCTCTTGTTGGAGGAAATAAACAATTATCTAAAGGAACAAGGGATAAGATGATTATATAGATGTTCAACAAATATTTACTGGATGTCTTATCTGTGCATAAGATTTTCTTAGGTGTAGTAGGTATGAATTACTAAACAATTACTATGATTTTTCCTTCAGTAGAAAATTATTATTTAGCAAATATTTATTACACCCATGTTACGCATTATACAGGATACCAGCAATGGAGTACAGAGATGAATAGGACAAATAATTGTTTTAATGGTGCTCCAGCTTAGTAGAGATTCCAGATAAGTAAATATTTAGAGAAAGGAATTAGAGAGATGGTAGTTGTGGCATGCAGGAACAGAGACAGATGGTGGCAAGTGAGGCTAGAAAGCTAGGTCCCAGAGCAGGAAGGACTTATAAACTACGAAATTGTTTGACATAATTATCCTGAAGTTCAGATGTTTAAAGAAAGAAAGAGGTTGATAACTTGGTGCTTGTCTGAATCATAGTTTTTGAGTCCTCTCCAACATATGTTTAGAGGGAACTCTAAGGACTGCGTGGAGGACCAGCAGTGACGCTGACAAGCGTGCTCAGGCTCCCAGCTAGTGTGGAGAGAGATCTGTTTCCATCTGACAAAAACAAACACAGGGGGAAGTTAATAGGACCTATCCTCTCCTAAAGGTCCTTTGCAGAGTAACTCTCAGGACTCAAGCATCCTCACTGAGAGTTCTCACGCTCATGCTCAGAAACTATACAAACTATTTTTCAACCACTATTTTTCCTCTTCCTGAAAAGAGTTCAGCAAATGAATGTTCTTCACTCTGTTTCCCTTAGAGTGAAATTGATATCCATTCACTCAATTTACCCTATCAAGTTTTATTTCCAGTGATGCTTAAGTGTATGACATTCCAGTGTCTTTTATATGCCCAGATGGCTTATCCATTAATGTGGATCTGCAAAAAAAACAACTGGACAGTTAAAATGGGAAAGTTATATGACAAGTTTATAATTTAAAACAGTAATCAAATGAGTTCATACCTGCATTGTGTGTAGAACAATGCCTGGAATACAGTAAAAAATCAGTGAAGTTGAACTATTGCTGTAACAACCACAACCACTATTATTACTATTGTTATTAGCAACCATAAATTCATTCTTTCCATCCAGACCCTTCAATGACACAGACAAATTATTTTTTCTCTGGTAAGGTGTAAACCCACAAGAGACAAAAGTGCATCTCTCTTATTGACTGATTTATACCCAGTATATAGCATTGTTCAATAACGATAAATGGAATAAATTCAAGATTACATTAACTTAATCCTCAAAACCCCACCATTCTTTTTTGAGTTGGTATCTTGAATAATGTAATTTTTCCCTTAGAGTGAAGTTGATATCCATTCGCTCAAATTTTCTATTGATTTCATTTATGAATGCAGTTTTTCATCACAGATTAAGAAATGAGAGAGAGGCATAAAATTAAGGGTGGAAAGAGAGAAAAGAAGTATTTTCCAATTAATTAAGAAATAATGAAATTCCGGCCTCTTATTATTTCTCTTATTATTCTGTTTTTGGCAGTTGTGGGGATAAGATGAAGGTTGCAGGGGCATAAGAAGGGTAAGATGCCTGGACAAGGGAGTCTCCAGTGCAAACAGCGCATATGCAAATCCTGGCAATGAGAGGAAAGGGGAGGCACAGAGTGACAGCTTCGCTTCCTTGACAGAGGCCAAGCATCTGTGTCCACTTACATTTTGAAGGGATAATAATAACGATAAATGGCATTCTATGGTCAAAAAGTAATTGACACATGAGATATGACACATCATATCTGAGCTCTGGCTTTTCCTTTGTTAAATGAGAATAAGTTTTATCTCTCCTGTCGGGTATTGGGACTTAAATAAAATACAATGTAAAGGGCTTAATATGCTAGCACTTTCTAAGGATTTGTGGATGTGAATGTGGGTTTCTCTATGTCTTTACTGCAAACTCCTCATCTTGGGTCTGGGAGAAGGACGTTGATTAACCTCATTTCATAGGTGAGGGAACATTGGCTGGGGCAAATGAATTGGCCTGGCCTGCCCCTTCTGTCTCTCTGTTAGAAACCAGGAGTTGGAACTCTAAATCAAGAATCCAGTAAAACCATTTCTTCTTCTGATATAAATTTTTGTAACTTTTTTTTTAAGTTGTAGAGACTTTGATTATCAGTCTCGATAGGATACTCTTTTTTTTTTTTTTTTTCTTGTCTTGCAATACATATATTCACAGCCTGGTAGGTTTTTGACTTCAATTAAAAATGAGTATGATTAATGATCAAATGAAGATCACCTCATCATGCATAGACTAGTAATGCCTGAGCACCTTCAGCTTCTTAATACTAAAGGATACTCATTCTGAAAATGAGAAGCAGAGAAACATGTGTATGTTTCCATACAGAAGGAGAAAAACCAGGGTGAGAGGAGAATGAACATCAGGAATGAGGTGACACTTCTAGAAGCCAAGACTCTAGATAGCTAAATATGTTGGAAGAAGCTGAACAAAGGCCAAACTCGTAATAGTTAAATTTTAAAAGAGTAATAAAGTACCCTCTACATGGACAGTGAAAGAATAAAGCACAAAAATCAGCAAAGGAATTAATACCATTTCAAAAAACAATATGCTATCCATTCTAACTAGTTTTATTAAACACCAAGGATGTGTGAGACATTGCTGTCAGCTGGATACTTTTGATATGGTGTCTTTTACTCTTTAATAGTAAAGGATTATCATCCCCAGATTAGCATAGCCACTAAGAGCACAATCTCTGAGGATCTTGCATTTTTTTTTCTGGGCACCCCGATTATCCAAATAAGTATTAACTTGGCTATTTTATGAAAACTGGAGTTTTCTTTCTCTGTAAGTGATACTGAAAGTATCATAGAGATGGAGAATGAGCAACTTGTTGGAAAAAGCAGCATTTATTTAATTTTGTTCGAGAAGCAGAAATACATGTCAAATATTGGGAGATGTGCTTGTAGTCCTGACTCTGGAAAACTCTGACTTAGACACTTCATAAAATTCGCTCTGCTGTGTACAGGAAACAGAATGCAGGTAATCCTCAAAGCCCTTTCCACATCAAATCTTCCGGTTTATGAGACGGCCATTATGGCATCCTGAGGTCTCAGGACCTGATTCCAGAAACACCTCTATAGACCCCAGAACAAAAATGCCTTTTTTGCTTTGACAAAGGTGACTGACTTTGCCTGTGGTGTGACTTTCTGTGCTTCTAAGTACAGGCACCTGTGCGCCGCTGGCTGATCAAAGGCTCTGACACAAGGGCTTGTGTGTTGTGAATCTTGTTTAGTAGATGCTCCGTGATTGAGCGAGAGTTAAAGCAGGCCTGCAGTAGTGATGCTTTCATCCTCTCCAGTTTCATCACCTGCTACTCAGCTTGCCTCTGCTGGGTAGGCTTTGCAGTGAGAAAACCCTCAGGGTTTGCCCAGAGCAGCTTCACAGAAAATGGCCTCAGGCTTCCCTTAGGGCACAAAGGAGGGGGAGGGAAAGAACTTCTGTATGCACTTACTCCCAGGACCAGAGCTCCATAAATACCTAGACTTCTGTTAATACTTCTCCAATAAATACCTGCTGTCAATGGACTTAATTTTCCAGAATAAAATTTAAACGGCTCCTGCATTCTTCCGATTTTTAATGAGCATTAGGAAAAGACTGCTATTGAGTGGAATGGACTCATGAAGCCACGGTTTTATTAGTCTGAGATCATCTTTGTTTTGATTATTGTTCTCTGAAGTATAGGATTATCTCAGGCGTTCGCAAACCTCTATCAACTTTCTATCCCAAAAAAGGTCTCCTGAGGTACCAAAGAAATTAATAATTCCTTGCAAGCTCTAAGCAGAAGCTCTCAGAGTTTCAAAGATCTATTAATATTTCAGATGCCAATTAAGAATACTCATGTATTTGTTTTAAAACGGGTGATTAAACAAATGAGAGTTGGCCATGCCCTGCTTGAAATCAAGCATGATTCATCTTTTGGAAAACTGTTTATTAATTTATTATCACTCACTAGTTACAGGGCACTGTAACTAGTGAGTGATAATAAAAAATAAAAATAGTATATTTTTCCTTATATGTCACATTATAGTATTGTCTATATTCTCAAAAGTCTTTCTGACACCCTAGCTCTTACACTACCTCCTTTTAAATATATTTTTCTTTATTGTTTGTGTATTCTTTTTTTTTTTTTTTTTTGTAGAGACAGAGTCTCACTGTACCGCCCTCGGGTAGAGTGCCGTGGCGTCACACGGCTCACAGCAACTCTAACTCTTGGGCTTACATGATTCTCCTGCCTCAGCCTCCGGAGCAGCTGGGACTACAGGCGCCCGCCACAACGCCCGGCTATTTTTTTGTTGCAGTTTGGCCGGGGCTGGGCCTGAACCCGCCACCCTCGGCATATGGGGCCGGCGCCCTACTCACTGAGCCACAGGCGCCGCCCATTGTTTGTGTATTCTAATCCTGATTGCTCCAGTTACTGGCTTGACAACCTAAAACAAGTTACCTCTTCAAATATACATTCCTTAAAATTATAAAACAGAGTATAACTTGAATTAAATAAGTTAAATATCTAAGGAACATATAGTTTTATTTTAACTGAAATAAATTTAGTACTTATTAAGCACCAATTATTCAACTATTCTGAATAAGTGATTTTATTTCTTCTTCTCATTACTTACATAAAGTAGCTATTATCCAGTCACACAGGTGAGGAAACTTAAACTCAGAGAGTTAGTAAACTAATGTAATTTTCACAACTAGTGAGTAATAGTCAGGATTTGAACCCAAGCTATTACGATTAGAGTGCCAGCTGCCTCTTTATGTATGAAATATTATTGTTATAGATTATCTTATTTTGCATTTTCAAATGTAGTCTTTCATTAGGATTATATATCACCCCTTGATCTTATCTTACAAAGTCAATTTTCAGTGGAGATAATGTCACAGGCTAAATGACAAATGAGAGGTTGGGGAAGACAGAGGAAAGGATTGATGGTTTTGAAAATCTGGGAGATAGTCTAAAAGAGAAAATGGAAAAAGAAAATAAAAGTAAAATGTAAACTGAGCAGTTAATCTGCCAGGCAGACTCACACTAAAATATTACTTCTGTTTGAGAACACTTGTACAATATTGAAACATAAATTCTCCTATTATTTCTTCACTGATTCATTTAATAATCCTCCCTCCACATACAAAAATTCTTCATTCTTGTAAAATTTCACCTTTGCTTCTATAAGCTGGATTTTTCTCAGTGCTTGCTTTTAGCAACTAAGTTCTATCAACATCAAAATCATTGTTATCATCAGAATATGGATCTGAGGTAGGATCTTCAGTGAAGACTTTATAGATAAATTCCATAAGAAATGGGGATTTGTTGATCATAATAGTGATAAACATGGTAATAGCTTCTATGTTCCAGATATCCTATTAGTTTCCAAGTATATGAAACTAATATACTAATAAGAGACGGATTTAAACAAACAATGATAATGAAAGATGATAAGACCAATAATTGAATTACGCCGTAGAGACATGAGTATGGAAGAATTCACCATGGGGAGAGCAGAGAAGACTCACAGATGATGTGATAATGGAAAAATTTCAGATTGGAGATGAAAAGATTACCCAGTATTAAAACAGAAGTTTGTGCAAAGGAAACTCTGTGAACAAAGCCAAGGCAGTAGGAACAGATCTGAACATGTTTCCACCTGATACATGAGCTGGAAGTGGGAAAACATCAATATTCCCTGCTATTTCATCTTAACTTTAAAAATGAAACCAAGCACAGCAATAACAAAATTTGACTTTGAATTAGATGAAATGCATGCTTTATATATTAAAATATCACTAGATTCATCTATTCATTTATTTTAAATTATTTATTGGTTAACTACTTTATAGCTGCCAAACACCTAGCGAGCCACTGGGAATTCAATGGTGAATGAAGTAGACAGGGTCCCTATTTTTATTATTTAGTAGAGAAACAAATATGAAACCATGGCAAATAATAAATAACATGCAATTTCTAATGTGTAGTAAGTGATTTGATAATATCTAATACAATGAATGAAAAGATCATATTTGCTGTTGAGACAGATGTTCAAGACCGAGAAAAAATTTTAACCCAGCAATGAATTTATACAAAACTTAGTATAGGAGATAAATGTAGAACTGTCAAGCATGTAATTTCCAAAAGAGATAAATGCCTGCTTTGGCAACACACTGTAAGAAAAGGCTTGAAGCATTATATATGACCTAAAGTATAAACGGAATTAACCATGTTGATGCTATTGTTCTAAATTAACCCAGTAACCTCATTAAAATGACAGTCTACATTACAGGAGTAGTAATACTTCTTATATTATATCTGATATATGGAATGTGCTTCCAAACCTCATTTTAAAGGGCATTAACTAAAATATTTACAAAGTAGGGCATCTGGGACCTAAAAACCAGGACATGTATAGTAATGATTAACAAAAGAAAAATAATTCTTTTATAGACTGAATGCTTGTGTCTCCTCAAAATTTATATATTGAATTTCCAGTCCCCATTGTGATCATATTAGGAGGTGTGACCTTCAGAAGGTGTTTGCATTATAAGGGTGGAGACTGATACATGGAATTAGTCCCCTTATAAAAGGGACTCCAGAAGCTGGGCACAGTGACACATACCTCTAGTCCTAGCTACCTGGGAGGCTGAGGTGGGAGGATCACTTGAACCCAGAAATTTGAGGCTATAATGTGCTATAGTTGCACTTGTGCAGAGCTATTGCATTCTACCTTTTTTAGCCCAAATTTATGAGGGAAGAATAAGGATGTGCATCAATCATGGGTAACACTAATTACATATCTATAAAAATGTTTTCATTCTTTTACTTACGCTTATATGTTATAAGTTTAACTCAGGAAAACAATAACTATATTTGTGAGCAAAATCACACCCTGGAACACGGTAGTCTTATTGAACTTACTGGGAACTAACAAAAAAGCATTTTTGGCCAAGGAAGAGTGACATATTTCTCTTTGTACACTTTAGGTGAGAGCTAGCAATTTTGCTCATATTTTTACAAAAGGTATTGGAAAATCTCTTGGAAAAATTGAAGTGGTTTTTCTACACTGCAAGCTTTAAGCTAACAGTTATTAAATAGGCTAAAGAGTGTGTCAACAGAGCTCCTAAGAGACACTTTGGACCTTCTCTCCCAAAGACTTTCATCAGTCTTTTGTTGGAGAGAACAGGAAGAAAACCTTCTTCAGAAGCCAAGACAGAAGAAAGCAAAAAGAGAGAAACCTCCAAAGTGGCCGGAGGTGGAGCAGAGGTGAAGACCTCGATTCTGGAGTAGTATCCAACTGGGATCTCTGTTTCAACAAGATGACACAAGAAGAGGGTAAAAGGATTGCACAAGAAAAAAACATTGATAATTTCTCAGGGATAGCTAAATGGTGCTTGACCTTTACAAAGAAAGTAAATTTCTTTGATTTGAGCATAAGGACACAAAATTTGATCTAAAATTCCCAGCAGCCTATGATAACCAAGTTTTGGAATTTCATCCCTATGTAATCAATCTCTGATAGACATACAACTTTGAGCCGTCCCAAATTGCAAATATGGATGAGGTCCCACTCATATTTGATATGCACCCAACGGAACTATGGACATCAAAGTAACAAAGACCATGGCTTTTAAAACTAGTAGACACAAGAAAAAACATTTCACAGTTGTTCACATCAACTGTCCTCATATCAGAATTGAGTATATTGGATTCTTGTGTCTCCATTCTTGTGATGCTTACTATGAAGAATGCATTCCACCTCCATCCAGGTTAACAAAAAAGATGTAAAGTCTCCATCTCTTTTAGTGGCTGAATAGTATTCCATGGTATACATATACCTCAGTTTGTTAATCCATTCCTGGGTTGGTGGGCATTTAGGCTGTTTCCACAATTTGGCAATTGTAAATTGAGCTTTGATAAACAGTCTAGTGCAAATGTCCTTAAGATAAAATTATTTTTTTTTCCAGGTAGATGCCTAGTAATGGGATTGCAGGATCAAATGGGAGGTTTAATTTGAGTTGAGAATTCTCCATACTTTCTTCCAAAAAGGTTGTATTAGTTTGCCATTCCACAAGCAGTGTAAAAGTGTTCCCTTCTCTCCACGTACACGCCAGCATCTGCAGCTTTGAGATTTTGTGACGTGGGCCATTCTCACTGGGTTAGGTGATAGCTAATGGTGGTTTTGATTTGCTTTTCTCTGATAAATTAGGGGTGACAAAGTCAGGGGAATGAGCCTACCAGACTTTAGGCTGTACTACAAGGCCATAGTGATCAAAATAGCATGGTATTGGCACAAAAATAGAGACATAGACATCTGGAACCAAATCGAAAACTATGAGATGAAACTAACATCTTACTGCCACCTAATCTTTGATAAACCAAACAAGAACATACACTATGGGACAGAACTCCTATTCAATAAATGGTTCTTAGAGAACTGGATAACCACATGTGAAAGACTAAAACTGGACCCACACCTCTCACCACTTAGAAAAATTGATTCAAGATGGAGAAAAGATTTAAATCTAAGGCATGAAACAATAAAAAACCTAGAAGAAAGTGTGGGCAAAACACTTGAAGATATCAGCCTGGGGAAAGATTTTATGAAAACTTCCAGGGTGATTGCAGCAACAACAAAAATAAACAAATGAAAAGCTTCTGTACAGCTAAGGAGACAACAACCAAAGCAAATAGACAACTATCAGAATTGGAAAATATATTTGCATAGTAAGAATTGGACAAAAGCTTGATAACTAGATGCTGTCAGAAACTCACATTAATCAACAACAAAAAAAGAGCCAGCAATCACTTATATCACTGGGCAAGAGAGATGAATAGAACCTTCTCTAAAGAAGACAGACCAAGGGCAAACATGAATACCATAATTTTTTTACCAGTACAAACATTTTCTTGTACTTTGTATCTGTTCTTTTATTTTGTAACTATCTGCTACATAAAACTTCTTGTGCCATAATACATTCTAAAATAAATGCTTAAATTATTTTATAATACAAAAAACAAGTATGAAGATGTAAACAAATAAATTTGAATTAAAAAAAGCAGAAAAGATGTTTTCTTGAAAGTTTAGGCAAACAAGGCAGGTATACATTATACTCATCAAGATATAGTAGTCTCCAAATGAAAAATAAAATAAATAAAATAAAATAATAAAGTGAAGTGTACCCCAGGAACATGGCCCAGAAGACGGGCATCTATTGGAACAGTAGCAGGGCCCTATCAGCCACTGTATCTGCTGGCTTGGCTTTGGACTTTTTCACCCAACAACTATAACAAATTGCTGTTTGTTATTTAGACCATCTAGTTTGTGGCATTTCTGTTGTACTAACACAAACAGACTAAGGTTCCAAACCTAGAGGAGGCCTAGAATCCTTGTAAGAAATACATACAGATAAACATCATATTCCATCCAGATTTTCCTAATTACTGGCCATGCTACCTTGAGAAATTTAACATTGCTAAGCCTTAAACTTGCTAGTCTTTCTTGGAGATAAAATGTAACTTATTTCGTATGGTTATTGTAAAGATTAAATAATATAACATATAAGAAATGTTCAGAATTCTGCCTGTCATATAATGCTATTATTTGAGGGTGTGTACCACAAAGCTTGTGTTGTGATTTTAAAATAACAATAATAATAATAATAATAAAGCTTGTGTTGGAAATTTAATCCTCAATGCAACAGTGTTGGGAGGTGGCACGTAATGAGAGGTGATAAGGCCATTTGGACAGAGTTAATAGATTAATGCCATTATTGCAAGAGTAGATTCCTTATAAAGGGGTAAGTCAAGTTCCCTGTTTTGTCTCTCTCTCTTACCCTCTTTTTGGCTTCTGCCATGGAATGATGCTTGTAAGATGCCACCCCCTCAATCTGGGACTTTGCAGCTTCCACAGTCACGATCTAGGAAATTTCTTTTCATTATAAATTACCCGTTCTATTACAGCAGCACTCCCAAACAGAAGTGAAGATGAGAGATGGAGCATGTGAACCGCTTAGGAAACACCCAAGCCCAATATCTTAGAGCCCCAAAGTTGCCCTGATTCCTGCAGCCCTTCCCTCACTCCTGGAACATCTCCAGTGTCCTGTTGTAAATCTCTGTGTGTTGTTGTAGTTCATTTGGAATGGGTTTATCCTACGTGCAACTGGAAAAGTCGAGAGTAATTCTATTCCTAGAGGTATTGTTATGGTCATCAAAGAGTGGTGGTTACTAATAATGACACTTAAGAACTAGTGATTTTGGCTCGGTGCCTGTGGCTCAAGCCGCTAAGGCACCAGCCCAGCCACATACATCTGAGCTGGCAGGTTTGAATCCAGCTCAGGCCCACCAAACAACAATGAGAGCTGCAACCAAAAAATAGCTGGGGGTTGTGGCGGGAGCATGTAGTCCCAGCTACTTGGGAGGTGGAGGCAGGAGAATCGCTTGAGCCCAGGATTTGGAGGTTGCTGTGAGCTGTGATTCTACTACACTCTACCCAGGGCAACAGCTTGAAGTTCTGTCTCAAAAAAAAGAACTAGTGATTTCTCCATAAATGTTTTTGAGTGAAGTAAATAAGTGAATATACTTGTCAAATGAATGACTTTGAAGATGGTCTCTGAATTACTTTATGATTATGAAGGATTTTATAAAATAGACATAGATATATTCATAATTGAATAAAATATAACATCAGGATCTATACAAAGAGATAACAGAAGAAACAGTCAAATCTTTCCAGTGAGGTTGACTTAAATTCAAATCCTACCTTTACCACTTATCCATTGGGTGGCTTTGGGAAGTATCCTTAATTTCTCTAAGATCAACTTTTCTAACTACAAAATAAAGAAAATAAGTACTCTGATATGATGTTATTTTAAGTATAGTAAACTTTTGCCTTCTCCAACTCTTAAGACTCTAAGTTCTTCCAATGTACAATTATTCTTTGCATTATAATTCCTTGTATGAGACAAACCATACTAGTGTTACAAAGCTGTATTATGAAAAAAAAATGCAGTTAATTCAGAAGACCACATACCAGATTCTAATTATACTCTCCTTTCTTTCAAATGTTTCTAGAGAAAATTCAATTTGATGTGTCATATCTTTAAGGTTTCTTTTAAATAACTGCTTTCCAAGATTAGAATGCATGCCATTTAAGCCTACCTGAAAACTCTTTTAGAAAAACTGCAATAAATATTTTGTCAGGCTTTTATTATTGACTGACCACATTGCCCCTTTTTGTATGTTAATGACTTCACTATTTCATGAGTGTCATTTCTATAGGCAAGTTTTAAATGTGTTCCATTGATAACTTTCTTTGCATATTTAAATACTGCTTAATGAAAATGTTTGCACAGCCAGTAATCAGAATTCTGAGGCTCAGATCACAGAATCCCTGCAGCCCTTGCTTCCTTTGGAATGCTTATCTTTCCTGATAATCGGGGCTATTATTTCCCACACACAGCCAAACTGTCTTTAACAATCATTTTCCATTACCAGGGGAGTTTAGGATAATGTGACGTGTAGTCACTTTCAATCTGTGTCAAATTTTCTGATGCATTTGTACCACCAACATTTTATCAGGCTGTTACTAGAACAAATAAAGTTGCAAATTGCATCGACTTTTTTCCATGAAATCTTTGAAACTGTTTATTTTTAACATGACTTCCCTTCTCTCCTTTCTATTTCAATAGTGTAGCAGGCTTGATTTTCAACTTTCAGTGTCTTTGTCACTTAGCAAGTATGGCAGGCACAACAATTTCCTGGGGCCTTGAGGTTTTGAGGGAAAGGATTTGGTCTTATAGGGCATATTAAAGGTAAATGCAGATTGAAGCAGTAAGCATAGACCACTTTGATAAACTACCTGTGGATAGGGGTGGAGAATTTCTGACACACCAGGAAAGCCATTATGCTCCTATTATGTTCAATAGCCCAGCTGGCCTAAAAGGTTACAAGTGATGTATGTTTTCATTATCTCCTACGGGCTTGATGCTTCAGAAGATGCCAGATGGCTTATTTCGCCTTCAGTTCTCTTCATTTGCACTATGGCAAGGTCTGTCACATAAAGCCAATATGTTTGTGAGGGTCAGTTTGCTTTGAGGAAGATTGTTCCATGATCTCTGTTGTATTCTTTTGCTTGAAAATCTGCAAGGAGTTAACTCCTGGGGAGTAACAGAAGGCTTTGCAAAAAACACATTTTGATTTCCTGGGTATCAGCTGTGTTATGAAAGCAATAATAGAAATAAAACAGCATTAACATTACTTATCATTTATCGAACATATATTATGTGCCAGGCATGCCTTCCAGGCAATAGTTTGTGACATCTTCTTTACTATATCTTAACAAGCCAAATATCATGATTTCTATGTTATACATAAAACAAACAAACAAACAAACAACAACAACAAAAAAAAAACCAAGAAGCCAGTAAGAGATTACGTGGCTTGTGCCAAACCAAATCCCACTACATGTCAGAGACAGCATTCAGACCCAGGTCTGCCCGACAATAGCAAACTCCTGAACTCCTAACAATTGCAAATCATACACTGGTTTCATAGATCGTTTGACACATTTTCATCACATTGGTTAACATAGCCTTCCTGGCATTTTCTTAGTTATTGTGCTAAGACATTTACATTCCACGTTTACTAAGTTTCACATATACCCTTGTAAGCCAGTATATGGTGCCCCATGATCACATTAATGTACACAGCTATGATTTAATAAAAAAAAAAAAAAATTGCAAGTCATCTTCAGTCCCACATGGAGAAACTCACAGAGTCTAATTTGGGAGAAAAACATATGCAACTATTATATAATAGTAATTAAAGTTTTTATATATTTATAGGACAAGAGAAGTAATACTAAATACTATTTATATCCCTATAGAGGAAATAATCAAATATACAAAGGAGGGGCCAGAAAACCCACTGAGAAGAGGTAACTCATCAAAGCAAACACAAAATTACATTCCAAAGAACCATTTAAATGAAGACTCAGAATGAACCTTGAAGTATGTGTGTGGAGGAACCAGAAAAAAGTCAATGTCGACATAAGAAAAAAGAAAAAAAAATACTCCAATGTCTAAACCTTCTGTATAAGTACAAGAAAAAATTAAGGTGTAGAATAACAGGTTGCTGTTATTAGAGAAAGGTGGATCAAGTAGGGGATAAAGAGGTCTTTTACTTCTGAATTTATTAAAAGAAAAATCAAGAACGTAAACTGCAGTAAATTTATGAAAGACACTTATTTTTCAAATAAAACATGAAGATTAATACCTTTCTTACTTATCACCTGGGGTTACTGTAACATTGTGATAAGCATTACTCAGATGAATGCAGGAATGTTTAAAATATGCAACATAAATGTCCTGGTTGTGACTATCTCCTCTTGTCTTGAAGTTTTATTTAAACATTTTTTTCACCAAAAGGAAACAAATGAAATCAAGTTATATTTATTCTAACATTGTTTTTAATTTATTAACATTTCTCCATGTAATCATTTAAAAAACATTATTGGGTAAAAATTAGGCAGAGGAACCCCTAATATCTGGTGCAGGATAAACCCCTAATATCTTGTTTATAGGAAGCCTCCTGCAAGCCTTAACTAGTGAAGTTAATTTTGTAGAGGTTTCTAATGCAAATATCATAGTATTTAATAAATAGTTGGAATGACATTAAAACTAATCTAATAATTAGTTGGATCTTCTTTAGAAAATTCAAAGCTTTAAAATGACCTTATGTCATATGTGTTTAAAGGTTAACCTAATGCAAAGGGGTTTTACCCCTTCCATTTGTCTTAGAAAATAGGGATTCTTTAGAAATACTGATGAGGATATTAACCTAAATAGTATGTTTTAAAAATCTTAGAGGATGCTCAAGAGTTGGCAGGGCTTGGTAAAGACTTACATAAGCAGACAGACAAATCTGGGCAAAAGAGAGCACTTTCAGGAAAGAAGCTCTTTTATGAGCCTGTGCTGTGCTATAATGCTAATGAAATATTGTTATTTTTTTAATTTCTTTGCTTTTTTTAAACTTTGTATTTCTTTCCCTTTTGTTGTTGTTGTTGTTGTTGTTGAGACAGAGTCCCACCTTATGACCTGAGCAGAGTGCATGGCATCATAGCTCACTGAAACCTCAGACTCAAGCTGTAGGAATCCCACTGCCTCCGCCTCTGGAAGCCTCTGGGATTACAGGTGCTCGCCAGTGCCCGGCTGGGTTTTCCCATTTTTTTAGGAGTTGGGGTCTAACTCTGGCTCAAATTGATCTCAAGCAATTCACCCTCCTTAGCCTCCCACAGTGCTGAGATTATAGGTGTGAGCCACTGTGCCCAGCTAAATATTGGTATTTTGACAATACAACAATAGATGTATGCCTTTTTGATTTTTAAACAGCTTTATCGAGGTGTAATTGATACACAATAAACTGCACATATTTAAGGTTGATAATTTGACTGTGTTGAGATTTGTTTATACCAGTGGAAACAGCACCCTGATGTAAGCTGGCTTTTTGTACCCTCACATCCACCACTCAGGAAGTTCCCTGTTGCCGTGTCCTAATCTTGTCCCCATTTGGTGGTCTGCCTTGCAATTCCTAATTTATTTTGTCATAAATGAGTTTTCATTTTTTGTAATTTTATAAAAATGGAACCAGGTATTATGTTGTCTGGCTTATTTCACTCAGCATAATTATTTGAAGACTCATCCATATTGCAGCATGCATCAATAGTGTACCCCTTTGTGTTTATTGAGTAGTATTCCCTTGTATGGATGTCACAGTTTATGTATCTATCCACCTCTTAGTAGACAAAGATCTTTTGATTTTCATTTGCTTTTCATGACCTTTGGTCTCAGACACCTGATATTAATACATCCTTTCTGAAAAAGTATTTCAACAGCTAAGTTCACTATTGTCTCTAGGTCATAAGGAGGAAATCATCTCCTCAAAAATCCACAGGGATAGAACTAGGTTACTTATGACAGTAATAATATTCTGATGATATTACTTCATAACATTTTAAATTGCTAATTTAATGTAATTTCTTATTCTAAATAAATATACACATGTGCAACTAATTTTATATTCATCATTTTGAATTATTTTTATTAAAGAATCCTCCTACCCCCCCCATATACACTTGAGGCTCCACAAAACTAGGATCTACCTCTTTTTACAAAGTATAGTTCAGTGTAGGAGACAGTCTAGTAAACACATAATTACAATGCAAAGTTATAAATGCTAAAATAAGAGAATCTCAAAGACCATAAAAGTGCATAGGCCAGGAATATAATTTTTGCTTGGGAGAATAGAACATATTTCTTGGAGGAAGTAGTGTGAAAGCGAAGATGGAGTGGGTGAGTAGAAGTTGGCCAAGCAAAGATGTATAGGTCTTTGTGTGTCCATGTATCAGTGTATTGAGAATGGGGGAGAAAGGGATGAATAATTAAGGAGGTTTTACCATACCTCTAGAAATAAAATATGTGGTTGAGGTGACATAGGATGAGATTTGCATACATTTTACAAAGTGATTTTTGAAAAGCATCATCAGTATTATTATTTAGGAGAAAAGAGTCTCACTCTGTTGCTGAGGTTAGAATGCCATGGGATGAGCCTAGAATCTCGCTCTGTCACCCTGGTTTGGGTGCCATGGCATTAGCACAGCTCACAGAAAGCTCAAACTCCTGGGCACAAGTGATCCTCCCACTGCAGCCTACAAAGCAGCCAGGACTACAGGTATCCTGGACAATGCCAAGCTAATTTTTCTATTTTTTTAGTAGAAACAGGGTCTCGCTCTTGCTCAGGCTGATCTGGAATGCCTGTGCTTGATCAATCTTCTGTCCTTAGCCTCCCAGAGTGGTAGGATTACAGGTGTGAGCCTGCAGGGCTAGGCTGAAAAACATTATTAAGGAATCTCAAAACTTGAGTCAGAGAGACCATATTTGATTATATGTCTTCCAAAGCCATCTCTATCATCTCAAGCAGAGATCCTTAATTTTATACATCAGTGTTCAAGGAACAGTTTAGAAGGGCGTTAGTGAAGGAAGGCTCCTTATTTTAGTGAGTGGTTATATGGGGTACTATTCTAAACACTAACACAGTCTCATCTATACCATAGTTCTTTCTGCCGTCAGCCATTGCCAACCAATCAAGAGTTCTTTAATCAATGTGTGCTTAATCAAGAGTCAGAAATCACGGCCGGGGGTGGTGGCTCACTCCTGTAGTCCCAGTGCTGTGGGAGGCCAAAGCAGCAGATTGCCTGAGCTCAGAGGTTCGAGACCAGTATGAGCAGCAGTGAGTCAGAGTAAGACCCTGTCTCTACTAACATCTAAAACAGCCGGACGTTATGGTGGGCATCTGTAATCCCAGCTACTGGGGAGGCAACAGGACAGAGCATCGCCAGAGGAAGAACATTTAAAAAAAGAAGAAAGAAAATGAACAAAGAAAAGAGTACTTCAAACGAAGAAGAATGAAAAAGCAAGCTGAAATTAAAAAAAAAAAAAGGAGTCAGAAATCACAAACCGATGTACACATTTACTAATATCTTATTTTCTATGTGAGCTTCAGAAATTAACTCCTCCCTCTTAGCTTCAGTTTCCTTAGGTTTAAAATGGAGGTTTAAAAATTCCTCCGATGGAGGGTAGTTTGAAAATAAAGAGAGTCTGATAAAAAGATTTGGGATAAAAGTGGCAAGCATCAACTAGGCATTCAATAAGTTTCAAATGATTGTACACTCCACAATTTTCTAATGAGATACTTTCTACAGCTCCCCTCTGATGCTCTTCATGCTTTAGAGGCTGATTCTCAGAGGATTTTTCCCTCCTAAATGTGGAATGTCTCTTTGAATTAGTTCATTTAATAAAAAATTGAATAATAATTGGAATTCCATTAAGAGAGTCATTTTACAGGTCACTGAAAGCTTATTTTATATCCCCTTTGAGATATTCCAATATTTATTTAATATTCAGAGATGAAAAAATTCTTTCAAAAATATTGTGATCATAATTTCTGCAAGATACTACTCAAATACAGCATCATCCTAAATGCAGTTTTGAGAAATTAATTGCAGACGAATGTTCTATATAATCCTGGTCTTCTCATTGACATCTAATGGATAAAGGTGACTTCCCAGATGTTTAAAGACACATCTTCCTACCCTCCATAGGAGGAATTTTTAAACCTCCATTTTAAACCTAAGGAAACTGAAGCTAAGAGGGAGGAGTTAATTTCTCAAGCTCACAGAGAAAATAATATATTAGTAAATGTGTACATCGGTTTGTGATTTCTGACTCTTGATTAAGCACGCAAAGATGTTTAAAGTCTTTATTTTTAAAGACACAGCAGTAGTAGTTAATGGAGCCCTGGATATGGTTTGGGACAATATCTGCTTTAAATATTACTGCTCCAGAAACTAGTCTGGCCATGGAGTTAAGTCCCTTTTTGTATTTCCTTAGTTTTCTGTGTCTTCACATTCATTATCTAAGATTATGTCTTTGTTACATATAAAATATGTGTCTGTCTAAAGCATAAACTCTGTACAGAGATTGTATCTGATTTATTAAAAAATATATCCCCTTCACGTCTAGCAGTTTCTGGCACATAACAAGTGTTCAATAAATATTTACCAGGCAAAAAAAATAAGTATTGTATAAATGAACATTTAGTTAAGAATCAAAAACCACAACTAGAAGGAATAGTCGTAGCCCTTTTAAGATCCATTTAGAAATAGAAAGTTCTTTAAATTTTTAAGCTGAGCAATAAGGAGACTTTGGTATGGAATTCAGTAAAGGAAATTAAGGTAGAGATGAATACAAAAGCAGTATTGATTTTTTAAACACTTATGCCATTTTAAAAAACAAAAGTGCCATGCAGAACTTAGTTTGGTCATTAAATTTTAGCATTCGGTTCACTAAGTTAAAGAGCAGAGTTTATATAAATAAGTAAATATTTACAAATTGAATTTAGTTTGAGGTATTTTTCATCTCTGATATCAATTCAGCCCCAATCTGCTAAACTTAAAAAAAAAAAAAAATCACTCTTATAATTTACTGGGTGATGAGATTCAGGAGAAGTTTCGAGATTAGAAAAAAAAAAAGAAATCAACCATGATATAATAAGGAAATCACGTTCTGAAGGTGACCGGCCTGGTATCCTTTAGTGACAAACAAGGGCAGGGGAAGGAGGAACAGAAGAAGCAAATTTCAATTCACTGAGCATTTATCACAGACCAGTCCCTGAGCTGGGCACTTTGCTGGATTAATACATTTAATTTCCATAATGATAATTTAGCACTGATAATATTATTCTCATCTTTCAAATAAAAATATTGAGATACTGAGAAGGCAACTAACTTAAAAACAAACAAAAAGTCCTAATTAAAACAAAAGGATGTAGAATTGTAACCAACTATTTTCCCAGCCCAGTCAGTGCCCATGCTGTGGCCTCATTGTAGCTCATATAAAAAAGGCAGCTCTTATTTTTAAAACAGAAGTTCAGGGAGACCCACGTGTCCTGGAATCATTTTCATCCTATGAAGAAAGGCAAGGCCTGCAAAAAGTAAGAAGTGTCTTGTCATCTCTACTTTTTTTAGGACCAATATTGTTTAATAAGGTGACTCACACATGTGAAGTTACTTTCTCTGGTAGTCACATGCCTTATGTATCTTTTTATTTTTATGATAAATGGCTATTGTGGAGTAAAAAGTTTTGGAATTTAAATCAGAATTAAAAAAAATAAAAAGGTAAAAATAACCAGTAAAATGAATTTTAATTACACATTTTATTTAACCACAAACTATATTCATAACATTTTCATTTAGCACAAACAGTATAAAAATTATTAAAATAAATTCTCTTTCATACTGAATTTTCAAAATCTGATGTGTATTTTATACTTGCAGCACATCTGGACCATGCACAAAGTATTTGAAGTCTCAGTAGCCATTGGGACAGCACTGACTTGGATGGTTCCAGTTAGGACTCTTGATAAACCGTTTCAGGCAGGGAAACTCTAGGCCTTCTTCCTTATAAATATCAACACTATCATTTTTTCCATACACCAGACCTTCTTCTCCTTGCCTCGGTGGTTCATGGAGATCAGTAACCCAGGTGTCAGAGTCAGGTGTGCATAAAACTCCTCTGCCTCTTGGTGTGTGAGTCCTCAAACAAGCTACTTAACATATCTGAGCCTCAGTCTTCTCATTTATAAAATGGGGAGAACGTTGTTTAGCCCACAAGGTGTTGAGGAGTTGTTACATACATCTCCTGGCACATGGCAGTTGCTTCATAAGAAGGGGCCCTTAAAATTAAAATTGGATCCTATTTTCTTGTGTGTGGACTTCAACAGAGATTGAGTATACTACTCTTGACACAGAAAACTCATACAGGTTTTAATTCCACATGATGCCCCCACTCTGCTTGCCCTACACATTCAGGACAGCGCTTTTTCATGGTTCACAGGCATCTTGCCCTCCCCATTCTCTTCCACCAGCTCCCCGTGTTCTACGATCACAAGAGGTCCAGTTCCCTGAATGCACTGTGCTTTCTCTCTTCCCAGAGCTGCACCAATCACAGTGAAACTGGGTAGATCAATCACTCACTCTCCCTGAACTAATAAAAACCATCATGCATCTCACACATGTTGATGTACTTATTGTGTTCCCTGAAATATTTCCTGCAGAATGACCTCTGTAAGATAATTAGAACATTTTATAACCTTTAGAAAACCCCATTTGTCCCCTTATAGATAAATGCAGCACTCTAGCATTGGGTTTTTAAAAACAAAAAAAAAGGCTCATATGCTGTCAACTAGAATGAAGGTCAACCAAAGTCCTGCAGCCCACTGTTGGGCCTCTTCCCCAGGAAAGACATTTTTACAAATCCCTGCATGCTGTCTTGTGATTTCTCTTGGTCCTAGGCTAAATTCAAGAGTCTCTTTGCTTTAATTCCAGAAATGCTGGAGGACTGTGAATTGTTCTTGGGTTCTCCTGACAGGGTCTATACAATGCCTGCTGAAGCAGTGGCTGTGTTCAAAGCTCAGGGCTGTACTAATAGAGTAGCTGCACTTCTACGCATCTGAGAAAGATCTTACTGCCTCTCTTTCCAAAGCTATTGTCTCAGAAACAGAGTATTTATCCCCAAAGGGCTTATTCCCCATTTAAAACGCAGTCAGAGATGGGGTGGAGAATTTACAAATTCCAAATTAAAATGTTTTTCTTTTCAAAAAAAGTATGCTTAGCAAAGTATCTCAAGAATGGAAAAAAGTATCCAGTGTACTCAGCCCTACTATGAAACCAATATATAAGCACCCAGGCTTCCATATGAATGCTATAACCCAACTATAGCCTAGTTGAAGGGGAAAGAGGAGGGTGCGGGGGGAGGAGGGGTAAGGATGGGTGGAGGGAGAGTAATTGGGGGGATCACACTTATGGTGCATTTTATGAGGGTACATGTCAAATCTACTAAGTGTAGAGTATAAATGTCTTAACACAATAACTAAGAAAATGCCATGATAGCTATGTTAACCAGTTTGATGAAAGTATTTCAAATTGTATATAAAACCAGCACATTGTACCCCATAATTTCATTAATGTATACAGCTAAGATTTAATAAAAAGAAAAAAAAAAGGCATGCTAAAGAAAGAAAAAATTATGGGTAATGTTGGCTGAGCTAAAATTATCATTTTATTTATTGTGGCTTTGAACAAAAACAAAGCAATATTTGCATACAGGCTTTGATTTCCCAGAGAGAAAACCAAATTCAGAGCAAGACTTTTCCATACACTTGGCTAAGTCTCTCTTCTCAAAAGTTAGTTAATAGGAAATTAAAGTTTAAAAAATATTCACTATGGAGTGGCACCTGTGGCTCAAAGGAGTAGGGCACTGGCCCCATATGCTGGAGGTGGTGGGTTCAAACCCAGCCCATGCCAAAAAAAAAAAAAAAAAAAAATTCACTACAGAGTTGTTGATCATAACCTGGATTATGGATTTTAATATCAAATTGGGAAAACATGGTATTTACATATTTTATAAACAGGATCTTTAACAAATGTATGAGTATTGTTATGTAAATTTTGTGCAACTTTATTATTTTAAAAAGTTTGAGGAGGAACCAACAGAAACATGTCAGAGACTAAGTCTGTATATAGTCACTTAAAATTCATAAAGCATTTTTCAATTTCTTTTAATTCTTGATGTTTAAATGTAAACAAAAATGCTTTATAACTTCTGTCTTTTACCAATGAGAAAGCTAATGTCTGATAATTTAAGTGGTTTTTGTGTGAAAACACAAGTTTTTGGTTAAACAAAAGGGATCATTTCAGTTAATCTAACACATATGCAGAAAAAGATATATTGAGGAATTAATCAACAATTGACATGGCTAAGTATAACTTTTTTATTCTATTGTTAGAGACAATGCTGATTTATAAATGCAAGTGTATTTTTGAGGCTATAAACATCAGCTCCATTTCTCAAACAGGTGATATTTGTCTTGGAAAGCATCATGTGATGCTAGACCCTGATTCTCCTCTAGTCATTGCTCTACCACTTAATAGCTGCATGTGACTGGAATATGCCCCGCATGGCTCTGATCTTTCATCTCTCCAATGAAAATGTCCATCCTTTATTCCAGAACTGCTTCTTGATAGTATTATGAGGAACAAATGAACATAATATGTAAATGCTTGCTGAAACATGTTTAGATGGTCTGCAGAACAAATGTCCTTACCTCTCCTTCGTTGGGTGAACTTGGACAATCAGCAGGGCCTAGAGAGAAGAACATGGAACTTGGAGACAGGTTATTGTGTGTTAGAATCCTGGGTTTGACCTTTACTAGTTCTGCAACCTTGATAAGGTATTAAACTTTCTGAGCCCCAATTTCTTCATCTGTGAAATGGCTACTTTGACCTTACAGGTCTGTTGTAGAATAATATCTAGTGAAAAATATGCCCCAATTCCACAGAGATGATTAATGTGTCATCTGAAAGAGAATCTTTCTACAAGTCCTTCTAAGGCACACTATTGTTTTTTTTCTTTCTATTTTCTTAAGCAAAAGCAAGGCATAGCTAGCCTTTGATTTACCACAATATCCAACCTCAGGAAACTCAACCATATTTCTTATCTTAAGAGGTAGCTAAGTTATCCTTAAACATAAAGACCTTTTCAACACCAGATTCTGGCCGCTCCTTTTTACCATGATATCTCTTTCCTTCCTAAATCCTTGTGCATTAGCATATAGTAACAACATATGTGAGAATAATTATTCCAACTGTCATTGGGTAGGGGAGATTAAAAGGGATGTAGTTAAGGATTGAAACTATCATTTTTTCGTGAACACCCCAGATGACTGTAGTAGGTACAGAGGGCCCAATAGATTGCCAAGTGGATGATAAAGGAACAAATAAACACCAACAATAGCAGAAGCAAACATTTCCTTTAACATTCACTGTAGCAATCTCATATTTGTCTCATCAAATATTTCAGACAGTTACCAGAAATAATTGACATTACTCCAGAGAGGATCAAGGAGGCTGAGGTGCATTATTTACATGTCAGCTGTCCTCCTTTGTTATTTAAAACTAATAATAACTGGCTTGGGACCCAAAAAAAAAAGTCAGTACCTTGTGTAACCTTATCATAAAAGACTTTCATCATTTCCCCAAGCCCCGCTGCATATGAAACATGGCAACTGTTGGGTGAAAGTACTTTGGATACTGCACAGCCAGAGAAATACTTCTGTGATGGGAGAAGAAGGGATAACTCAGTGTTTCTAAAATGGGGCTCTCTGGGGCCCCCATTGACAGGGAGGGGGTACAATCCTTCATGTTGTGAGTCTTTCCAGCACATTGAAAGATATTTAACACACCTGGTCACCACCCACCACCATTAAATTTGAGTAATTCCTTCAGTGCTTTGGGGTAATCACAAAATATCCCCCCATATTTCCAAATTTTCTCTAGAGCGTGTACCTTCCCATGGCTGAAAACCACTGGGATAAAGTAAGAAAAGGCACATTTGGATATTGAGAGCCTGTTTGGGGCATCCAGGAGATTCGGATTGGATTCTTGGCCACAAGTACTTATTAGTTCCACAATATTAGTTATTGAACTTCCTTAGCTTGAGTTATCTGAATAGCAGGGATAAGAATGCTTTCCCAGAGGCTTAATAAATTACCATTAGTAAAGTTCTTGTCACAATGCTTGGCATTTAAGAAGTGCTCAATAGAGGAGTAACTAGTTCAGGCAACAGCAATGGTGGTAGCGGTCTTGCAAAAAGTAGTCTTGCTGAAAGTAGTTCTTGTACAGGTAGGAGAAGCAGTGGGTAAGGTGCTTAAGATGTTACCTGTAGTTAAGATTTACCTATGGTCCTAGCCTGCCTGGATCTGAATTCTGGTGCCACCATTTCCCAGCTACGTCATTTGGGCCAATTCCTCACACTCCCTATGATTCGGTTTCCTTATGTAAGATTACGACAATAATAATGCATACCTCGTAGTTTGTTGAAAAATGAGTAGGCTTAAATGCTACAAAGTGAATCAGCTTTAGAGATGCCTGTGAATTCACTGGACACAAAAGGAGAGGAATGGATGGCTTGACTTTCAGCCACATTAGCTTCAATTTTACTTTTGTCTTGCTAGCTCCATGCTGAGACAGTTTCCAACAGAAGGGATGTCAGGGTGGCTCAAAGAAGGTTCTACTGTTTATCCTGGTAATTAGATCTGGCTTGGACAGTCTTTCCCCGTAAGATAATTTAGTAGCTAAGGTGTACTCTAGGTTCTATCCAAAATAATTAGACTCAGAATACCAAATAGCCATGATTATAAGACCTTCCCTATAATGTGGACAAATGCTATGATGGCTGCAGAGAGGGCTATGTGAAATCTGAAAGGGGAAGGAATGAAATGTTAATAGCAATAGTTCAATGCAGCCAAGGACATTTATATTTTCATCTACAGAGAAAAAAAAATCAGAATGTTTGTAACATTAGCCAGCTCAGGACTTACAAAGTATGTAAATCACCTTAAAGAATGGTTGTTAATTTGGCACCTGATAATAAAGAGTTGTATGTTGTGTTTGATTTTCTATCTCATCTTCAAACTTTATGGCTTAGTGTGAATTTAAAAAGACAACTGGGAGTTTGTTTTTCAAAGAGAATTTAGGCTGTTATCTGGTTATTTCATACTGAATTTGCAACACTCATAAATGTTTTGTTGATGATCACCATATATGTTATGTCTCAGAAAATACAGTTATTAACAGAGAGGGATGTGGTGCCCTAGAACACAGAGGGTTTTCTTTAACATAAAGTCAGTATTTTTTCAGGCAGTAATAATCTTTATGAAAATAAAGACATTTAAATGGATATTCCTTTTCAAAGTTCATTCAACACTTATTTATTGAATGACTTGTTTACGTCCACAGACTGGTATGAGAAAATCATATCCTATACTTCACTGGCATAAATGCAACAGAGAATGGAAACATCTGTAGGGATAAGATACGGTCAAAAAGGAGAGAGATGGTAATGTCTTTGCATAACCCCCATAATGTCAGTCATATAAATAACTCAGATGAATGAGGAAATTTCAAAATTAGGAGCTGATCTTCTTATCCTCATTTTCTATTATTTGCTGATATACATACCATTAATATCGTTTAGTAAGGATATGGGTAGGCATAGAGTTTCCAGTGAGACAGACAATGGACTGGTTTTACTTGCCCACATAGGGGCTGTGTGGCCTTGCACAAGTTACTGGACTTTGCTTCATGACAGTTTCCTTATCTATATAATGGAGAAGATAAAATAGGGTGTTGGAAAGCTTAAACATACTGATTTTTAGAAAAGGAAATAGAAATAAAATGTCAGTGATGAAAAAAAGTTAATGACAAAAAATAATTGTTAACTACAATTGTTTTATGATTTTACTACTTTGTCATCATGGATACGTTTTATTTTTTTTTTAATTGTTGGGGATACATTGAGGGTACAATAAACCAGCTTACACTGATTGCCTTTGTTAGGTAAAGTCCCTCTTGCAATCATGTCTTGCCACCAGAAGGTGTGGCACACACCAAGTCCCCACCACCCTCCTTCCTTCCCTCTTTCTTCTTTTCCTTCCCCCTCCATGATCTTAATTGTCATTAATTGTCCTCATATCAAAATTGAGTACATAGGATTCATGCTTCTCCATTCTTGTGATGCTTTACTAAAAATAATGTCTTCCACTTCCATCCAGGTTAATACAAAGGATGAAAGTCTCCATTTTTTTTAATAGCTGAATAGTAATCCATCGTATACATATACCACAGCTTGTTAATCCATTCCTGGGTTGGTGGGCATTTAGGCTGTTACCACATTTTGGCGATTGTAAATTGAGCTGCAATAAACAGTCTAGGACAAGTGTCCTTATGATAAAAGGATTTTTTTCCTTCTGGGTAGATGCCCAATAATGGGATTGAAGGATCAAATGGGAGGTCTAGCTTGAGTGCTTTGAGGTTTCTCCATACTTCCTTCCAGAAAGATTATACTAGTTTGCAGTCCCACCAGAAGCGTAAAAGTGTTCCCTTCTCTCCACATCCACGCCAGCATCTGCAGTTTTGAGATTTTGTGATATGGGCAATTCTCACTGGAGTTAGATGGTATCTCAGGGTGGTTTTGATTTGCATTTCTCTAATAGATATGGATGATGAACATTTTTTTCATATGTTTGTTAGCCATTCATCTGTCTTCTTTAGAGAAGGTTCTATTCATGTCTCTTGCCTAATGATATACGGGATTGTTGGCTTTTTTCATGTGGATTAATTTGAGTTCTCTATAGATTCTAGTTATTAAGCTTTTGTCTGATTCAAAATATGCAAATATCCTTTCCCATTGTGTAGGTTATCTATTTGCTTTGGTTGTTGTCTCCTTAGTTGTACAGAAGCTTTTCAGTTTAATGAAGTCCCATTTGTTTATTTTTGTTGTTGCAATTGCCAAGAAAGTCTTCTTCGTGAAGTCTTTCACCAGGCCAATATCTTCCAGTGCTTTTCCTATGCCTTCTTTGAGGATTTTTATTGTTTCATGCCTTAAATTTAAGTACTTTATCCATCTTGAATCAATTTTTGTGAGTGGGGAAAGGTGTGGATCCAGTTTCAGTCTTTTACATGTGGACATCCAGTTCTCCCAACACAATTTATTGAATAGGGAGTCTTACCCCCAAGGAATGTTCTTGTTTGGTTTATCGAAGATTAGGTGGTTGTAAGATGTTAGTTTCATTTCTTGGTTTTCAATTCGATTCCAAGTGTCTATGTCTCTGTTTTTGTGCTGGTACCATGCTGTCTTGACCACTATGGCTTTGTAGTACAGACTAAATTCTGGTATGCTGATGCCCCCACCTTCATTTTTATTACTAAGAACTGCCTTAGCTATACGGGATTTTTTTCCAGTTCCATACAAAACACAGAATCATTTTCTCCAAATCTTGAAAGTACAATGTTGGTATTTTGATAGGAATAGCATTGAATAGGTAGATTGCTTTGGGAAGTATAGACATTTTAACAATGTTGATTTTTCCAATCCATGAGCATGGTATGTTCTTCCATTTGTTAATATCCTCTGCTATTTCCTTTCTGAGGATCTCATAGTTTTCTTTAAAGAGGTCCTTCACCTCCTTCGTTAGATATATTCCTAGGTATTTCATTTTCCTTGAGACTATGGTGAAGGGAGTTGTATCCTTAATTAGCTTCTCATCTTGACTGTTTTTGGCGTATACAAAGGCTACTGACTTGTGGACATTGATTTCATATCCTGAAACATTACTGTATTTTTCGATGACTTCTAGGAGTCTTGTGGTTGAGTCTTTGGGGTTCTCTAAATATAAGATCATGTCATCAGCAAAGAGGGAGAGTTTGACCTCCTCTGCTCCCATTTGTATTCCCTTTATTTCCTTCTCTTGCCTAATTGTATTGGCTAGAACTTCCAGCACTCTGTTGAACAGTAAAGGTGACAGAGGACAACCTTGTCTGATTCCAGTTCTAAGAGGAAAAGCTTTCAGTTTTACTCCATTTAATAAAATATTAGCTGTGGGTTTGTCATAGATAGCTTCAATCAGTTTTAGAAATGTGCCACCTATGCCTCTACTCTTCAGTGTTCTATTTAGAAAAGGATGGTGGATTTTATCAAATGCTTCTTCTGCATCTATTGAGAGGATCATATGATCTTTGTTTTTGATTCTGTTAATATGGTGGATAACATTTACGGACTTGTGTATGTTAAACCAGCCTTGCATCCCTAGGATGAAGCCTACTTGATCATGATGAATGACTTTTTTGATGATAAGCTGTAATCTATTGGCTAGGATTTTGTTGAGAATTTTTGCATCTATATTCATGAGTGAGATTGGTCTGAAATTCTCCTTTTTGTTTGCGTCTTTTCCTGGTTTTGGTATCAGGGTGATGTTTGCTTCATAGAATGTGTTGGGGAGGATTCCTTCTTCCTCAATTTTTTGGAATAATTTCTGCAGTACAGGAAAAACTCTTCCTTGAAGGTTTGATAGAATTCTGGTGTGAAGCCATCTGGACCAGGGCATTTTTTGTTTGGAAGATTTTTTTATTGTTTCTTTGATCTCAGTGCTTGAAATTGGTCTTTTCAGGAGCTCTATTTCTTCCTGGCTGAGTCTGGGGAGAGGGTGTGATTCCAAATATTGATCCATTTCCTTCACATTGTCAAATTTCTAGGCATAGAGTTTCTGGTAGTATTCAGAGATGATCTCTTGTATCTCTGTGGGATCAGTTGTTCTTTCCCCTTTATCATTTCTGATTGAGGTTACCAGAGATTTTACTTATCTATTCCTCGTTAGTCTGGCCAATGGTTTATCTATTTTATTTATTTTTTCAAAAAACCAACTCTTTGTTTCATTAATTTTCTGAATGATTCTTTTGTTTTCAATTTCATTTATTTCTGATTTGATTTTGGATATTTCTTTTCTTCTACTGAGTTTAGGCTTAGATTGTTCTTCTTTTTCCAAATCCATAAGATGGTTTGTGAGATTGTTGATGCGCTCTCTTTTTGTTTTTCGAATGTAGGCATGTAAAAAGCGATGAATTTTCCTCTCAAATCTGCTTTTGCAGTATCCCACAGGTTTTGGTAGCTTGTGTCTTCATTTTTGTTATGCTCAAGGAAGTTAATGATTGCCTGTTTTATTTCTTCCTTCACCCATCTGTTATTCAACAGAAGATTGTTTAATTTCCATGCCTTTTTTGGGGGTCTAGCATTTTTGTTAGAGTTGAGTTCCACCTTTAGTGCCTTATGGTCTGAGAAGAAACAGGGTAAAATTTCAATTCTTTTGATTCTGTTGATATTTGTTTTGTGTCCCATGATATGATCAATTTTGGAGAATGTTCCATGGGGTGATGAGAAGAATGTATATTCTTTATCTTTGGGATGGAGTGTTCTAATGTGTCTATCAAGCACAATTGTTTTAGGGTCTCATTTAAATCTCTTATATCTTTGTTTAATTTCTGTTTAGAGGATCTGTCCAGCTCTGTAAGAGGAGTGTTAAGGTCCCCTGTTATTATGGTATTATCAGTTATCATATTGCTTAGACTGAGGAAGGTCTGTTTCAAGAATCTGGGAGCATTTAAATTGGGTGCATAAATATTTAGAATTGAAACATCTTCTTGTTGTATTTTTCCCTTGACCAATATAAAGTGACCATCTTTGTCTTTTTTGACTTTAGTTGCTTTAAATCCACATGAATCTGAAAATAAGATTGCAACTCCTCTTTTCTTCTGAATGCCATTTGCCTGAAAAATTGTCTTCCAACCCTTCACTTGGAGATTTAATTTGTCTTTTGAAGCCAGGTGTGTTTCTTGCAGACAGCAAATGGATGGCTTGTGTTTTTTAATCCAGTCAACCAATCTATGTCTCTTCAGTGGGGAATTCAAGCCATTGACATTTATTGAGATAATTGATAAGTGTGGTAGTATTCTATTCATCTTATTTTGTAAGAGTCCATTGCTTAGTTTTATTTTTTGCATCAGTGTGGAGGTTAGGTTCTGTCCTTTAATTTCTGAGTTCTTACTTTGCTGCTGATCCATTGTGATGGTCGGTGTGCAGAACAGGTTGAAGTATTTCCTGTAGAGCTGGTCTTGTTGTGGCGAATTTCCTCAATGTTTGTATATCCGTAAATGATTTGATTTCTCTGTCAATTTTTAAGCTTAGCTTAGCAGGGTACAGAATTTTGGGCTGGAAATTGTTCTGTTTAAGTAGATTAAAGGTAGATTACCATTTTCTTCTTGCTTGGAAAGTTTCATTAGAGAAGTCTGCGGTCACTCTGATGGATGTGCCCCTATAGGTCAACTGGCGCTTACTCCTGGCAGCTTGCAGAATCTTTTCTTTTGTCTTGACTTTGGACAGGTTCATCACAATGTGTCTTGGAGAAGCTCGGTTAGAGTTGAGGCAACCTGGGGTCCGATATCCCTCTGAAAGCGGTGTGTCATAATCTTTGGTGATATTTGGGAAATTTTCTTTTATAGTATTCTCTAGTATGGCCTTCGCTGATTTTTCAAACCCCACAGACTAGACACCCCAAGTCTATCTTCAGCCCTCTTAAAAGGCACTTTAAACTCCTAAACTTGCTAAGCAGAAGCTTTCCCAGGAAAGTGATTGTCGCTTGGATCACTGCTGAAGTGGCTATCCACTTACCCAGTGTGCCAAAACCGGTCTCACTCTTTCACTGAGGGTTAAGGCTGTAAGGCAGCTCAGTCCCCGCCTTTAGGCTGCTCGGTCAATAGGTTACCTGCTCCTGCCTGATCCTTGCTCTGGGACCCTGAGGGTGGAGCTTGCTAGGGCAGTTCTCTCACAATGGCTCCCTGTGGCCCTTAGCCAAATACTATTAGCTCTGTCTGGCTGGCTCAGCAGCTCAGATAGGGGCTCTAGACAAAGCCCCAAATTCTCCGCACCCCTGCTCAAGCTCTCCCCAAGGAAGTTGAACTGAGTGCCAAGTCCAAAAATACCAAAACAGTTCACAGGTAAGGCCTTTCTGGTTTACAGTCTCGCTGCTACTGTACTTACAGCCGCTGGTGGTATTAGACCGATCTAACACACCCAATTTTTTACTAGTTTTCCACTGTTTTTATCCTCCTCTTGTGGTCCAGAAGTTTCTCCCTGAGTCCCAGTATCCTCAAAGGAATGATTATAGGCAGATCCCACCAGCCAGAGATGCCTGGAGTCTTATCTCCCCAGACTCACGGTGCTCAGATGCAGGGAAGCTGTTACTCGGCCGCCATCTTGCTCTCTAGCCACGTTGTATTTTTTTTCTGTTTTTAGTGCTCATTGTATTTTGTTTATTTTAAGTGCACATACTTCTTATTTATATCTATTAAAATTTGAGGTTTTAAAATGTTACCTGTAATGCTTGAATCTAATACAATCACTTGTGACTATGTTACTTTTTTTCTCTTCTTAGTAAGGTGTCTCAAGAATGGAAGAAAAAGTACCCAATGTACTCACCCTTATTATGAAACTAATGTAGGACCTTCACATGAAAGCTATAACCCAGTTACAACCTAAGAATAGGGAGAAAGGGGAAAGGGAGGGGAGGGAGGGGGGAGGGAGGGAGAAGGAGGGGGATTAATGGGATTACACCTGTGGTGCATCTTACAAGGGTATATGTGAATCCTAGTAAATGTGGAATGTAAAGGTCTTAGCAAAATAACTAAGAAAATGCTACAAAAGCTATGTTAACTAATGTGATGAAAATGTGTCAAACAATCTATGAACCAAGTGTATGGTGCCCCATGATCATACTAATGTACACAGCTATGGTTTAATAAAAATAAAAAAATAAATAAATAAATAAAACAGTCTCTATTGAAGACAGGGTTCATTTGATTATTCAATATAATGCCTCGATATAAATTAGTTGGAAATGGACCCTTGATATTAATTTATTGAAATAAATTTAGCCATGAACAGTTACTAAATTTCATTCTTTTAAAATTTGTATATTAAGTCCTCAAATAACATCATTAAAATCACTTTGAAAACTGAGACTGTAATTGAGATGACACATGACAGAAACATCTTTATGCTACACTGATATAAATAAGAGGTGAGTTCCTAGGGCAGATTTCTGGTCACAAAATCATCACCAAATTTCACAAGAAAGACCCTAAAACACTACTATTAAACAGTGAAATATATGTGAGCTATGCGTACATTAAAGAAAGATTAATAAAAACAAGTAAAATGATTATTTGCTGAATTTTTGTTGAATCACTGAGTGATGGCAGTTTTAGTGATGGTGAGTTAAATCAAGCAATAAATGTTTTCAAAGTACAAGTTGTAAGGAGTCCCTCCTCTCACCATGCAGTTCAAAACAATCACAAACATACAGGCCTCTTTTAAGTAATTTCCTCCCTTATTATGATGCATTTGTATGGTTTTTCGTATACTTTATAAATTTTTATTTTACAATAATTCTTTTTTTTTTGAGACAGAGTCACACTTTGTCACCCTTGGTAGAGTGCTGTGGCATCACAGCTCACAGCAACCTCAAACTCTTGAGCTTAAGCAATTCTCTTGCTTCAGCCTCCCAAGTAGCTGGCATTACAGGTGCCCACAACAATGCCTGGTTATTTTTGTTGTTGTTGTAGTTGTCATTATTGTTTGGCAGGCCCAGGCTGGATTTGAACCCACTAGCCCTAGTGTACGTGGCTGGGACCCTAGCTGCTGAGCTATAAGCGCCAAGCCATATTTTACAATAGTTCTTATTCATTCTTTTATTTTCAACCCCTTTATTTCAGTACAGGGTTGTGGGTAGTAGGAACCTATTTAACAGCTCAGGGTGCAACGGGGAACCAACTTTGGGCAAGATGTCATTCTATCTCAGGTCACACTCACGCACACACCCTCACTCAGACTGGGACCACTTAGAAACATCACTGGACCTGACGTGTGCATGTATGGGATGTGGAAGGAAACCTGAACACCTACAGAACACCCAGACAGACACGGGGGATGGGCCCACGCCACACAGACAGCAGCCCCCACTGAAATCAATTATTTTTTTTCTCATCAAATTTATAACAAAACAACCCTAAACAAAACTGTCATCAGGGATTTCGTAGTTGGTTTTGAGTTAACTAGGAATAGAACACCTATAAGGATCTATAAATCTTTTGTTTGGTTTGTGAGTCTGTATCATAATGTGAAATTTGGAAATTGCCTTATATTTTTCTCCTTTTGATAAAAACTACATGTTGAATTAATGTAAGACTTCAATTGTTAGCACTTAAATTTATAAAGATGACCTTGCATCCACACATTTTCCCCTTCTTGACATTCTTCTTATTATTATTATCCTTTGCCAACTTCATAAAGAAGTTTTTAGAGTCAGTGAAATAGTTGAACAATCCACTTTCTTTTCTTCTAAGCGTATGGCAGTCATGGATTAAAAATAAAACCCAGACACTTACCATAACAGAGATTATGGTCATTAAAATCACCTGAATTTTATTTTAGCCTACCATGGTTATTAATGAATTTGTATGTTTTTATTTTGGCCTTTTTATCAATATGCATCTCTTAATAAAGAATGTTAGACTGTCTTGGGAGAGAAGTGGGATTTCCTTGCTAAATTTTGCCACCCAAAAGGCACGCATTATCTAAATTTATAAGATGCAATGTAGCAGTTTTATGGGTATTACATACTTTAATATAATATGGATCACCTGTGAATCTTGCTGACATGCAGACTGATTCAGCAGCTCTGGGGGGAAGCCTGAGAGCCTGCATTTTAATAATTTCTCAGGTGTTGCTGCTATTGCTGATCCTGAATGGTCCTTCAGAAAAAAGGGAAGAGAGCACTGATGACATGGCCGGAAGATTCTGGATTCACACAACACACATACCATTTGCTAGCTGGAAAAACTAGTCAGATGCTGTCATCCTCCTTCAAGCCACCGTTATTTCTTAGCTGCTGCTCAGCCTTTCAGTTGTTTTCTAGGATCTGACCTCCTACCAGTCTACTCTCCAGGCCACAAAAAAGGAATCCTTTGCAAAAAACAGGAATCTCATCCTGTTTCCACTACCTGAACCTCTCTCATTGACTTTTCATGACTGTTCTGGAAGCTAAAGTTCCAAATTATCAAGAGGACATGGAAAGCCCTCAGGGGAGCTTCCCCTGGCCCTCACTCTGTCTTCCCACACACTTCCCTCAATCCTCCCTTTGTTGGTGTCTGTGTGATCCTTAGGCTAGCAGAAATGCGTAACCTGGAAACTGGTCAGAGGTGAAGGTTCTCAGGTGTCCCCAGAAAATCTCTTGCCTGAAGCAGGGACTTTCCCAGGACAAGAGGGACAATCAGCTGAGTTTCTTTCAGATTCTCCAGCACTCAGCACAGGACACCTGACACAATGTAGGTTCTCAGGAAAGCGTTTTTGAATGAATGAGTGAATAAATAATTAAAACCTCTACATTATTAATTGCTTTATCTATAAACTAGACAAAATATTACCTCTCTCTCAGATTACCTCAGACTCTCCAGCATGTATGAACATAATGAGCGAAAGGCCTACTTTAAAGATATTTAGTTTTTAAAAACATTTCTACATCATTCTCCCAATTATGCACACTATGAATGCTCTTACTAAAACACACAATTGCTATCCACAACTTTGTTCATTAACTTACTTAAATAGATAATGTTGGATGTTTGCCAACACAATTTCTTCCACCTGAAATGTGTTTTCCCATGTCTGGAGCTCTGGCTGGTGCACATTCTTACCCATGAAGCCTTTCCTAGAGGCATCTGATAATCATCTATTTCCTGGTAGAACTTAAACTTTACTTTTTGAAAGCCCTTAAAAGATCTAAAAATAACAAGAGTTTCTTCTTTTTTCAAAATTATTATAGGTTCATTATAGAAAACATAAAAAAATCACTGATGAGTAAAACAAAGACCTTAGTCCTTACTGAAATTATGAGCTTTCATGATTACCCGACCTCTTGTGTCCTTCCATAGCTTTTTAAATTGCACAAATTGCTGTAGTTTGGATAAATTTATCTGGCTGTTACAAATTGTGTAGGTAAGAATGTTTGATCATATTAATCAGTTGATATTGTTTCCTATTAATGAGAATTCTCCTAAGACATTATAGAAGAGTATATTTAATTAAATGCATTCTGCAAGTATTTTTTTAAACGAGTAATAAGACAACAAAGTGATTTGGATATAAAATTGCATGGCAATTAGGTAACACTGTAAAGACTGGGCTCTGTAGGAACATTTGATTTACAGTAGATTTTCTGTGTAATCTCTGAGCTACTTTCAGCTCTGCTCCCAAGGGAACACCGATATGCACACAGCTACTTCCTTCTGCTACTGTAGGTGACCAATTAAAGTAATTTGTTGAAAGTATCATCTACTGCTCACACTGTGGTAGATTAGATTTTTTCTGAATCTTCCTGAGTTTCACTATGCAACGTGTATAGCACTTTGAATTTTAGTGGCAAGAGCTATAGTTTTCTTTGCTTACATAAAAATAGATAATGAGCACTCCTAAGAAATAGAGCTTTCTCAGAAACCTGCGCTTACTGTAGGAGACTGCGGCATACGTTTCCTGCCACTTTAGTATTATTTAGAATAGAAAGAAATTGAAAAACATAGAGATTCTTTCGGATTATATGTACATCTCTAAATTTGAAGGGTTTTTTTTTGTTTGTTTGTTTCTTTTAGCATCCATTAGGGAGTAGGAATTTCCATGCATAGACAATATGCTGCATAATTGGGTAAGTAATTATAGTTGGATACAAGAATTTCCATTGTGTTTTGTGTATTATGTGTCATAACACCGAATCTCTTTGTTCTCTATGTTCTCTAAGTGAACTTTGAGCACTATTCTAAAATAGGCCTATGTAGAACACATACAACCTAAAAGATATATATATATATAATATATATTTAAATAACCTGGGCAACATAGCAAGACCCTCTTTCTACAAAAAATAATAATCATAAAACTTAGCCAGAAATGGTGACAGTTGCTTGTAGTCCCTAGCTACTAGGGAGGCTAAGGTAGCAAGGGTCACCTAAGCTCAGGAGTTTGGGTTACAGTGAGCTATAATGTTGCCACTGCACTCTCACCAGGGAGGCAGATTGAGACCCTATCTCTAAAATATTATATATATTATATTATATTACATTATATTATATATAATGTATATGAATGAGAACATGAGTATTTGGATATAAAATTTCAATGGGGATATGGAGGAAGGGAAATTTTAAGAACAGTTGGGGATTGGGTGGAATAATTCCTTTTTTTTGTTTTTTTTTTGTAGAGACAGAGTTTCACTTTATTGCCCTTGGTAGAGTGCCGTGGCATCACACAGCTCACAGCAACCTCCAACTCCTGGGCTTACGCGATTCTCTTGCCTCAGCCTCCCGAGTAGCTGGGACTACAGGCGCCCGCCACAACGCCCAGCTATTTTTTGGTTGCCGTTCAGCTGAGGCTGGGTTTGAACCCACCACCATCAGTATATGGGGCCAGCGCCTTACAGACTGAGCCACAGGCGCCGCCCTGGGTGGAATAATTTCAAGTGAGACCAATACATTTATTTTGAGGTTAAGTGCCGTAGTAGTATAAGGCTGACAGGTAAGCCAAGGTCTAACATATTTCAGAGGTGTCTAAAAACAATATGGAATGTGAATATTTTTCAGCAGGCAACAGAGAAGAAGCATTGTAGGGTCTGTGCCTAGGATGCCGGCATTGAATATTTGGCCATGATCAAAGTAGTATTTTATATAGTCAAATGTGGGTCTCTTGAAGCTTCCTATATTTTGCTTATTTGGGTTTCTGTTTTGTTTGCTTGTTTTCTGTATTGACAAAGGCAGTTATTACATTCCAAGAGACCTCGATTATCCTGGAAGGATGTGGAAATGGGAAATATAACTGAATTTGAACACTGACTTCGCCATTAACTTGCTATATGGGTCCAGCCATATCCCTGTCAGGACTACAGCCTGCCTATCTGCAGAATGGGAGGGGTTGAGCTGTTGGAATAGAGCACGTTACAGCTTCTTTTTTTTTTTTTTTTTTAATTTTTGAGACAGAGTCTCACTATGTTGCCCTCAGTAGAGTACTATAGCGTCACAGTAAACAGGCTATCAAGATGTAAACATATTGCTGGTTTACAGAAATATGGACAGAGAGATGGATTTTAAAGTCCATGAAGTGGAGCTGCTGCTTTTAATGATTTCTCCAGTTAGCATACAGTGTTCTGAGCCAGGGCACAAGTGATTCTGTGAGAAGGGCCAGAGCCCTTGCTGGAAACGGATGAAACCTCAACATACACAAGAATGGATGGAAACCCTCTCGATGGCTAAAAAACAAAACAAAGAGCATGAATGACAGGAAGAATACAAGCGACACTGCGTGATCAGATTTTGCAAATGTTTAGCCAATATACGTTGGTTATAAGAGTTTGAGGAAAAAATGTCACTGAAAATGTTCCGATTGCCAGCTCTTAAATACTTGGGTGAATTTGATTCGCATCCTTGGTGTTGCCTTCTCTTAGGCTTAAGTGTGACTCCGGGCTCTTCTGTTGTTCACTAACTGTATAATCTGAGGAAAACTGATCAATCCCCAAAACTCCCCTTTCTTGATTGTAAAGTAAAGATACAAAGCTTTACCCATGGAGTCAGGCTGAACATAAATGAGGTAACCACAAAGGTCTTGCCTAATACCGCACCTGTTGTTGAGTAGGTAATAAATCTATTTCAAATGCTCTGATGTTACACCCTCTATGCCTTGGACAATTTCATTTCACTCTTCATTTCTCAGTTTTTCCATGTCCAAAGTGAGCATTTGGGTGACATTATTTCTTAAGTCCATCACACCTCTCACATTCTACTGTATATGCTTCCTGTAGCATTAGTGAAAAACAATCTATCAGCATTTCTACACCCTCTCCCAAAATGCAGAACTATAGAAGTTACAGACAACCCATGAGTAAGTGGGAAGAAATCTGAGGGCCAGTAAGGCAAAGACAGGAGCTTTTAACCTTCTGCTCTCTTAACAAGGAGTATTCGCCTTGTCTCTGTGTCTATTACCCAAGTTACTCCCTCTTTGGGGAGATTCTGAGGCCAGAACAAAGAATATTTCTTATTTAGGATGTGCCAGTCCTTGTTACAGCAAAATCCCGAATCTTTTTGCTTTTTGCAGCTATTCCTACATGTTGGACCTTGTGGATAACTCTGATATCTTCCTTTAAGTTTTATTTTGTGATCTTGTTGATCATTACTGGGACCCTGGAATTTGGTGGCGTGTCTTTTGTAGTTTGGCTTGAACTGCTTTACCTTAGCAATGTTTTTTTTATTTTTTTAATCTTGCCTCACTGTTCCTGCAATGACATTCCTCAGTCGGGTCAGAACTCAGCTTTTCCTCCATGGGTCTTGACATTTAACTTTGCCTGAAAGAATATTAATAGATCTTATAATTAATCGATGTCCCAATTCATTTCTTTAAAATGCTCTTGGGACTAGAGCATCTACCAAACAGGTTATCCTTTTTCATGTCTTGAATGGGAATTTTCTACAGCTAAGTTTACCTATATCACAGATGTCTCCTGATGTTTAACGCTGAAATATTGTACTCTCCACCTATAGCTAGATTTTGAGTACTCAGATGGTACACATAGTATACACGAGGACATTGTGCATTCTTTACCTTTATCCCTACTATGATTGACACAAAATACGTTTGTTTCTGGAAGCTATGGTGAGAAATTGTAGTAGAATAGATAAATAAGATGATGGGTCTGTCTTCAAGTCACAGCTTAGCTATAAAATGGACAGATTAAAAAATATTAGACATTTTAAAAATACACTATAATAAACACATTAGCAAAGTAGTAGTGCTGAATATTGTTCTTAGAACATATAGTGGTTGCTCAAAATAGGTATGAGAAACCTATTGAGACAAAATCTTGCCTCAGTAGCTAACTCCTGAATGCCACATAATTGGAGCAGTAATTTTCTTCAGGAAAGGGTAGAGATTACTACATAAAGGAGTTTGGTAAGTTCAAGTTTTTTAAAGTTAGGCCCTGTCCATGATATTTAAGTACTTTCTGGAAATCTGTCTTGGGTCAGGGTGGCCTTAGTCTCATTCTTTCCCCCTTGCTTCCACGAAAACCTGGAGACAGCTGAGGAAATGATAACATAACCAAACCAGAAATATAAGCAAAGCCAAGATCACACAGAAAATTGTATGCTAAACATTGAAAAGTGGTAAATTTACCCTTTATCTGGCCTGTTGCTTTGCCGTTATTTCTCAGTACTAAGTTTGAATTGATCACCGAGCATTGGGGCTGTGTTCTGCTCCATGTAAAAATGTTCAGACTCAATAAATTATAGAAGATCCTCCATCATAAACCAATGATCACGAGAGTAAACAATCCTCATTGGAATGTCAGAGAAATAAAGCCAGGGTCACATCAGAGGGCGTGAAATGCTGTGTCTCCCAGGTGATTAGGACATGAGGGAAGATACCTTATAAATGGGGTTAGCACCCTTAGAAAAGAGACCCTAAGGAGCTTATCTGTTATTTCCCCTGTGTGAGGATATAGCAAAAAGCTGCCAGTCTACAAGGCCAGACACCAAAGCCGCCAGTGCCCAGATTGTGAACTTCCTGCCTTCCAGAACTGTAAGAAATATATTTCTGTTGTTCAGACGCAACCAAGTCTATGGTATTTGATTATTACGGCAACTGGAAAGACTAAAACACATCCTATTTACATTTGATTAAAATCCTGCGGGGGTTCTTTTATAAACCTAAAATCTCAAAGAGACAGAATTATGCCTGTCACTAATTCAGATCTAGATCTCAAATATGTAGGCATAATGCATAGGAAATACATATAAGCAAATATGCAGGAAAGATACTCAAATAAGAGAATATTGGATTAAAACTAACCTGGTATCTAAAATTGGAAGTTAAACGCTAGATTCCTGACATTTGAAAAAGAGTGGGAGGATATTAGAATTTAAGACAAAATCTTGCCTCAATAGCTAAATTCTTTTACCTTTCAAGAAGAACTTTACTAATTACGTGGACTCAGGGTGAGTCATATTACTTGTCCTGCCCATAATTTGTGGACATACTGCCATGGTTTATTTTCTTCACAATTTTCTTTGTAATGAAAACTCAATGGCATAGTATATATTGAAATGAATTATAAAATCCTATTTAAATGCACGCTTTAATTTTCAGCTATTTTTTTCTGTAACACTGATGATGTGAATCAGTACATAAAAATGTAATATACAAGCTATTTTTCAGAGCACCTTCTTTGTGGGAAGTGAAGTACTAACATGTTGAGCTACGTAGAGTTACATAGCTGTGAGTTTTTCCATCTCACATGGTTTTTATCTGCTGTGAATTTATAATGCACTGGAATTCTCAAGTATGGACCTTTTGTTTATACTTAATAAGGAATATGTGTTCTGTATTGATATTAAGGAATTGCCATGGCCCTAATCTGATGAAGCATCTTTGCTAAATCAGCTAAAAAAGAGCCCAAACTCATTTTCCCATTCCTTAACCGAAAGGAGTAAAAAGTTACCTATTTTAGGTTAGAATAGTACTATATTTCCCCCAACTCACAGATGAATAGCTCTGTAATAAAGTGCGTTTTTCCCCAGAAAATAAATCCCAATGAACATAAAATAGCCACTTAAGCTTTGAATGCAGCCAAAGGACAACTGGAAAAGATGAAAGACATTCAAACAAGAAACCAAAACTTCGGCAAAGGTGAAAGGGGTCCTCTGGAAGCTTTATGAAACAATTCTAACAACAAAATGATTCAGTATTGAAAGATAGATAGGGTTGAGAGGGCAAAGTACTCTTGCTTTATGTTCTAGACCAGTGGTTCTCAACCTTCTTAATGCCACGACCCTTTAATACAGTTCCTCATGTTGTGGTGACCCCCAACCATAAAATTATTTTCGTTTCTACTTTCATAACTAATTTTGCTACTCTTATGAATTGTAATGTAAATATCTGATATGCAGGAGATCCCCAAAGGGGTCACGACCCACTGGTTGAGAACCACTGGTCTAGACAATAGTCTTGCAAAGACCACAGTCCAGTGGGTGACTTCATGGGAGTAAAATTAAAAAAAATCAAAAATCAATTTATAGAACTAAACAAAGAAGTTCAAAGATTAACAACCCGACATAAGCTACACAAGGTCAAAACAAATTTGGTCTCCAAATGTATGTATGTAGGGGATTTCAATGACCTGAAAACACCTTATTTCCACATAGACCATTTATTTTGCAACCAACATTTATTAAGTGCTTATGTAGGCATAGGAGTTAATCAGGGCCAGGAGAGAAGAAAATAGTACCTTTGCTTATTGGGCTTCAAGCTATTGATTTTCACCTGATTTCAATGAAATATACCATCCTTTTTTTCTAAGATTCCTAGTAGGTTGAACCATAATAAACTGCCATTTCGTAGGTCAAAAATGCTCAAGTATTAGCAATTTTAAAAGGTTCAGCCTAATATTATCCTACAACCTTTGTTTAAATTGTGGAAGCCTTTTAATAAAGGTCCATTGCCCTAAGAGTAATTTTTTATTCCCTTTAACCATAATTTTCTTATTTGATTTAAAAAGTCTCTACCTTGGTTATTTCCCTAAGATTCATTTAAAAATCTCCAAATTATTTAGTTTCATGTTATATAGGATGCAACTGTGACGACCCTAATGTACCAAGGGACAGATATGCTATAGTCCATCCTTATTAGAATTGATCACTCTATTGGGATTCTTTAGTCAGGCACAGTTTATTGAAGTCAGGGAGAGATGTCTTAAATCCCCAGTAGAACCTCCATTCTTATGCTTCTTTACTCTGTAAGGAAATCTACTGAATTTCTTTAGGTTACATTCTGGAGTCCTTCTAGCCTTCCTTTGTCTAAGACCAAGACCTCTTTTAACCTTTGAGATAAATATCCTATCCACTGCATTGCCCATGATTGGGTTGCCCACTCCCTACATCACTCAGTTTTCAAACTGTGGTTCTAGACCAGCAGCACCAGCAACAGTACTACTGGGGCATTCTTTTTCTTTTCTTCTCTACTGGGCCATTTCTAAGAAATGCAAAGCCCAAACTCTGTCTCAAAGCTGTAGAGTAAGAAACTCTGGAGATAAGGCCCAGTAATACTGCTTAACAAACACTCTAAGTGATTCTGACACAGCCAAAGTTGAAGAACCACTGCCCTCAAAGAGTAGCCCTTGAGCTTCACTGCATATTGAAATCAGCTGGAGAGTATTGACATCATTAAGTATAGATGTATGGATCCTAGCAATCCCAATCTTATTATAGGGAGTGTAGACTAGGCTGCCTTTTTTTTTTTTTATAAACTCTTCAGGTGTTACTAATGAACAGCTAAGTCTGAAAAGCAGTAGTCTACTACAGTTAATGTTTTTCCACGTAGTTCCTCTGCTTGCTACCTGTGACGCCAGGCACTAGTTTTCTTATCTTGGGAGGTGGGGTTCTAAAGATGGGATTTTAGACAAATTGTCACTTACACTGGTGGAATGTTAGATGCCTGCTGGTGACCATGGGTTATTATAGTCATCTCCAGCATATACAGCCATGGAAGCCCCCAAATAAGGTAAGTTATTTAAATATGTAGATATATATGTGTGTGTTTATACATTTACTTGTTTATCTTAGCTTTAAAGAAATAGTATCTAAATTACTTAGTTGAGGAGGAGGAGGGAGGATTGGAGGGATTGGCTGTAAGAAGATATTAAAAATGTGATGCAAAGCCCGTAAGTCCAGCTAACACAGTTTATATGCAGTATCATCTATCAGCATGACTCTTCATTGCTCAGATCATTCGAGACTCACTATTGTGGCCCAGTGTATACTGCCCTGCAGGACTCTCTTTTTCTCCCTCTCCAGGGACTTGGATCATTTGAACTCTTCTCCTTCCTTCACTCTCCAGCTGTTTCTAAGTTCTTGACTTTCCACCAGCCTTCTCTTCCTTTTTCATCTTGGATATTCTCAGTTCTTTAGCATAGTCTGTGGGTATGTGACACAGTTATAACCTTCTGACTATTTCAGCTGCCTAAGAAAGAAAGGTAGAAACTTTGACTCTAAACTTGGAAAATGTGGGAAGGACCTAGAAGTGGCTTTAACTCAGGATGGTTAAGTATTGCCCAAAATATCTGGGGAAGGTGGAAACTGAAATTCATCCTACCTCTGAGAACCAAGTGATGTTCAAAGTTGTAGAAGTACAACTCTGGGGGAATCTTTTCTTCAGTTAATCAAAACTATTGGGGTTGGCAGAATAAAGGAGGTTTGCTTTTGTAAAAAGGCACCATTATGACCAGACATAGTGTCTCACACCTGTAATCCTAGCACTCTGGGAGGCTGAGGCAGGTAGATCCCCGACCTCAGGAGTTCAAGACCAGATGAGCAAGAGTGAGACATTGTCTCTACTAAAAATAGAAAAACTAGCCAGGTGTTGTGACAGGTGCCTGTAGTCCCAGCTATTTAGGAGGCTGAGGTAAGAAAATCCCTTGAACCTAAGAATTGAAGGTTGCTGTGAGCTCTGATGCCACAGCACTCTACCCAGAGCACAGAGTGCGACTCCTGTTTCTAAATAAATAAATAAAGGCACCATTAGGTCAGTGGAGGCCCTGATGACAACTCATTTGGTTTTCTTCTTTCTGAACTTTGTGGTCTTTCCTAGAGAATCTATGTAGATAATAGAACAAAGGTCAGCATATTACAAATAGTTGTCCCTAGCTGTGCATAATAGTTATATTTATATTCATCCTGCAAACAAAATTTTTAGATATTATGTCACCAGAGAGTATTTTCCTCCTTAAAATATTCTTTCCTATTTGTGGTATATTATGTGACAATTCGCTCTCAGGGGTCCTCAAACTACGGGCCACATGAGGTGATGTGATTGTATTTGTTCCCATTTTGTTTTTTTACTTCAAAATAAGCTAGGTGCAGTGTGCACAGGAATTTGTTTATAGATTTTTTTGTTTGTTTTTTTTTTAACTGTAGTCCAGGCCTCCAATGGTCTGAGGGACAGTGAATTGGCCTCCTGTTTAAAAAGTTTGAGGACCCCTGGAAGTGGTTATCTTTTTTCTTTTAATGCTTTAAGTAGGTGGAGAAGTCTTTGGATCTTAGAGTCTGGAGCAAGTCTTTTCTACTAAGGGAAGTGAGATTCTGCAAGAAAGAAGAGAAAGGGAAAACTCTAGGGTTAGGTTATGGTTCGGGAATATGAAGTGCTTTAGCCTCTAGTACAGAATCATCCACTTTATTTGTTATTGAACTACTAATCAGTTGGAAGCCTGGATTCCTGAACATTCCACAGCTCAGTCTTTGAAGTTAATGGTTTAGTCTGAGATTTGAAGGGGAGGAGAAAAAAATCAATGTGCTTAGAATGTAATGTTGAGACCATTTGTAGAGCATCTAGTAAATTACATCTTCCAGTGAAATAGACTAGAGGAATGCAAGTCTTTCCTGAATGTGAGCCACTTTTCTTTCAAGGCTAGTATGTTTAATGTGGATAAAATAACTTTTTCTCTTTCCTTTCTTTTGTCTTTTACTTTACCCTCATGAAAAGCCTTTGCTCAGGGACCTCTTTTCAGTCTGGCTTGCGCTGGCAGAAGGACAGGAAAGAGGAGAATTTTTAATCACTCTTCCTTTTTCCTTTCCTCTTTCAAAAGCACAAGTGTCTCAGCTCGCAAAAACTAAGCAGCCAAAAATATTTGATGCCTCATTTTGAAATGCTAAAGCTTACAGAAACCTTTCCCAAAGTAACAACGGGGTTTTGGCCTCCATGGATTCATAGAATCCCTTTTACTTTTCTCTCTTTTTAGTGACTCTGTGTCCTCTAACCACCATTTAATTCCACAGAATTTTGGGTCTTTACCCTAGAGATAAATCTCTGAGAATGGGAAAGTATCGAGGGTCAGAATAAATGTTTAATGGAGACTAAAGAGACCGTTGCCAAATAACTTCAGCCTTCATCGACGTCCTGAGGGAAGCATTTTACACTTAGGTTGGCATGGATACCTTAAGTAGGACCAGTCACTACTGGATCAAGAGAATTTTCAGAAGTGAGCAAACTTGGCTTTACAGATTTCTGTAGATGGAACAAATGAAATACTTGGGCACTGGTGGGAATGCTGAGCTCTCGATTTTTTCTGCACTCTATTATTTTTATTCTCATTAAACATATTATTGGTAGACCCCTTTTATACTTATATTTGCCAAGGACTACAAATTGGCATTATACCTGCTAGAGACCTGACATGCTAGGCACTTACTAGGAAGTCCCCATATCTATCCTGTTAACATCTATGTTGGGTTTTCTGAGTTCCAGTGTTTTAAGCAGGTATTCGTATACAATTTGTGTGAATTCATTGACATTTTTACTGTATTATTTTTAATCTCCTTTCCAATAGCCCTGATATTTAGGTGTTCTAATCTGCATTTTAGGGTGAGAAAGCTGAGGGTCAAAAGTAACTCAAACCATGTCAAGGGCATCCAAGAAAGGTAGAATTTTAAGGAAGCTTCAGACTTGGGGTGTACTGACAAATCCTTGCTTGGTCATCTGCAGCATAATTAGTCTCAGACATCACTGAGATCAGGTGGAAGTTATGCTTTCTTGAGGACCACTCTTAGTTTGCCATTTTCCAGGTTTCTTGATGTTTTCCTGTGAGCTTTTCCAAAAACAGCTCATGTCTATTTTGCCCTTCAGTATACTCCCTATTCCCAGCACTATGGCTGGAACATTTGTGATAAAAAAAAATTGTTTGAAATTAACAGGGAGTGTACAATATGCATTTTTTGAATGAGTGAATAAATAAATGAATAAATTGGTTTGCCATATCTGTCAATTGAGAAGGCATAGAATGCAGCCTAGCCCGATTCCTTCTTCTACTTTATAGCTTTTAGCTAAGTGAACTTGGAAGAGATGCTCAACTCCACTAAATCTCAGTTGCCTTATCTGCAATAAAGTGAATGGCTTAGAAGATCAATTGGAAGATGAATGTAAAAACATTTGATAAATTTGGTGAAATATTAATTGCTATAGCTATGATGTAATTTGCAAAGCCCTAGAAAATGATTTCTTATCTACATCTTAGATCTAATCCTCCCATCTGCTTTTTGTTACCTAAAATCTGGCAATAATTTTCAAATATTTTTGGCTTTTTATCTTATACCACCTTAAGAAATATATACATATACATTTTTTGTCAAACCAGCCACAATTTACATAAAATTACAATTAAAAGGTAAAGAATATATTATGAAACAATAGTTAAACCCATTAAGCATGTTAATGTGGCCTATTATGTTCTACTTTATTCTATTCAAATAAAGTGCTGTTATGACCCACTGAATTGCTTTTAAAATCCACTTTTTATTTGAAACCCATTTTTTAAGAATATTTCCTCAGGGGAAGTATAACTGATTTAAACTCTTTCATATTGTATGATATTAAGACTTTCTGATTAAAAGGATAGTGCCAGGGTCTGAAGGGGAGGTAGGAATTTGTGTGTGCATGTGATTGGGGAGTGACATCTATCAAGAAGAAAACCTTATTACAGACTGACTCTCTCTATCTGTGGATCCTTTCATCATTCCATCTATCTCTGTTAATTAAATCTACCCACTACCTATCCACCACTTACCTAACCCTATAAATAAATAAATGAGTGCAACACTCATTTGATTTTGTAAGACCCATCTTGGAAATGTTTTTGTGAGTTCCCTGAAGTCAGTGACCATACAGACTTCTGATAAGATGAAAAGTTTGCTCTCATATTCATAAGAGGTGAATACTGAAAATGTATCAAGCTTACATTACATTATCCATATACCATCTATTTTTAAATTATAGAATACAATAAATTGTCTAGAAGAGTTTTACATATTATTGATAATCTGACTTAAAGAACTTTATAAATATTGTGGGTTTATTTCTTGACATAAAAATTTGAAGATATGTAAATATGGCTGAACTATGTATAAGAATTTCTTTTTTTTGGCAGTTTTTGGTCAGGGCTGGGTTTGAACCCACTACCTCCAGCATTTGGGGCCAGCACTCTACTCCTTTGAGCCATAGGCACCGCCCAATGTATAAGAATTTTTAGTAGTGGTTAAAGAGGCACATTAGATGAAAGTATCATAATTTGTTTAGCCAGCCTTCTACTGATGGACCTTTTGACTGCTCTCTGTCTTTTGTGTAATAAATATATCTGCAATGAATAACTTTATATATGAGTCATTTAATTTATATGAAAGTAATATAGTGTTCATATATATGTTATTTGTTTGCTAAAATAATGTGAAATTGCCTTCCATAGATATGCAAATGTTACACATGCCAGTAATATGAGTGCTTGTTTGGATTTATGCTCCTCCTCAAGACTAAGAATTATCCAGCATTCCTATTTTTGACAATTGAATAGGTTCAAAATGGCATGCTACAGTAAGGTAAATTGAATGTTTTATTTCATTTTTTTTTATTTATTTATTTTTATTAAACCATAGCTGTGTACATTAGTATGATCGTGGGGCACCATACACTTGGTTCATAGATCGTTTGACACATTTTCATCACATTAGTTAACATAGCTTTTGTAGCATTTTCTTAGTTATTTTGCTAAGACCTTTACATTCCACATTTACTAGGATTCACATATACCCTTGTAAGATGCAACGCAGGTGTAATCCCATTAATCCCCCTCCTTCCCCCTCCCTCCCCCCTCCCTCCCCTCCCTTTCCCCTTTCTCCCTATTCTTAGGTTGAAACTGGGTTATAGCTTTCATGTGAAGGTCCTACATTAGTTTCATAATAAGGGTGAGTACATTGGGTACTTTTTCTTCCATTCTTGAGACACTTTACTAAGAAGAATATGTTCCAGCTCCATCCATGTAAACATGAAAGAGGTAAAGTCTTCATCTTTTTTAAGGCTGCAAAACAGAGAAGTAGATGTCTGGAACAGAATAGAGAACCAAGAGATGAATCCAGCTACTTACCGTTATTTAATCTTTGACAAGCCAATTAAAAACATTCAGTGGGGAAAAGATTCCCTATTTAACAAATGGTGCTGGGTGAACTGGCTGGCAACCTGCAGAAGACTGAAACTGGACCCACACCTCTCACCATTAACCAAGATAGACTCTCACTGGATTAAAGATTTAAACCTAAGACATGAAACTATAAAAATACTAGAAGAGAGTGTAGGGAAAACCCTTGAAGAAATTGGGTTGGGCGAGTTTTTTATGAGAAGGACCCCCCCAGGCAATTGAAGATGCTTCACAAATACACTACTGGGACTTGATCAAACTAAAAAGCTTCTGCACAGCCAAGAACACAGTAAGTAAAGCAAGCAAACAGCCCTCAGAACGGGAGAAGATATTTGCAGGTTATGTCTCCAACAAAGGTTTCATAACCAGAATCCACAGAGAACTCAAACGCATTAGCAAGAAAAGAACAAGGGATCCCATCGCAGGCTGGGCAAGGGACTTGAAGAGAAACTTCTCTGAAGAAGACAGGCGCACGGCCTTCAGACATATGAAAAAATGCTCATCATCTTTAATCATCAGAGAAATGCAAATCAAAACTACTTTGAGATATCATCTAACTCCAGTGAGACTAGCCTGTATCACAAAATCCCAAGACCAGAGATGTTGGCGTGGATGTGGAGAAAAGGGAACACTTTTGCACTGCTGGTGGGAATGCAAATTAATACATTCCTTTTGGAAAGAGATATGGAGAACACTTAGAGATCTAAAAATAGATCTGCCATTCAATCCTGTAATCCCTCTACTGGGCATATACCCAGAAGACCAAAAATCACACCATAACACAGATATTTGTATCAGGATTAATGAATGTTTTATTTCAAAGAGACTGAACTTTTCATATATGTTTAAGAGTCTTTTGCATTTTCTTGTATGGAGATGGCCTCCTTGTCATTATCCTTTCTCTATTATTCTATTAGCTTTGGGTAATTTTTATTTCTTTATTAAAATTTATTACAACTTTATTGAATCCAATTTTCTATTTTCTATGTTGTAATTTGGAAATATTTCCTTATTCATTTATTTGCTTTTATGGTGCTTTTTTGACATCTACTTATGTAGTTGAATTAAACATTATTTTAATGGCTTATGAGTCTTGCATTATCCTTATAAATGCCTTTTCCATCCTGATATTACTTTTTAGACATCTCAAGCTTTCCGTCAATACCTTTATGGTTTCATTTCAAAGAACAATTTTAAATCATTTGGTTCATTTAGAATTATCTTCATATTATAAATGAGATATCAATATTATTAAATGAATTTTTTCTCCAACTGTCTGTCAGGTTATTACAGAAGTTTTCACTAAACTGTTCATCTTTTCATTACTTATTAGTAATGCTATTTTATTATACACTAGACTCCAGTACATACCTAGGTCGATTTTTAGACTTTCTAACTTGAGACATTGACTTTCTGTTTACTTACCAATATGACATGACTTGATTTATTGGCACTATTGAGAAGGTTCCAATATATGGTAGCTTTATCTCCCTAAACACAAATCTATTTTTTTTTATTAAATCATAGCTGTGTACATTAATGTGATCATGGGGCACCATACACTGGTTTCATAGACCCTTTGACACATTTTCATCACACTGGTTAACATAGCCTTCCTGGCATTGTCTTAGTTATTGTGCTAAGACATTTATATTCCACATTTACTAAGTTTCACATATACCCTTGTAAGATGCACTGCAGGTGTAATCCCACCAATCTCCCTCCCTCTGCCCACCTCCCCCCTCCCTCCCCTCCCTTTCTTCCTTCCCCCTATTCTTAGGTTATAACTGGGTTATAGCTTTCATGTGAAAGCCATAAATTAGTTTCATAGTAGGGCTGAGTACATTGGATACTTTTTCTTCCACTCTTGAGATACTTTACTAGGAAGAATATGTTCTAGCTCCATCCATGTAAACATGAAAGAGGTAAAGTCTCCATCTTTCTTTAAGGCTGCATAATATTCCATGGTGTACATATATCACAATTTATTAATCCACTTCTACACTGCTGGTGGGAATGCAAATTAATACATTCCTTTTGGAAAGATGTTTGGAGAACACTTAGAGATCTAAAAATAGATCTGCCATTCAATCCTATAATTCCTCTACTGGGTATATACCCAGAAGACCAAAAATCACATCATAACAAAGATATTTGTACCAGAATGTTTATTGCAGCCCTATTCGTAATTGCTAAGTCATGGAAAAAGCCCAAGTGCCCAACACAAATCTATTTTTTCTGGTTCCAAATGATTCTTTTTTTTTTTTTCACATAAATTTTATAATCAGTTTGTTTACTTACAACCTGAGAAAAAGTTTGGGTCTCTGTACTGTTGGTACCATAATAGACTGTAGAGTAATTTACAGCAAATATCACTGTGTTGTTGAACAAAAGGGCAAACTTAAGATCTCTGGGTACCTCAGGAGCATTTAGAATCTCTCTTTATATACATCTTGACACTTCTTGTTATGTTTATTACTAAGTATTTTATCTATTCTATTGGTGTTCTAAGTGGAGTTTTTTTTTTATTATGTGCTTTAACTGGATTTTGTTTGCATATATGAAGGCTATTATTTTACATATAAATAGTTTGTGGCTAGAACTTTATAAAATTCTTTTATTATTGATAGTAGTTTTTAAGATCATTCCTTTGAGTTTTCAAGTATACCATCATATTTATCATTAGCTTCTTCTAAATTTTAGACTATGACTCTTTTCCACTTATCTAATGTCTTGGCTATTTTCAAACTTGTATAAATAGGACTTGTGATTATAAATAACATAATTATTCATCCAGCTATTTTCTTTTAAGTATGATGGTGACTATGAATTTATAATATGTTCATATATACTTTATGTCAGTGAAATATACATATTTCATAATTTTTAATCAAAAAATTTCAAATAGCTTTTAAATATTGAAAGAAATCCTCATATAATTTTTCCTTATTTTATTAAAATAATAAATTATAAAGATCTATTTCCTAATAGTGGTTCATACTTATAGTTCTAGAATAAATTTTTTGGTTAGAGGAGAACTATACTTTCTTTTAACCAGTCATTATTGTGTTTGGTATCAACTGTATGCCTACTTCATTGAAAATGTGTAGAGCATTTTCTTCTTTTCCTATGCTTTAAATCAATTAAAATGGCATCGGAATTATTTTTTTTAAGTATTATGCCTTTTGCTTAATACTGGCATCCTTTGAATGGTTAGCAGTTCTTTCTGACTAGTCTGTGCCTATGTGATTAATATTTTGATTATTATCCCAACCACCATCAGCACAAAACTAGATAGAGGAACTTTGGGAAGGAGCCTGATAATCTCAATGGGACATCTGCAACCCTTCTATTCTTCACTGTGACACTCAGCAAAGTGAGGAGTTTAGAACAAACAGACCTTCGAGTTCCTTTGCTCCTGCTGAAGTAATACCTACATAACAGTCAGTAGTATCTCCTCTGCTGATTAGGTTTAGATTCCTGCAGGCTTCAATGTTTTCCCTACACAAAGTGTAGGTGAAAATGGATTTTTTAAGCTATCCAGTGGCATTTAAGAACCTTTTGTATGTATTTGTATACAATTATTGATTATACTAGGAATTTTCTCCTATATTGCCTGAGTTAATGCCCTTAAATTAATTAGAATGGTGCCTGACACAGGAAGTATTATTATTGGTGTTACCATCTAATTCAATTTTCACAAAACTCTGTGTGACATAAAACTGAGAAAATTATGACTCAGAGTTCTTAAAATGACTTCCCAATATCACACCTTTAGAATGTGGCATCATTACTTTGCCAACTCAAGTCTTTCCACCCTGAGACAAGTGCTTTTCCTACTAGGATGTCCTTATAAGTTGAGGGCCATGTACATAAATAAAGAAATAATGTCTTCATTATCCTTAATTTCTAACTGAAACTAATATTTCCTTGTTTTATGAGTGTGTGCACAATGAATGCACCAACAGAAATAAAAATAATTTTCTATCATATCAGAAATATTCTCTGTACCTTGAGATACCATTTATGCTTACCATTAAATTGCATTAACTTTCAGACTTGCTGCTTGAACCTAACACTTAGGGTATTAATAAATATTTAGAATTCTATAGTTAGTTCTGGCAATCCTTAATATTTATTTTATGTATTGTTTTGAGAAAGATGTCCATGGGTTTTACCAGATGGCCAAAGAAGTTAATGGTACAAAAATGATGAAGAACTCCTGCTAAACAATTCTGTGATTATATGGCCATTTCTCCTACTCTGTATTTTAACAATATTTCACTAAGAATGTATCATTGTGGGATGAATGCTCCCAGCATCTTACTCAAAGCAAATCTGACACATCCGCACTTGATAGCTGGCATAGAGTTCTGTGAATTTTTTAGCTGGTGGAATAACCAGATGGATTTTAATTGCCTGGTGAAGGGATAATTTTCCCCAAGAAATCCCATGCATGCTGATGCAGCCCTGAGAGCTAGTCACAAAGGCAGCATCATTTGCCAACCTTTTCAGCTTGCCTGCAAACATGGTGCTTTTCAAAGGGTTCCTGTGACAACATGCAGAAAAAAATGTAGTAAATGTCTTTCCTCCAATTGCAGTAGAAGTGAAATAAATAGTCAGTGCTCGAGGGAAAGCTGCAGACAATGCCCTGCCCACGGCTGGGCATGCTTATCAGCGCACACACAACCCTCTGCAGAATGGACTGTGCTCAATCTAATCTGACACTTCCCTCTGGGGAGACTGGCCAGAACGTGGAAATTATCAGAGGGTTGATGGATTGGGATATGTACCCTTTCAACATATCCCTTCAACATAGCATCTTTACATTCCCTGCATTTGGAGTGATTTCTCTTCTTGATGTCCTGATAGTCAAAACTGCGCTTTTCAGATTCTTTAGACTTTAGTATATGTGAAGACAAGAGCACTGATACACAGGAAGTGTTTATAAAAATGTAATCACTCTGCTGTTAAACAGGGAGGGATCAGGAGCAGGTATCTTTTCTAAAATCTAAGACTTAATTCAGTTGATTGGAATCATCAGTTTGCTTTTAACAGTGAATAGAATTAGTATTCTTTAGGTTCTGCTTAGGCATTTATATACACCAAGGTGTGTGTATCTCACATCTAATCTTCATATCCACCTATTATGCTCATTTTTGCATATGAGGAAATGAGTCTCAGAGGTTAAATAACTTCACCAAGGTTACACAGCTATTAGGAACAGAGCTGTACCTTTAACTCAGTTTATCTGCTTCTAAACTATCATCTTTCGGTCATATGCTTTTATAGATTAAATATGCACTATATTTTTCAAAAAGAGAAAAAGATGAAATCTTGAAATGCTTCTCAAACTAGACCTTAAAGAGATGAATCAAAGTTGCATCAATGTAAGCAAAGAAAGTGGGTTTTTAAAAAGAGAACGATACTCCTAGAAATATTTCTTATCAACAATAGTACAAAGTTTTTAATTTTAACCTTAAAGCCAGCATTCTACTTTGCTTGTAAGTTTCTGTTCATACCTCAATCAAATTAAATTGGTTTTTCTCACACAGCAATTTGGAGAAATATCAGGCCCATTGGGATCAAGTGAAAAACAGATGTGAAATAATATGCATTTTTCATGTGCCCCCAAGGATTGTGACATTTCCAATTTAGTGACACTCTGGGGCAAGAAAAACATATCTACAAGCATGAAACCAAAGCTCTTAGTCCTACAATTTTGTTGCTAGAATGAGCTTGTTTAGGTAGGTGAAGGACTTCACTGAATGTCTTCTTTAGAAATTCACAAAGCTTGGACCTTTTTATATAATTGATCATTTACGACAGCCAGGTATTTCCTTGCCTGGGAAACAGCTGGCTTTTAAAAATGCTGCAACATTAACTCACTTACTTACCCATACCTACCAGGATAAATAATGTTACGCTGCCAAAGAGTTTGGTGTAACAAATCTTATCTCAGCTTTTACTCAAACATGGGCATTAATAAAATGAAATGATGCTAAAATAAGATATTTTAGATTATCTAAGATATCCAGATTATCTTTCCCACATATCTGGTATAAGATTTATGTTGTCATTAATTAAGCAGAAAATTACTGAGTGACCCCTGGCTATATGGCAATTGGGTACCTGGACATTTTGGAGGGCATAAAGGGGTTTTGATAAAACTTTTCACACAAACTATTGATCTTTCAGTTTTATGTTTGTTGTGTTATTTGTATTTTTCTTTAGTTGTTTCAACCAAGTATTAAATACCACAGCTATCTTTATCCCATAAAGATGTTTTGGGACCTCTTGGCTTTTGGTGGATTTTTTGCAGTTTAAATATTTGCTCAACACTAGGGATGCAGCTCTAAGAAATGAATGGAAATACGTTTGAAATAATTATGTACCTATCCTTTCATTACCTACCCTGCTAATAATGGTGTTGCCACCCAAGCAGGTTTATCTGCTCACTGCCCAAGAGGAAGCCAATATCCAGAGACATCAGAGTTTCAGTGGAGAAAGAGTCCAGTCCACATAGTGCTAAGCAGGAAGACAGGAGGAATTTCTCAAAGCTGCCTCCCTGAGAATTTTGGAGAAAGAGTTTTTAGAATAGTTTAATGAGCAAAGGACTAAGCCAGTGGTTCTCAACCTTCCTTATGCCACGGCCCTTTAATACAGTTCCTGTGGGTCACGACCCGCAGGTTGAGAACTGCTGGACTAAGCAATGAGGTTAGCTAATTGGCTAGGATCAGGGCAAAATGATGGGGGTGTGCATATCATCTACTTCTGTTGCTTCAGTTTTGGGGGTCACAATTCTGGTTGAGTCAGTTTGTTGGTCTGGTGGATCAGCCAACCTGCTGGAATTCAGGACCTAGAGATATCGCAAAACCTACCCCAGGGTTTTAGTAGGAGATCTCCAGAGAAAGTTGAGAATCTTTATAACTGTCAGCTATGTGACCACAGACTAGCAGATAGGGGGCAGTGACTAACTACTATCATTATTTTTAGCTGTGCCTGTGCCTTATTTCTAGCTAGACCCTTACCCCAGTCCTTGCCCTGTACCCCATTGTTAATTTCTAAGGACAGTTTCAATACCTGTTTTGGCTTTTTCCCAATTTTATTCCTGAGGTGTGAGCAAATGAGAAGGGAAAAGGCAGTCTACTGCTCTGGCTTCTTCTGGCTGAGAAGGGACAGAGTTAGGGTTTAGACTAGGATGAGAGTGAAACCACTTTGTACTTAGTGGCCAATATTTATGAATAGATGAGTTTTGGTTCTAAGGTTTGTATGCCGAGAACATTAGTACTCTTATTTATAGCCTTGTCATAGTACTGAAGTGAAGAGTGAACTACAAGGTAGAGAATATCTAATTTTAAGAGCCCCCATAGAACTTATCTGAAGTTCTGGGTAATCTAAGTGAATATTCCTGAAAACCAATCAGGTGTATGTGTGTGTGTGTGTGTGTGTGTGTGTATGTGGGGGGGGGTCCCTGGCAGAGTCCAATTATAGCCACACGGCTTGTTGGAATTTTTTCTGTTTGGGTTTCAACTTTTCCTGAAGTACAGCAGGTAGCGTTCAATACTGCACAGACTCCCTCTTGTTTGGCCAACAGGAACTCTAGCTCTGCCTGGTTATCTAAGAGTACCTGGGATAGTTAGTTGAAAGATCTATTTGAGGCTTAAGGCTTTTTGGAGTTCCTTTTACAAAGAGTCCTAGAGTCAAAGACAGATTTCTAATCACATCTCCGTTGGCATATACTCTGTAGATGGGATGGATATTTTCGGTAAGCTTTGTCACATATTAAAATTCTAAATCTAGTCTTTCAACCTCAAATTAACCACATTTCTGTTCAGTACAGGAAATCAAAAGTTGTGTGCTGAAGGAAAGAGAATCAACAAAACTGCACAAGTTACACACATAGCCAGCTCATTCCGTGCCTGAGAATTCAGCCCAGAGGCTGAGAGGAAAGCACAGAGCTTTAACCATTAGGCTATGAGCTAACAGTCTTCTCTCTTTATCCCCACCCCAGTATCTTTATTTCAGATCAGATTGGATATTTGTTCTTCAATTTTGTGAAAATAATTTTTAAGGCTAGACACACATTATTACGTGTTCTTTAAGTTTTGAATTTTTTGTCAATAAAAATAAGAATAAATAAATAAATAAATAAAAATAATTATTTAGAATAAGATCTCTAAAATATATTTTAAAATTGAAGACTCTTTAATTTAAAGAATCCATTATTTGGCCATTAATTTCAATGGTAAAATTCATGAGTATTCTTCCAGACAGACTCTGTACTCTCTGTCCAGTTGGGGAAAAGTCTCCTCCAGACACACTCATACTATATTACTATAGAAAAAGCCAATGAAGACTCACGAAGGAGCTGAAATGCCTCCAGAGAGGCCATACACTCCAGAGAAGGAAGAGGGCATTGTGCATACTTCAAATTCTCACCCTGGTATCTTCTGGTGCCAGAAACTATATCTCTACTGTAACAGGTCCAAGCACCATGGCTTAACAATGACTTACCAGGAGGGACGGTGCTGGAGAACTGAGAACTATTTCTAGGTCATGTCTCTATGTCTGGCCCACCAGCAAGTGGCCCTTAAGCCATGGGCAGGTGCCCGAGGGTAATCTCAGATAAGTATGTTACCTCCCAACAAGATTCATCTGCCTGTTGCCCGAGGGGAAGCCAATACCCAGAGATAGTAAGGTTTATAGCAGAGAAAGAGTTTATACTGCATAGCTCAGAGTGGGGAGGCAGAAGGAATTTCTCAAATCTACCTCCCTGAGAATTTGGGAGATAGGGGTTTTAGAATAGTATGGTGGGCAAAGGACTAAGCAATTAGATTTGCTAATTAGCTAAATCTGGGTAAAATTATAGGGGTATGGAAATCTGGGTAAAATTATAGGGGTATGGAAATAATTTTCTTATGTTGCTTTCATTCCTGGGGTCATAATTCTGGATGAGTCAGTTTCTTGGTCTGGCAGTTCAACCAGTTTCTGGAATGCAGGCCCTAGAGGACATCTCAAAAACTACCCCTAGTTTTCAAATAGGTGATATCTATGGAGAAAGTTAAGAATCTGTATGACTACAGAGTAGCAAATAGAGGAATAGTGACTAAGGACTAATTGTTATCATTACTTTTAACTGTGCCTGTGCCTTATTTTTAGCTAGACCATAACCCCAGTTCTTATCTTACACCCCGTTGTTAATTTGTATGGGTGGTTTCAATAGAAGTAATAATTCTCCTCTGTCTGGGTATATGAACCTCATATACCCAGGAGGAAACTAAGTATCCCATGCCTCCTACACATTAGAAAACTCCATCATTTACCTCTTAGCCATTTGGGGGAGCTGTCAGAAAGATAATAATTGCTGCACAATCAGTTGTAAAAAGTGATTTTTTTTTTAAATACAAAATAATTAGATGTGTACAATTAAAAATTTCTATTTATCAACTTATCTGTGCCAAGTAATATGAAAGAACTGCCGGGATGAGGGAAACTTGCCCTTTCCCCTGAAAGTTCACTAGAAGATCAGCTCTCAATGAAGGCAAATTAATAAGAGAAAGTTTTATTTACCATGTGCCTGAGGAGAATCACAGAATGATTACTCAGTATCCCAATGGGACCCAGATATTTTTATACATGCCTTTTAGAGAGGAGGGTAAAATGAGGAATATGGGCAATTCTGTTTAAGAGCAACAAACTTTTGCTAAGGAGAATGAATAGATAACTTGGGAAAATGGAGGGAAATGAATTGCAGGTAAATTAATCCAAAGACAGGCATTGGCTTTTAAATAATTTGGGCCACGTTTGGTTGCTTTCTGCTGTGTATTAAGATAACAGGGAAAGAAACCAAAGCCTGTTCTTTTTGATCTTTTGACAGGGTCATTAAGGTTAACTCCAAAGCTTTAATGGTTCTTGTACTAATATTGACAGGTCCCTTTTCAAGAAATTCCCCCCAAATTTAGACAACCTTCCACTTTGGATCTTCTCCCCTTATGTCGTAAGCCTCTTGAGAACAGCCACAGGGGCTTCACAATCTCTGCATTCCAATCTCCTGGCCAGCACTGACCTGGCCTCCCAGCTCTAACCATCTGGGAATGCGTGTCTCACTTAGGATATAGTCACGGGCTGGCCTCCCATGCCATCTTCCACAACCACCTACTGTTCTGACATGTTTTCAAGGGGAAGCTTGAAATCCAAATATTAGAAAAATGTAAAGAGGAATTCTTTGCTGTCTAGAAACAGGTCAGCAAATATCTCCTTCAAAGGAACAAGCTGATAAGTATTTTAAAATTTGACTAACAGTTATTTTGCCATTGTTGTTTGTATAACCCTTCAAAAATGTAGGAATTCATTCTCAGATCAAGAGCTATACAATAATGAGCCACAGCTTGACAAACTCTGATCTAGAATATAATATTCCTAAATGCATTTAAACCTACTTATTCAAAAATTACAATTTATCTACTTTAGCTCAAAAAGACAAAGCTTTTATAGCAAAGCCATGTTTATAGAAATAGTTCAAACAGGGCTAACCACAACAGTAATAACAAAATTTCATTCTTTATTCGCTTATAAAGAGGAAGTTAAGCCATAAACCCAGTTGTGCCTTCCGATTTCATCTTGTGGTCAACACCCTCTGGAGCTTCCCTGGATATCTCTCCATCCCCACTCTTCACCACTAAGTCTGTCTTTTCCAGGCCAAAAAGTATCTCAGCCTCTGCCTTTTCCTCTCTCTCTGGATTCCTGTAATTGATAGTCAGGTGCTGCATAACTATATTTAGGTCAAAGACAAACCACATACAGGAAGGTGGTTCCATAGATTATAGTGGTGCTAAAAAGTTTTTATGTCCAGTGATGTCATACCATTTGTAACCTCATAGCACAAGGACTTTATTTTTTACAGATTGTGTACACTAAGTGTGCAGGGTTTGTAAAGCCTACAGTCATGGGCAGTAATGCCCCAGGTCTTCATATTCACCCACCACTCAGTCACTCACCTCCAGCAACTTCCAGTCCTGTCAGTGCCATTTAAAGGAAGTGCCCTACACATGTGTACCATTTTTTATCTCTTATGCCACATTTTTACTGTATTTTTTTCTATGTTTAGATACATAGATACTTACCATTGTGTTGCAAAGGCCTACAGTGTTCAGCACAGTAACATGGTTGGAGCAACAGGCTCCTGTCGGGTTTGTGTAAGTCTATCTCATGTTGGGGTGTTTCACAGAAGGATGAAATTGCCTGAGGACATATTTCTCAGTTGATCCCTGTCTTTAGATGACATGTGACTATACCCATATTCCCTAAATCTTTCTTCTTTCCTCCATTTCTCAGAGTTGGACTTTAAAACCCATTGTGTAAATCTTCCAAAGTCCCTAGAAACCGGTCAGAAAGAAAAAGTCCTATTCTCAGGGCAGTGGGAAAAGTGAAATTAGTGATGGCTGTGGGCCTGGTCAGGCTGGGCTGGGGTTGGGGGGTATGAGGAATGTGACACTGGACATGTGGTGAATACGCTAACATCAATTAATTTTTTGTTACAAAAACAAATATAAAATAATTAAAATGAAGATTTTTTTAAAAAAAAACTTTGATGAAATCTTGCCTAGATCAAGCTCTTAGAAGAGATGGAATTATAGAAAGGAGATCTAGGAGATGGGGCAGATAAGACATTCTGGCCCTGGCTTGTCCACTAAGCAACCAGCTTGTCTGGGCAATGAAAGGCACAAGCAGGGGAGCCCAGAAAGGACCAGAGCAGTGATTGTCAGGCCTGTTTTATTGACAGAGGAGGGTGACCTGCTGGGGTATACAAAGGTGGAATCTGTGCTGGGGGCAGGCAACTACAGACCCTTTTATATGTAGGAGCTGTAGGGGGTGCTCAAATTCTACAGCTTGGGGTGGGTGGAAGTTAAGGTCCTTTGGCAGGAACTTAAGGGGTGGGGCTAACTTGATCCTTTGTGTCTTGGCTTAGGAGGAGCAGAGGAGGAGGAGGGGGGGAAAGGGTTCACATGTGGCTTCATCCCCCACCCCCAGGAAGTTTGTTTCCTCCCATGGACTTCAGTACCACATTTGTAAAATAACAAGGTTGAACTACATGAAGTCTAGTTTATTCAGTCTTGTTATTCCATCAGAAATAGAAAATGTGATTTTTTTTCCCTTTTACTTAGTATATTGGAATTCTACTTTTTTTTCTTTTTTAATAGTCTTTATTTTGTCAATAAAAGGAAACAGCAAGTCATTGAAAGTCTATACAAACACAAGTTTTTTCCTCAGTTGCTAAAAAATATTTACAGTTATTAATGGAACAACTTTCGATGGAAGGTGAGGGATTTGCTATTATCAGAGCTATTCAGGGCAAGTCCAGACATGGATGGCAGTATTGGAGTCTACAGAATTATGTGGACACACCTCTGGAGAGCTTCATGGAGGAAGGGTGGGTTAGATGCCCTGAGGCGTGTCTGCCTGTCTGCCTTTCATATCTCAGAGCACCTTGCAGCCCTTCAAATGAGCGATTATCTTTCCTTTAATATGACAGTTTTGCATGGAAATGGCATTAACATGCTTTTATTGTTTAGCTCCTGCAAATACTGGTCAAATACAATACAAATAATTAAATTAGTTTGAAACAATGAGATTGAATTCTCTGCCTGGTTCAGATCATATCCATTTATTTGCAAGGTGGTTTACCCATTTTTCCATTTAATCAATTTGTCTTTGTGCTTTCTGTCTCAGAGTAACAAAGATGAGTAAAAAAGTCAGTAGTCTGTATGTGTTAAGTAAGCAGATGTCCTGTGTAGTTACACTATTTCCCCATTGCAATTTCTGATGCGTAGCTGTGTTCAGAAACATCTTTTGATTTTTTTCTTATCTAGAGAAGTTATAAGATGTAAAAATTAGATTAAAAAATTACTAATGACCCTAATACCACAAGTAACTAAGAGATAGTAGCAAAAGGAAAATTGCATTCAGGAAATAGGTAGTTCAGAAGAAGGGAAAATAATTTGATCTTGACAAAGGGCAACAATGAGAACTTCAAAGATGAGGTAATGATCAGAACAGGATGTTGAACAATAAATAGTTTTCCTGATTGACAAGAAGAGCAGAGATTGTTCTGCACACGTGAAGGAGGATAAGACCTGTCAACAGGTTGCCTGATGGGATTTGGCACACCAGGAGGAGAGGAGAGGAGGGGCAGGGGAATGGCTGGAGACCTAGGCAGGTGCCTAGTCTACAGAAACAGCCAGGATAAGAAGGTCTTAGAGGGGGAAGGTTGATTTTTATGCACAGGGGCTAAAAGAACGAGATAGCTGTTAAATGGTTAAAGTTAAAAGCATATATGTCTAACTTAGTAAGGACTTGGAGCAGAACAAATAGGTGTATTTAGGAAAGACAAAAAAAAAAAATTAGAACAAATGGAACTGGTGAAAGTTTGTGATACTGTTTGTCTGTGTAGATACAAGTGGCTTTACTACCTCTTCTGGGCCAATAAAACTCCCTGAAAGGGGAAGTTTCGCTAAGTTTATTCTTGGTCATTCTCTTGGAAGTAGACCCAACCCAAAAGGGAATCTGTGGTTGCTTGACTCATTTCTCAGAAGCTTCTGTAATTAGTGAGTAAAGGGACTCTTTATACATCTATTGAATCTCAAATATCTTAAGCTTAAAACTCTAGGGTTCCAAGTGGGTCCCCACAGAGGAAAGGGACATGATTACATTTTCCTGCTAAAAAAGATGCCACTGGCTGTAAGATTAGAGATGGACTGGATCTCTAGCAGTAACATTTAGGTAAAAGAATCAAGAAGATCCTAAAATAGTCCAAATGAAATATAATTAGGCTCTAAATTAGGGCAATGAAAGTGGAAATGGAAACAGGAAAGAGAAATGAGATCACTGAAATCCATACAATTTCTGTCCTTCTATAGTTATTTTATATATTATATATAAATATGAGAAGTAAAAAAAGGAAAGAAATAAGTGTATAGGCTCTTTACAACTCTAAAAAAATTGTTTTAACCCTCTATTTTCATAGCAGAATTATAAATGACCTATGCTACTGGGGAGATTTGGGAATGGTAGAATATATTTGGAAGTTTGGGAATAGGTAGACTTTGAGATCAGACCTGAGTTTTTAAAAGAGAAAAGAAAACCAGCACAGTTGAATGGGTGTAGCATTCATTTTAGAGCAATTTAATGTAAACCCATAAATATTTTATGTAAGGTGAAACTTAAGTCATGCTGTGTAACTAGTTATTTAATCTTGATACATTTAAAGAATCACTAGCCCAAAAAGAGGAAGTCCCAGAGGACTCCACAGGGAAATTTCCTTCCATTCAATAGAGAACTTAGCACCTATGCACTAGAAGTTAAGGACTGCTAGTGCAGAAAGGCACCCTCCCCACTGGTATGTAATTGCCTCCCTTATATGTCCCATAATATGGTGGCCTAGTCCTGGAGCACAAAAGGTTACTTTTCTACCTTGGGACTGTTAAGGGGTGGGGTTGTCAAATGAGTCATGAAACAGACAGACAACCCCACCCCTCAACAGTCCCAAGGTAGAAAAGTAATCTTTTGTGCTCCAGGACTAGGCCACTGTATTAATGTTTGTAGCTAGAAATACTCAAAATCTACTAAATTAAGTGTAGCTAGAAAATTCAGCAGCTACTAAATTAAAATGCTTAGGGTATTTTAAAATGTATTTTCTTATGGTTTCAACATGAATGTTCTTCATAATTATTATGTGCCAGATGTTGGACTTAATGACACAAAGAATAAAAATTATCCACTCCTCTGATTTAATCTATGACATCCAAGCCCTTAACTATTATTGCTGCCTGCTAGAGTTGTACTTGTAACACCAGTAAGTTGTAGGATAGCTGGCTCTCCCTGTGTGTGAGCGCTACACCCAGGGGCTAAAACTCTACCAAACATGTACCAACAATTTTTTTCCTTCCATTCCCTAAAGAATGCAGTATAATGATTATTTTACAGTGTTAACATTGTGTTAGATATTATGAGTAATATAGAGATGATTTAAAGTATATATCAGGATGCCAATAGGTTTAATGCAAATATGATGCTGTTTTACATCAGGGACTGGAGCATTCATTGATTTTGCTCTCTGTGAGAGGTCTTGGACCTGGGCCCCCACAGTTACCTAGGGACACTGTACTATTACTGCTACTACTTGACCATAGTACTGCTGAAATCAGCATTCCAGTGACTTTCTACCATTAAATCATTTTGTCTTCATCATAGTTCTATACATTGGTGAAGTCAATTACATGTTTTTGTCTATTCGCATTCATTTCTCCTTGTTATAGGGCCCTGATTTCCTTTGGAGAACTAACTCTCCCTAATCAAGTCATACAGTTTCAGCCTTGCTAACTTTATCTTTGGTCTCGGGGATATGTATCTGATTCATGCATGAGAAATCGTATCCAATGAGTAGCAAGTAGTTCTGGGGTACTACTAGTAGAAAATAGGTACTTTTTTTTTTTTTTTTTGCACAGGGTATTGCTCTGTCACCCAGAGAACAGTGCAGTGGTGTCATCCTAGGTCGTTGAGCCTCAAACTTCTTACCTCAGCCTCCGGAGAGACTAGGACTACTGGCATAAGCCACTATGCCTGGCTAATTTTTGTGTTTTCTGTAGACATGAGGTCTGGCTATGTTGCTTGGGCTGATCTCAAAGCCATTGCTTCAAGTAATTCTCCCACCTTGGCCTGCGGAAGTGTTAGGATTACAGCCACTATGCCTGGCTAGAAAATCAAAAGTAAAATTTATCAAGAGGGATATAATCTTATCTTGTTATTTATAAAGAATTTCTATAAATGGGACACAGAGGTAAATATAAGCACACAATAAAATTTTTTTAAAATGTGAGGGAATAAGAAACTGCGAGCACGGGCTAGCATGAACAGCCAAGAGAGGAAGAGCTCACCCACCGATGGATGGGTGACACAGCAGAACAAACAAAGCTGAAATGAATTGGGACTTGGGAAATAAAAAAGATGGAGTAAAGGGAAATTATTCAAATGCAGAACAAAGGGTAATATATGGAAATTGAGCAAGCAGAGTTAAGAGACATGGAGGACACAGAAAGAAAACAACTAACCTGTAAATTTTTAGAGTCCTGAAGATGAAGAATAAAGAGAAGGGAGAGATAATAAGGCCCTAATAACTTTAGTATGACCATTAAAATTAAGTGATAATGGTAGATAATTTTAAAAGTGATTAAATATAACAATTCTGACCCTATAGGAAGCCCTGTAAATCACAAGTAGAGTAAAAAAGAAATGTTCATGTCATAGGGAAAGTGTCATATACCAGAGACACACAAAATATTTCAAATGCAATCAAGAGAAAAATTATATTACTTGGGAGAAAACGAAAGACTTAATTCTGACTTCTCATTAACAACATGGATGAGAAAGTGAGATCTTCAAAGTGATCCAAGAAAAATGACTACTAGTTCAACTGTATTCAAGAAAGGGAATCAAAAACATTTACCACTTACACCACTTTAACATATGCATTTCTAAAGGATGCATTTTTTTTTTTTTTTTGTACATCAAGGCAAGACTGTTTAATGAGAAATGTGACTCAAAGGAAATAGTATTTATGTAGGGGAATAAAAAGTCAACCATAGATTTCTCAAACAATAATAAAGACATTATTTTATATGTTATGGACCATTTGTGAAGAAGTACTTGTTTACAAATTGCACGCCATTCTTTTTTTTTTTTTTCTTGAGACAAAGTCTCACTTTGTCACCCTTGGTAGAGAGCTATGGTATCATAGCTCACAGCAACCTCAAACTCTTGGGCTCAAGCAATCCTCATGCCTCAGCCTCCCAAGTAGCTGGGACTATAAGTGCCCTCCACAATATTCAGCTGTTTTTAGAGATGGGATCTTACTCTTGCTCAGGCTTGTCTCCAGCTCCTGAGCTCAGGCAATCCACCCACCTCAGCTTCCCAGAGTGCTGGGATCGCAGGCATGAGTCACTGTGCTTCACGCCATGCTTTATTTTTTATTTTTATTTTTTAGTTTTTGAAACAGAGTCTCTATCACCATGGGTAGAGTGCCTTGGTGTCATCACAGCATACAGAAACACCAAACTCTTGAGCAGAAGTGATTTTCTTGCCTCAGCCTCCTGGGCTGGGACTATAGGGACTCAAGACAATGCCCAGCTAGTTTTTCTATTATTTAATAGAAATAGGGATTTTCTTCTTGCTCAGGCTGGTCTCAAACTCCTGAGCTCAAGCAGTACACCCATCTTGGCCTCCCAGAGTGCCAGAATTATAGGCGTGAGACATGGTGCCTGATCATACATGCCATTCTTAAAAATACAAACACCTTCATGTAGTCTATGACTTATTTATCTTTCCAGCCTAATTTCTCCTTCCTTACACTGTTTGCTGATCAGAAGTCAACATCCTAGTTTCTTAAATATCATATGCGTTGTCCAGATGCCACATCTTTAACAAACACACGCGTTCCATTCTTCACATGTCAGCCCCAAACCCTAAGGGATGTATTTTTAAATGGACTTTGTTGAACAAGTATTCTGGGTGAATATTCCCAGAAAAAGATATGAGATGCAAGTAGGAGTGGTGAGAAAATCAAAGTAGATAACAAATGGGTTAATTGAAGTGACCATATGAAATCGTATTGGATAAGTAAGAAAAAAGACTTAGAACCACATTATAGAAAATTAAGAATGAGGAGATAGTAGGGAGAAATAACTAGATTGAAGTGTTGTAACATCCTTTGATTTTCCCAGGGTTATATTATAGGTACCAATGTTAAGCTACTAAGATGCATATTAAAAATATAAAAGTTAATCTCAAAAGGAATAGAAATAGAATTTATAAATTTCCACCCAGGAGAGAGAAAAAAGATGGAAAAACAAACACCACATGTAGTCAGTACTAAATTGGAGCTAGTCAATCAACACTTATGTGCACATATATAATTATAACTCAACAAAAAATCAAGGAGGTGGGAGGGAGAGGAGAGGTTGGGTTAATTTACACCTAATGGGGACAGCGCACACATTCTAGAGGTGGGCCACACTTTGACCTGAGCTATACAAAAGCAAATGATGTGTGAATCCCTGTAATATTCATAAATCTAAAAAAGAATAATTTTATAAATAGACTGTAGTCAAAGGAGTAATAAAGGAGGGAAAAAGAAACAAAGCAAGCTGAACCAATAAAAGGGAAATATAATGTAGGAGATAGAAATACACACACACATACATACATACACACCCCAAAGCACACCAGTAAGTAGAAAGTGGTAAGGGAAATAGGATCTTGTGTTTAAGTAGGGAGTTACAGTTTTTTTCCAGGGAAAGTTAGTGAATCCTGAAACTCTTTCTCTCTTTCAATACAACCATGTTATTGATAGCTCAGTGGTACTGGATACATAAAATTTATCTTTGAATCCTGATCAAAAGTAGACTGCTTCTTGAAAGTAAAAGAAATCTTTCTTTTTATGTTTATTTTTGTAATTGTCATAAGTCCAGTAGACACTAATAAATAGATGATATCACCTGTTTTCTAGGATCTTAGATATTTTATCCTTTTAAATTGTAAGAATTTCTAGTCGGCCCTACTATAGTCTGAATATGTCCCCCAAAATTCGTGTATAGAAACATAATCCCCAGTGTGGCAGAGCTGAGAGGCGGGGCCTAATGGGAGGTGTTAGTAAAGCATCACAAGAATGGAGAAGCATGAATCCTATGTACTCAATTTTGATATGAGGACAATTAATGATAATTAAGGTTATGTGGGGGGGGAAGAAGAAAGAGGGACTAAGGGAGGGGGGTGGGGCCTTGGTGTGTGTCACACTTTGTGGGGGCAAAACATGATTGCAAGAGGGACTTTGCCTAACAATTGCAATCAATGTAACCTAGCTTATTGTACCCTCAATGAATCCCCAACAATAAAAAAAAAGAAAAAATTAAAAATATATATATTAATGTAAACAAAGCTTTTTTATATACTTTTTTTTGAGATAGAGTCTCACTATGTCACTCTTCATAGAGTGCCATGGCATCATAGCTCACAGCAACCTCAAACTCTTGGGCTTAGCAATTCAGTTTAGGGATTCTCTTGCCTCAGCTTCCCAAGTAGCTGGGACTACAGGCATCTGCCACAACGCTGGGCTATTTTTTGGTTGTAGTTGTCATTGTTGTTTGGCAGGCCTTAAAAAAGATGGAGACTTTACCTCTTTCATGTTTACATGGATGGAGCTGGAACATATTCTTCCTAGCAAAGTATCTCAAGAATGGAAGAAAAAGTATCCGATGTACTCAGCCCTACTATGAAACTAATTAATAGCTTTATAAACTATAACCCAATTGTAGCAGAAGAATATGGGGAAAGAGGCAAGGGAGGGGAGGATGGGTGGAGGGAGGGTGCATCTAGAAGGGTACGGGTGAAACTTACTAAATGCAGAATATAAATGAACACAATACTAAGAACACAATAACTAAGAAAATGCCATGAAGGCTATGTTAACCAGTTTGATGAAAAAATTTCAAATTGTATATAAAACCAGCTCATTGTACCCCATGATTGCATTAATGTACACAGCTATGATTTAATAAAAAAAAAATGTAAAAAAAAATAAATAAAGTAATGCCTTTATAAAAGGGCTTACAGGAGAAGATCTACTGTCTTCTGCTCTTCTGTCATGAAACGACATAGCATTTGTCCCCCTTGGGCCCTGACACCTTCCACCAAGTCAAGACCCTGGCCAGATGTTGCCTTGATCAAATTCTTCCCAGGCTCTACAACTGAGAGAAATAAATTTCTGTTCTTTACAAGTTACCAAAGCATAGATATTTTGTTATAGAAGCACAAACAGATGAAGATAGACTGATACCAAAATTCTGTGACCATCATAATTATAGAAGTCAAGTATTAATGAGAGTAATACAGCAGAAGTAACTCAATAACCTTTATCAACTATTTACTGTATCTAAGATATGATATTAAAAATACAGTACTTCTTTGAATCCTCACATATGCTGTATATATAGTATCTAAATATTAATCCTATTTTATAGGTGAGGAACTACAGGTCTTGAGAGATCAATGCTTCCCACAGGTTATACCTAAGGAGTGACTAAGCAGAAACTCAAACACAGGCACTTTGATTTCAGAAATTATCTACTATGCTGTACTGTTTCTCAGGCCTTCACAAACATTTCCTTCAAGTTCATTGAAAGTCCATTTGGCTCTTTTTATGTTGATGAAGCAAAGAAGATTTATACAATCAAAGAGAAACAGCATTTTATTTGCATAGTTGATGAGAAGAACAACAACAAAAAAATCTAAGATCTTGTTTAAAATGCACATATTCTGTTGTTTTCTTTACTTTAGATAGATCGGTGATTGTCATTAAAAGACTGCTCCCTTTTTTTCTCAGCTTTCAAAATTTCTTTGAATATCTCTTGTCACTAGGAGATACAAGCAAACTTAAAAAAGAACTCACTATGAAAGACCAAGCGTGGCGTTTAATCATGTAATCAGCGGTTATTTATTAGCAGCTTGTTCCGTGCTTAGAAGTGTATAGGCTATGAAGAATAGAACGGTCAAGTTGCTATCCTGAAGAGCTATCTTGATTAGTAGAGAAGTAAGAAGAAGGCAAGCCCGTATACTGCCTGGTGTGTATTCAGCATTTAGTAAAATTAGTTGAAGGAATGAAGGTAGAGAATGTTCTGGGGGATGCATCCATTTCTGAGAGCTGCTTGTACCACAAACTGGTGTTTTAAAACAGCAGAAATTACTTTTCTCACTGTTCTAGATGCCAGAGTCTTAAAATTAAAGTGTTGGCATAACCATACTCTCTCTGACGGGTCTGAAGGAGGATCTTTTCCTATTTCTTCTTGGCTTCTGATGGCTTCCAACTATGCCTGCCTCTGTCAACATCTAGGAATCTCTCTCCATGTGTGTTTGTATCCAAATTTACCTTCTTCTTCTTCTTCTTCTTCTTTTTTTTTTTTTTTTAGGAGACAGAGTCTCACTCTGTCACCCTGGGTAGAGTGCTGTGGTGTCACAGCTCACAACAACCTGAAATTCTTGGGCTCAAGTGATCCTCTTACCTCAGCCTCCCAAGTAGCTGGGACTACAGGTGCCTGCCACCATGCACCGCTAGTTTTTCTATTTTTAGTAGAGAGGAAGTCTTGCTCTTTCTCAGGCTAGTCTTGAACTCCTGAGTTCAAGCAATCCACCCGCCTCTGACTCCCAAAGTGTTAGGATTATAGGCGTAAGCCACGTGCTCAGCCTCAAATTTACTTACTAAGGATATTAGTTATTGTCCCACTTTAGTCAAATATGATTTTATTTTTGCATGATTACATGAGCAAAAAACCTGATCTGCACATAAGGTCACATCACAGGTAGCAGGTGTTAGGCCTTAAACATATCCTTTTGGGGGATGTAGTTTAACCCATAGAAGGGATTGTGATAAAGTTGAATAGGGCGGTGCCTGTGGCTCAAGGAGTAGGGCGCCGGTCCCATATGCCGGAGGTGGCGGGTTCAGACCCAGCCCCGGCCAAAAACAACAACAACAAAAAAAAAAAACATTGAATAGAGCACAAATGCTCCCAGTATGTGTATGCTGGAGGGATGGAGAATAGGGATAACTTCCTAGAGAAGGTGAATCTTATCTGAGATTTGAAGAATAAATAAGGTTTTCCCAGGAAATGTTGGTGGGGTTGGGGGAGCAGTGGGGCAGGCATTACTGGCAGAGGGAAGCACCATGAAGGCTATAAATATCTAATAATGTAATTATAGACTCTTAACCTCAGTCCAAGAAGCCACTAGAGTGAGAAAAATGGAAGCCATTTTTTTGTTCTTTATTTTTCCAGTTGATCTTCTTATCCCCAATTATCCGTATATATTTAGTTTTTTTCACATTTAGCAATCTAAATGTGAGATTTATGATGATGCTTCAGAGTAAAATTTTATAAACCTCACATGCTAATGAGAAAGAAGCCTCTGGCACTCCACCTCTAATCCTGAGAATCACAAATGACTGTGTGTACCATGCTAATAATGAAGAACCATGCTATCATGAAGATACTGATATTGTTGCTACTTTTATTGCTATTTATTAATAATTGTGGCAAACTAACATAGATTATCTTTGGTGGTTTTAAGTGAGAAAACATTAAAAATGAATTATAAGTACAAAAAATATAAGATAAAGTACAAAAAATTAACACTTAACAAAAGCAGTTAATTTCCTGCATTAGGTTGTAATTCTTGTTAAGAACAATCCAGCCTTTATACGTGGATTTCAAACATCTTTGACCTGAGTGGTCGTCTTTGCTTAATAAGGATTATTAATGTTATTGTAAATTTTAGTATGAAAATATATATGTCATTTGTCCAACAATATGGATTTAGAACTAGTCAAATAAATTAAGAATAAAGCCTTATGATGGAAGAATAGAATATTTTTAAAGGAAAATTTAATAACATGGAGAATTGCCCATGATATATTATTGAAATTCAAAACACTGTTTACAGTGTATCTTAATTTTGAAGTAATATGTGTATGAAATTTAATATCCTAAATAATGGAATATCATAAGCAATTTTTCAAATTTTCTGAAAGAACAACTTACACATAAATCAGTTAAAGGAAACTCAGTCACTTAAGAAAATGTAGAAAATAGAAACTTAAGTAACAATTTTCAGTGAAGTCTAGGCAGTGGTACCCTGGCGAATAATTACCTGTTTACTAAAGGAAAAAACTAACATGTTTATTATAAATTTCACTATTATAAAGCATGTGTAGCACACAATTTACAATTAATAATTTAATATACAAATAATATTCCTTTTTCTTTTTTTTTTTTAACCAAATCTTAACTTTATACATTAATGCAATTATGGGGTATAATGTGCTGGTTTTATATACAATTTGAAATACTTTCATCAAACTGGTTAACATAGCTTTCAGCACATTTTCTTAGTTATTGTGTTCAGACATTTATATTCTATACTTAGTAGATTTAACATGTACCCTTGTAAAATGCACCATAGGTATGGTCCAACCAATTACCCTTCCCCCATTCCTCCCCTCCCCCTCCTCTTTCCCCTTCATCTTGGGCTATAGTTGGGTTATAGCTTTCATATGGAAGTGTGGGTGCTTACATATTGGTTTCATAGTAGGGCTGAGTACATTGGATACTTTTTCTTCCATTCTTGAGATACTTTACTAAGAAGAATATGTTCCAGCTCCATCCGTGTATACATGAAAGAGGTAAAGGCTCTATCTTTCTTTAAGGCTGCATAATATTCCATGGTGTACATATACCACAATTTATTAATCCATTCATGGGTCAATGGGCACTTGAGCTTCTTCCATTACTGCAAATTCTGTATAGCCATTTGATTTTCCCAGAATGATTTGACATTTGCAAAATTTTTACTGTGTAGCCAACTCCCAGTGTCCACTGACAAGTGAATGTACTTGTAGTGTTGATCTTAGTTGAACTTTCATGTTAATGAGTAATGCAAAAGTGGAATATTGAAGACCTATGGAAAAATTTCATTTGTTTTTCAGTAACATTGACTTTGCTGCTAATTTATTAATAAATTCCAAATACCAGAACAGTATTTCCTCTACTTATTTGTACTATTCATGATGTGAAGGCTGCAGACACCACACAGCTGGAAATTTGCTCTGCTTTGTTTACATTCTTCAATGCTTTCTTCAATCTGCACAATCAACAAAACAATAGATCACACTCTGATTTGTAGACTTCACTGATCTTTGATAAAACTACTACAGCCAAGTTTCATGCTAATAACACAACATAAATAAATTCAGACTTTAAGAAAAAATGTTCTGTGGGATACCATTTTATGATATTTCTACCATACAGGTATAACAAATGTAAATTACCTTGCGTATATCTTAGTAAAATTATTGTAAATGATGGATTTTGAGTATTTATCACTTGTGTTTAATTTTAAATTTAATATGAATCCATTTTAAATAATGGCTCACAATTTTAAGAAAACTTAATAGCTGACTTTCTGAATTGATACTAGCTGGCTCCAGCACATCGCCAGATCTAGGAGAAGACAAACATAGATTTAGGAGTCAGAACTTAGGTATATTTTATAACCAGCCTGTAGTTTCTTTGGCTTTGAGAACATTCTAAAAATCAAAAGATATTCAAACAATTGCTATCTATCTATCTATCGATAGATATCGCTCTCTCTCAATAACATGGAGAATTGCCCATGATATATTGTTGAAATTCAAAACACTATTTATGTTGTAGTTTAGGTTGGAGGTCCCAGTTCCCTGAACCCAGTTGACCTGGTTCAATTACTCAGCTGAACAAGAAAGATCAACCCAGATATTGCACTAACCCAAAGCAAAAGTGAGTGGAAACTGAAAATAAAACTGCAGCACACAGGCAGTGTGGATAGAAAGCAAAGGCCACCAAAAAAGGTTCAGCAAACCTTTCAAGTTGAAAGGTTCACCACAAAGGCCACCAAAGAGAGATTTTGTTTAGGAAGAACAAAGAGAGAAGTTTAGAGCACTTCCAAACAGAGTTGGAAATGGGTCCTTATGAGGAGAAAAGGTGAGAGACAGTCACACGATGGGGTTCTGAATACTCCATTTCAAATTGGCTGCAAGTCTCTCATTGGCCTCTCTGTGGCCTCCAGGGAGTATTGTCCTTTCCTATTAGTCACTGATTGTCTCTTTCTATTGGTCATTGGTTACTAGGTGACTTCATACACACAGTCTTGTGGGCCCTCCAGACTTCCTGGTTTAGCAAGCCAGGTTTTCCTTCTTTATCCCACCTTAAAGCCCCTTTCTGAGTGTCCCTTCTCACATAAGGTAGAAAATATCCCCTATACATTAATCTTGCTTCAGTTATGACTCTTCATATAAAAGTTAAATATATGTAATTACATATTTTATATGCACACATATTTATACATATATTTACACATTTATATAGGACATATATGTATGTATTATATATATATTTTGTTCAAAAATTTTATAAAGTTTGTGAATATAGCTGAATATCCTCAATTATGCATAAACAGAATAATAGAGACATTAAATGAGCCTAGTAATAGGAAGTAAAGAGAAAAGGAAGACCAGACCAGGATTTGATTTCTTTTTTCTTTTCTTTTTTTTTTTTTTTTTTTTTTGCAGTTTTTGGCCAAGGCTTGGTTTGAACCTGCCACCTCCAGCATATGGGGCCGGCACCCTACTCCTTTGAGCCATAGGCACTGCCCAGGATTTGATTTCTTACATTCTCTCTGTGTCTCTATTTCCCTATCTGTAAACTGGGGTGATAATGATAGGACTTACCTCAGGCTTGAGGTAAGGATTAAATGAGCTAATGTAGGTACTAAATATGGCACATGACATATAGAGTTTTACAAGTAAATTTGTGTTTGCTATAATTATTATAATTTTGATTATTTCCTTAGAGAAAAAATTCCCCAAATGAAATTGCTATATATTGTATTTTTCATACATTTTGACAAGATTCTCTCCAGAAAGGTTATACCAATTTGAACTTCCATTAGTTGAGTATGAGAATTGTTAGTAGATGAAATTCCCTTTCACATTCTGCATATTCTTTTTATTAATTTTATATATGAAAGTTATTTGATTATTTTAACTTACACTTTTTGATTACTTTTCAAGTTGATATACTGTTTGATGTTTATTGGCACTTTAAAATTTTTCATTTATAAATTGATATTGTATATCTTTGTTTATATATTTACAGAAGTACAAAAATTTCTATAATTTTAGAAACTTTTCATTTGTTATTCACATAAAAATTTTGTTATTGGTAATGTTTTTCTTTGAGTTTTGATTTTATTTGTAGAAACTTTGAACATGAAGAAAAAATCCACATTAACCATTCAAATCAATCAAGATTTTTTGCCATGTCTTCCTTTGATATAATCTTTATAATGCCTTCTTTACCTCAAATTATAGGGGAAAAAATCTATGTATTCTAAAGTATTTGTTTCTATATGTGTGTATTTACATATATAAATTTTATCTAAATTTTATTATGATATGTAGTATGAAATTTTACTCATGGATTTTTTCATATTTTTATCAATTTATATACTAACAATTCCATTCTTTTTTGATTGGCTCTTAATATCGTGTGTTAGAACTTTAAATATACATATATTTTTCTGTAGTTTACTGGAAAAGTGGCATGCTAGTTCTTCCTACCTTTTTCCTGTTTTTAAGGCTCATGTTTTTGAAGGTCTTATAAGTTAAGAGCTGTATGTGAAAACTCTAAAGGCTAAAACACAATTCAGTTCATTATTGATTCACTATAACTTTTAAAAGCAGTTTGCTTTATTGCAAGCAAATTTGATTTTTTTTAAAAAATATTTTTGCTTTTGCTTTTGGTACTGCTGTAGTGTTGCTTTTATTTCTTTTTTCACTCTAAAAAGCAATATTCATCTAAGTTAGCAAATGTTGATTGCATTTTAGAAAAACAGACAAGGGCATTGCATTGATTCATAGCATCTGTGATGCTATGCCTCTAACTTATGTTTTTCATATTTAATGTTTTAATTGCATGATAGAACATTTTTCTGTGTTAAGTATTGGCATCTCGATAGACTTTTTTTCTTCCCTCAGTAGATATTTTAAGCTGAAATGATACTTTTACATTTGACTAAAGAGAGATAATTAAAACTTTCTTTAGAAAAGCAATATGGTAAGAAGAATTCGGTTTTATGGACTCCTAAATTATCATTCCTTATCTCAGTGAATTAGTCTGAGAAGCTTTTAATCTAATTAATCCTTAACCAAGAGTAATACCACAGGACTATATTTTGTGTAGCTGCCAGGGTGCATGGATTTAATTACAGATTTGCAAACAGATTTAGATAAAACCGTCTCCAGCTGACCTATGCCTATTCTGGTTTTAAGGTAAGGGAACTTTTAATTAATTTAAATGTCTTGTATTAATCTGTGTTTGTGTGCATGGTGTGTCTGTGCTCATGGATGTGTTTATGCACATTCATTTAGTCTTGTAGTTGCCTGGAAGGTCTGATAGATTTTCCAGCATAGTGTAAATAAATCTATGTGAGGTAATAGAAAGAGACTATGTTTGGGATTTAGGATGTATGTTTTCTACTTTTAGCTACTTTCTCTTTCTGAAAATTATTTTTTTTGAAATATAAGAAGATTGGGTATCTAGGGGACTTTAACATATTCCTTAACATGTTAAGAATAACTTTAACGTCAGCTACTTTAACATATCATAATCCTAATTTAATAATGTTGGAACTTATTTCAGAAAGAATAATCTTTGTTACATTTTTTTTAATGTCTAAGTAAATTTGTCCAGCAATCTTCCCTCATAGGATTTGATCATATCTTTCATATGTAGATCTGATATCTAGCACTCTTGAGCAAATTTTATCTGAGATATTTTGCTTTCCAGGTATTAGCTTCAGCAATGCAGATCTGCGATTTCAGGGGATGAGGCACAAGTGAATAGGGGACTGTATTAGTCAGAATTTTCCAGAGCAACAGAACTAATAGGATAAAGATAGATGTTGACGTCAATGTAGAGACAAATAAGAGATTTGTTATGGGGATTGGCTAGTGTGATTGTAGAGACCACGAAATCCCACAATCCCAGAACAACACCTTCTGTAAGCTGAAGAACCAGGAAAGCTGGTGACATAATTCAATGTGAATTTGAAGGCCCCAGAACCAGGAAAACTGATGTAACTCCTAGCCGAAGGGTAAAGGCTTGAGAATAAGGAGACTGTTGATGAAAGTCCTAGAAAACCCTGAAAACCAGGAACTCTGGTGTTTAAGGGCAGGAGAAGCTGCATTTCTCAGTTTAAGAAGAGATTGAATTCACCCTTCTCTTTTTGTCCCATCTGAGACCTCAGCAGATTGGACAACGCTCACCCATATTGGCGAAGGTGACTCTTTTATTCACTTTAGGTGCTTCAACCTGGGCCTCTCTGAAACATCCTCATAGTCAGACCCAGAAATAATGTTTTACAATTAACTTGGCATGTCTTTTACCCCAATCATGTCAACAGATTAAATTAAGCATCACAGAAATCCTGGAAAACATGTATTTAAAATGTATATTAAATATATGGTATTTCTACACCATAAGAGTAGAAAAAAAACATTTAGAAAATTAAATGGAAAGCATTCATTTCTTATTTTTAATCAGCTTTGTATCTAATAAAGGATACCAAAATTAATAGAATGAATACTAACATGTTTAAAACATAGATATTATGTCAGATTGATTAGAGATACTATTTTTTCAGTTTGTTCCAATATAAATTAAGAAAGAAAACAGTACCTGTGGGGGTTGGATACTACATCTGTAGAGCTCCACCCATGTCTTTTCCCATAGAAGAATGATACTTATTCCTTGTCTCTGCAACTTTTTACTGTAAGAAATTTTAAAAGTCTACAAAATAGAGATAAGGGAATAAGGAACTTTGTGTATCCTTCATCCATTCAAAAGGTGTCAGGCCACTTTATCCCCCCCGCCTCCCTGATGTAGCATTCTTCTGAAGCAAATCTCAAACACCATAATAATTTATCTGTAAGTATTTTAGTATATATCTCTGAACAGTAAGTACTTTTTATTTGAATATCACCCAAATAACACAATCACAATTAATTAACCATTTATTGACAACATATCCAATCCAATTAAAACACAGTCCTTTTTATTAGGTGAGAAGAACCAAGAGCAGAAGGGGGGAAAGGTGATTATCAGATATAAATCACTGCATTTTCATATAATGTGTATATATTTTTTCTTTGTGTTTTATTGTGGTTTTGAATAGATTATGTTTCCTGAATCCCAGAGGAAGCAAATGATTAGGTCAATCATGAACCTAAATCTAAAATACATCTGACTTTGAGGTCAATACGCCTCCCTTATCCCATGTGAATAACTATATTTCAGGTACTGACAAATTTCCTATTGCAAATAAATATAGACAAACAACATTATTCAAGGAGGCTATATTGTATAAATTAGCCAAGAACACTGAGTGAGTGAATGGTAAATTATTATTCCTGGAAGACCTACAAGATTAGGTTCCTGTGAGTCTCTGGTTATATATTGCCAACTGATTAATACGTAACGTTGTCTTATGTGTGTTTCTGCTGAAAGACATCTTGTTTGATATACACTGTTGACTCATTAACAATGTCCTCATGGCCAATAGCACTGTAACTCTAATCTGAACAAAGTTTACCTAACACATGTATTCTCTCCACAGGGCGTATCACAGCCTTCTTGCACTTAGGGGCACTGGACAGCACTTTATCACTTCACTGGAGACCTATTTTATACAGGGAAATAACCAATAAAAAAAAAAAAAACACACACAAAATTACCAAAAAAAAAAGTGGCACTAAATATAAATACTGTGAAAATGACATGTATTACAGTGAGAGCTACAACAAGAAGGCAAGATATCACCCTGTTCAGCCTCATGATAGCACTCAAATATTTCATTGCTCTGCACAGGTACAAGAATGACTTCATAGTACAAGTATTGATTTGGGGGGTACAAATAGATTTTCTTAAGAAGGCAAATTTGCAAACATAAAATCTGTGAATAATGAACCTTGATTTTCAAGTACATACATTTACAAGTCCAGACATTTATACACAGATAAACTTAGAGCTTGCAAATTAACATTGGGGAATATTTCCAAATAAATAATATCGAATTAGGGAGCTTGAGGGGAAAATAAGGAAGAAAGTAGATGGCAGAGTAACAGATAATTTTTCAATACAGCATTGATTCAAACAAAATATGCTGAGATAAATCACAACTGAACTTTGTAAGCAGCATCTCTGAATCTGTTGATGAAGGACATGGGCTGTCTGTGGCATAGTGTGATGGAAAGAGGTCATTGAACTCTGCTGTGTTAGGACCTGCCCTGGCCTGTATGAATCACAGCAGAGCTATTACTTATATGCCTGTGGCTTGCACCCTGAAATTGCTCCTGCATTTCTGCCAAACTAATATTTCATAAAGATTATCCAAAGCCTTCACCTTCTTGACTATCCAAGCTTTTATTCCTAGAATCAGAGTAAATAAGTAATTTTCAATGGGATGAAAAGAATTCGTTTGATAATCCAAAAACTACTTAGCAGCCAACCTACAGTATGGAAATAAAATAGTGAATCAGTGCAATGAGTTTTACTCATGAAGATATTATATCCTCACATAGACAACTGAGCTGCAATAATTCTTAAATGAGACAGGACGGCTAACAATTTATCTGTAAAACTTCTGGACTCCACCGTGGTAGGGCCAAGTCCACAGTGATAGTGGCCTTCAAAGGCAGGGAGCATGGATATAATTCACTTAAAGCATTTCTTACAAGGTCATTGGGTCTTATTTATCTTTCCTAAAGTTAGCTGGGAGAGAGGACAACGTCCATGTAAACCGTCCTGGCCTTTAAGAAAAACTAACATTTTAAGAGAGCAAAATTTGGAGTCTGAGAACGGGAGGCATGAAGAGGTGATCATTAGATTGATTAATTACAAAGGATTTAGCACTGAGGTTTGTTTCATGACGTGACAACTTGAATATGTTGAGGGTTTGGCTCGGCGCCTATGGCTCAAGCGGCTAAAGCGCCAGCCACATACACCTGAGCTGGCCTGGCAGGTTCGAATCCAGCCCAGGCCCGCCAAATAACAATGACGGCTGCAACCAAAAAATAGCCGGGGTTGTGGCAGGCGCCTGTAGTCCCCGCTACTTGGGAGGCAGAGGCAGGAGAATCGCTTAAGCCCAGGAGTTGGAGGTTGCTGTGAGCTGTGATGCTACGGCGCTTTACCCAGGGTGACAGCTTGAAGCTCTGTCTCAAAAAAAGAAAAAAAGAAAAAAAAAATGTTGAGATTTTCCTGGAGACCTTCAAAGACTTTCTGCTTCACTAATCTAATTCTTTGGTCGAGTCATTAGTCATTAATTTTGGCTATAAGAAAAAGGGGTGTTTTAGCTCATAAGAAACTCCACAGTCATGAAGCAGAAAGTCAATGTGATTAGAACAAGCTTTCTCCAGGATAGGCTCAGCTGAGGAATTTGGATAAATGCTACTGTGATTTTCATATTTTAGTGATTTGGCTCTCTTATCAGTTCCTATTATGCTGAATTTTTTACAAAAATGAAAAGAAAATGAGAGGGATTGCAGTTCAAGTTTCCTCTTAATGTGATGACTGCCTTCTGTGAGAGTCATCAGGAAGTCAGCCCACTTGAATTTTTAAAATTGACTAGAATCCATAATCATTGGTGGTAATGCCATTATTCTGAGGATGTGAATTCTGCTTGGCTTTTACTCACTGGGATTTCCTGTATTTCTTTTCTTCATTTTTCAAATATTCCCAATAGTAACCTTGTGAATTGTCTACTTATTTGTCCTAGCAGAAATATTTGTTTCTAGAGTGTTCTAAGTTTGCAAAAAGACTGGAACCATCTCAATTTACTAAGGAAATTTAGGTTAGCATAAAACAGAGGGGAAAAATAATTCTCACATAATTTAAGATAAAAGTTTAGAGATTTCAGCCAGGTTTAAAAGCTAAACGTGACTATGGAACTATAAAGACTATGCAACTACATAGACAGAGGCAGCTTTCTTGGATGAACTTAAACTCTTTGCAGGGCTGCAATTCACATTTATGTTATTCTCAGGGGGCAGCATAAACACAGTTGTCACTGAAGGCTCTACAATGCACTCTTAACAGCAGTCTCCAATTCCTCTTCCTAAAGAGTGAGCATTACTTTTCAATCAAATTAAAAGAGTATGATGTGTAATTTTATGGGTCAACTTGACTGGATTAAGAAAAACTAGATAGCTGGTAAAATATTATTTCTTGGGTGTGTCTATAAGGGTGTTTCTGGAAGAGATTAGCGTTGGAAATACTTTACTGAGTAAAGCAGATCCATCTACCAATGCAGGTGGGAATTAATTTTTTGATAGCCTACCTAAATAGGACAAAATGAAGAAAGGATAATTTATTTTTTTTCTTGAGTAGGCCTTACAGTGTAAACTGAATTATACCATTGGCTTTTCTGATACTCCAGCTTGGAGTGGTATATCATGAGATATCTGGGCTTACAAAATTGCCCGAGCCAATTTCCATAATAAATCTTTTCTTTCTTTTTTTTTTTGGTTTTATATATTTTTAAAAATTATTTTTTATTAAATAATAACTTTCTACATTGATGCATTTATTTGGGGGGACCTCACCTAATGTGCATGATGCAATGGTACATTTCAAAACTATTAAGGAATGAGTATAATTGTGATGGATTTGTTACTTAGTTCGATGTAAGAATTTCACATTATGTATAGAAGCAGTACCCTGAACCCCAATAAATCTTTTCTTATAGATTTTTATATATCGTATTGGTTCTATTTCTCTGGAGAACCAAGACTAATACAAGAAGGCTGTGGTTCTTGATGGAGTAACTAAAGAGATGGCCTCCGTGTGGAATGAGTCCTTTTCTCTATGCTCCTGTGCTAAGGTATAGCTAGTCTTTACTACTAAGTATGATTTTTAACGTGTTTATTAATTATAAGAAAGTTTGATGAAAACAATACCTATCTTTCCATACTAGGTGAATTGTCCCTGAGTTTTATACATACAAGGGATTATTCATTTCTGGTAGTTTTGTCTTTCCATTTGTTTCCTCCATGAGAGTAGAGATTTAAATTCCCTTTATCAAGAAGAAATAAAAATAAAAAGTATGAAAAGAAGAAAGTAAGGAGAATGAAGAAAACATGGAAATAACTATTAGTTTGATCAGGCAATTTGCTTGACATGCTCCACAGTTGCATGGCTTACTTAATACTGAATGGTTATACTTTTGGCACTGTGATGATTTAAAGATATGTCTACAAGTCTTATGATTTTTTCCTTTGAGAGGTAGAGCATAACTTCCTTCCCCTAGAGTGACAACTGGATATAGTGGCTCACTTCTAACAAATAGAATGTGTAGGACGTGATGGTGTATCACTTCCAATACGCTGTCTCTCTTATATCACCTGATCTTGAGAAACCAGTTGGCATGTTATGAAAAGATTCAAGTAATCTTGGGAAGACGCCCATATGATGAAAAACTTAGGCCTTCTGCCAATAGTCATGTGATTGGAAGTGGATTCTACAGCCCTAGCCAACAACATGACCATGACTTCGTGAGAGACCCTAAGCCAGAACAACCAAGCTAAGCTTTTCCTGAATTTATGTCCCACAAAAAGTACTATAATAAGTATTTGTTGTTTTAAGCCAAAGACTGCAGTATAGTCTGTTATATATAGATAACTAACTTATCTATTTATATATAACACAATTTATATATATATCACAATTTTTAGCATCTATCCTAATTTGCCTATCACCATTTAATTGTCTAGCATACCAACTTTATAATTTATCATCATGTATTTAATTTAGCCTGCTCAGAAGGTAAACCAGGCTTGTTTCTTTTCCTTGACTTAGAAAATTCCTTAACATTGCCTCCTCAGACCTCCCTGAATTAACTGTAGCCCACATGTACAATATAATTTGATTTTTATCTCAACTTTAGGGTAGCACCTAACAGATTCTAATCAAGATACTACATGTTAAGACAAAGAAGAGAGGAAAGTCAAGTAGATTAGACTGTAAATTATATTTATATCTAGAACATGTGAATAAATAATAAGGAAAATTATAATCATTACATTTTGATAAACATTATTTTGTGTCAATATGAGTACTAAGCGTTTTATATCCTTTATACCTTTTCATTATAACCTTATGAGGAAAGATGATATTTCATTTTATGTATAGGACACTGAAGTATAAAGATAAGTAATTTATCTAAGGACATATGGTTTGTGTTAAGTACAGTGCAGATTTAAACACTTTTCTACCTCATTCTAATCTCTGTAGCCATTAGGACTTCTTCATGCTTCCTCATCTGGCTCTACTGTTAACTGCCATAGCCTTAAATAAGTAATAACAATAGTGAATGTTTGTGTCCCCCCAAAATTCATGCCTGAAACACTGACTTTCAATGTGATGCTATTAGGAGTTGGGACCTTTGAGAAGAAATTAGGTTTGATGTGGTCACAAGGGTGGATACCCCATGACGGGATCAACACCCTTATGGAAAGAGGAAGAGCCTCCTCTCTGAGCCATATGAAAAACAGAGAGATGGTGAACTTCTAAAATGAGGAAAGGGGCTCTACCCAGAACTGAATCTGTGGTGCCTTGATCTTGGACTTTCCAGCCTCTAGTACCATGGGAAAAATATATATATATCCATTTTTTAAGCCACCATTTTATGATATTTTGTTATGCCAGTCCACACTGACCAAGAAAAACAGCAACTTTATAATAAATACTATAATAAGTATAATGTCTCTCAGATACCATTCAGGAGCCCCTGTCTCTGTGACCTCCACCACTCAAATTATTGATTTGAAACTCCTCTAATTCTAGGTCTGTATAAAATCAAGTTCTCTCTCCCAAAGTTTCAAAATCTCTGTTATTACATTTTCATGGTTTCTCTGCTTCTTGGGCTCCGTCTCTGTGATGCTATTCCCTGCCCTACATACGAATGTTAGCATTTCTTTGAAGATAAAACAGAAATTCAAATCCACTTATGTAAAGCATTTATAGGCACAATTGACTTTGAAGTTTTTATTTTGTTTTAGGAAAGGGATGCCAAAATAGGATTGATGTAAAGCATTGCAAACAATGTGAAAATCCACTTTAAACATCCTGTTTCTAAAATCTTATGGTGAAATGCTAAGAAATTTTACTGTTTATATTAGTTTTCCATGGCTATTATAACAAAATACCACAAACTTGGTGACTTAAAGCAACAGTTATTATCTCATAGTTCTGAAGCCTAGAAATCCTAAATTTGTATTGTGGGGACAAAATCAATGTGGACAGGGCCAAAAGCCCTCTATGGGTTTTAAGGTGAATCCGTTCTTTGCCTCTTACAGGTTCTGGTGGCTGGTGGCATTCCTTGGCTTATGGCCACATCACTTCAGTATCTGCCTGTGTCAATGCATCACATTCTCCACTTCTTTGTCTATCTAATATCCCTTTGTCTTCATTTTATAAGAGCATCTGTGATGACTGTAAGGCTTACCCACATAGTCCAAGAAAATCTCTCAGTGCTGAGATCCTTAATTTGGATCCTTTTTTTTTATATATCTTTTTCTTTTAAGGTGCCACTTACATGTTATAGGTATTAGAACAAGGTATCTTTGAATGGGCATTATTCAGCCTGCTATGTGTCCTTTCTGAATTCCATGTTGTTTCTGATCTGTTATTTCTTCTTCCCATCCTTCCCCATATTCTCTCTCTCTCTCTCTTTTTTTTTGGTTTGTTTTTTCTTTTGTTTTTATTAAATCATAACTGTGTACATTGATGAATTTATGAGGTTCAGTGTACTGATTTGATAGACAATGTGAAATGCTTACATTAAACTGATAAACACATCCATCACAATTACACTGTTTTCTTAATAGTTTTAAAATGTACCATTTCATCTTGCACATTAGCAGCCTCTCTCAAAGATATTTGAGGAGAGCTAAGTTTTTCCTCCATTATACAAAACAAGTGAGCTCTCTTCAATCTAGAGGATGGAGTGCTCATCTGTTGAGTAGGCAGCAAGATAATCAATAGACCAAACAAACAAAACAATATGATAACAACAGCAACAACAAACAATAGTACCTTCAATTTAATGGAAACCATTATTCCTACAGTTATTTATTTTCCTCTTATGGCAAATGGTTACATATTTTACTTACATTATCTCTGTGAATCTCACGGCAATTTAAAAATAATTGCAATATCTTGATATTCTCATGAAAATTCTAAAAGGAATATGTTAGTTTCACATTAAATAATACCTGTGCAAAGATGTATGGGTAGGAAAGGGCACTGCTAGGATTCTAAACAAGAGCCGCCTGCCTCCCAGGCTTTATTCTTTCTATTAAGCTTTACTGCTACTTAAGGGTCAGCTTTCTAGCCTGTAAAAAGAGATAGAAATGCTATTAATCAGATATTTCTCTCAAGTTAAATAAAGTAATTCAGGCAAAATTTCTTTGCATATTATAAAAATTTATGCAAACATGACCACTGTCACCTCCATAACCGCCACTACCACAAACATTAACATCACTATCATTACCATCACAATCCTCACACACTCCACCACCAGCATCATTATTACCCCCCACAAATACTGTAACCATCATCATGAACATCGCTACTATTGCTGTCCTCAGTATTAATACTACTATTACTACCACCATCATTACCAGTGATGTTCTAGAATTGGCTCATACCACCTCAAGAGGAATTATTTTTTTCCCATCTCTTTCAACCTCAGTATTCACTGACGTACTGGTAGCTCAAAACAGACCTTGGTACTAGTATTTACCCCTTAAAAATGGGTAAATGCTACAAGCCAAATATGTTCATCAAGAGTCTCCACAACCATCATGAATCATTGCCATCATCACTGTCCATTATCACTACCACCACCTTCCTCACCAGCCCTCTCTAGATACTGCCATCATCTCATTCTCAACATCAACCCGTTGCCATCATTACCATCTGAAAGATAAAATTTTAAAAACATTTTTCTCTTAAATGAATCAGCCTACTATTACAATTATTTAAGTGATTATGCATAAGAAAATAATGTAAATTTTTGTTTTGGTGCCTGAGCCAATTGTGAGAGAGCTTTGTAGACAATGGGAAGAAAAAGAACAGGGCCAACCTCAGCGTCCTTCCTGGCTATGAAGTGTGTTATATTTACCGAACAGGCAAAGTCTATCCAAACCAAATTCATTAAAACAGTCTTTCTGAAACTCTGTTATTTTCACACAAATTAAGCTGCATAGGAGATAGGGGAGGAGGAGAAATACATTCAGCCCAGGACATAGAAGGAGGCATGGTAAGTGAGGCTGATACGTCCACACACAAATTTGAGGCTGGAGTGAGGACATCATGACATTGGAAAAGCTTAAAAGTGGGTTAACTGGAGCTTAGGATCCTACAGACAAAAACTCTTTAGCCTTCTCTGGGGAAGAAAAGAAAAAGGAATAGGGAACGAACAGTGGTATAGGCAACAATATTTGTTAAGACACTTACGAACTTTGGGCGGCGCCTGTGGCTCAAGGAGTAGGGGTGGCGGGTTCAAACCCAGTGCTGGCCAAAAAATCACACACACACACAAAAAAGACAATTACGAACTCTGCCTTTATAACCCTGCAGATAGTTGACATTGTTTACATGTTGCTAATCAATGGATGAAACTAAAAGAAGTAAAGTTACAATAGATGGCAAGTGTTTCTCTGGTTTCAGCATTCATGCTTTCCTACCTTGCCTTACTAGCTCATTTCCACTTTGCAATTTAGAAGGCAGAGATTTAGAAAACTTTAGTTACTTATGCAAAGCAAGCCAGCTAATAAAATCCACAACTAGGCTTCAGACCGATAATGCAATGTGCTGCTCTCCTCCTCTCCTATCCCAAATTTTATTCATGTTGGTACATGTACATTTACTGGGAAGTAGGTAAGTCTTTTTTCTGTGATGATTTAAAATGTCCTTTGCTCAGTAGCAACCATTTCTATTTTCATGTTGTTGGAAATTTGCTTTGTTTGGGAGTTGTTGTTTTCTACTAAGTGTTTTACTTATGTTAATTTGTGTTATGTGGGTGGCTTTCAGGTTGATCAGGGGAAAATATACTTCTTGAGGACTGCCAGTACTTAATCCAATATATTTGAAATCTACAGCCTTACGTGTTATTGTGCTCATTAGGACAAATTAATTGAACTTTTGTTGTTATTTTTAGACAATACCATTAATTGTCCTAATTATATGGGTTTTTCTAAATCTCTTCAAAAACCCTTTATTGATTCTGATTACTGTTTCTTGTGCTACTGTGATCCAATGTCTCAGGAAAGGTCATTTATCTTAAATTTTCTCTATTTTTTTCTGTTCCCCAAAGCAAGGGATTTTTTTGTTTGTTTGTTTTTATGTGAATCATCTTCCCTTTAATCAGCTGTCACCTTTTACATAAAGCCAACAGGAGAAATAAACTGTCAGTAATCACATGGTAGGAGGTGGTAGAACAATTTAATCTTTCACTAAAGAATTCCCTGCTGCTACTAATGTACACGCAATCTGATACTTTAAAAAGAATTTTCTTCTGTCTATATCCTCAGTATTTTTGAGTTTATTCATTTTCCTCTACTTTCTCTGATCCTGACTTGAAGAGACCCTTACTTTCTTACAGGGGAAGTCCATGTTATTACTTAACATAGTTCTTATATGTGTTTGTATCCAATCAGAATTATAGCATGACCAAGCTAGAGGTTCCGTCTTGAACTATTTTCTGACTAACAGATGGGAATGGCAATATAACTGTAATAATGTACACGTGTTCCTTCCTCCTGTACTATTCACAGTTATTTAAATGCCAGCTGCTCTGACACATGCATTGTCCTTTGTGCCAAAGGTAAAGAGAAAAATGGCTTATTCATGGCACTACAGAAGATGTAATGATATATTAGTAAATCATTAGAACAGAAACAGAATTAACACCATTAAAATGAAGTCTTCCATGAATACAGAGGTCAAGTGGAATATACCTTACCTTGTCTGTTTATGGGAGGATAGTACATATGAAAAGGTTTGGGAAACTATTAAGCCAATTTGCAGATCTTTTCTGTTCATTAAAGGATATATTAACTAGCAATAATGCAAGAAAGAAAGAAAAATTAATATTGAAATATTTTGTGTATGTGATATTAATTCTCACATTGGCCCTATTAATTAAACATCAATTCTTACAACTCCAAACAAAAAAAAACTGAGGCTCAGAGAAGTGATTTTCCCAAGGTTGTCACTTAGTAAGTGGTCAAACAATGATGCCATTCTGTCAGTTTGATGCTCAAGCCTCTTTCTTTTCTGTACTAATGGTTTCTCATTATTTCATGAATGTATAAAGTTTATAAAAATGGAAACTTAGCATAGTGTTTTCAACATTACATTTTAGAAAGTAATGATGTTTAAATATTGCTGTTATCTATTAGAAACTCTACTTAATAAAATGAAAAATTTTTAGTGCAAAATTAGCATGGACATATAGAGAACAAAAAAATAATCCTTTCCGTGAAGGACAGTTGGCAACTTCTTTCTCATATACTTAAATACTATCTTATCTCAAAATTTATTTTCTTCACACCTGTGAAAACATTTTTTGGGGTCACCATTATTGTATACTTAATAATATGTATAAATGTGGGGCAATTTACCAAGCCCTGGGCTGTTTTGTTCTAGAGAACTACCACTGAGAGTGGCACTGTGCTAGCCTACATGGCTGACTCCCCTCCCTGGGCCCTGTATTGTAATGTCCTTTGGTTTTGGACATATAAGCCGACTCTATACCTCTAACAAGTGTTTATTGCTCCCGTGTATTGGGGGTGCTATAATCAAGGAGGAGACAGGAAGCAGCCTTTTTAAGAAAACTAATGGTCAGAGTGAGAGGGAGTGGAACTCCTACAATTAGGATTAGAAATGCCACTTTCTCCTCTGATTTATGGAGAAGAGGGAATAAAACTTGCCAAGTGCCCCATTGAGCCTCTCAATATGAAGTCCTAATTCAAATCCTCACTGCCTGCTGCTATCTGAATTTCCATTTAAAAATAATTATCAAAACTATATAGGTTAAAAGGGTTGGGGGGAAGTTTCAAAATAGAAATATGTAAATTGCAATAATGTTGGCCTTTTGCATTTGGTTGAGTCTCCCCCAAGCCCAGAACTTCCCTCTGTGCCTTTTTCAGTGTGATTTCCCATGCTGCTACCCCACCAGGGTATGGGCCAGCCCTCCCCCCTGCAATCCCCTGCTATAGCTTGGAGCAGTAGGATAGAGTGAGCTTAGCTCTCTTAGTCCTAGTGGCTCTATGCTCCTTTCTCAAAATGAGGCTGCTCCTTCGTGTGAAGTCTTTTCTTCCTACCTTCCCCACACCAGATAAAACTACCATTGACTACCATGTCTCTTCAATGGGTCCTGTGGTAACTTCATTTAGGAAATCTCTTTCTCTTCAGAAATCTACCTTGTCGTATGTTCTTCTAAATCATGAGCTATTTGAAGTCAAGAAATCGATATTATTTTCTACATCTTACATGTTACCTGAAATATTCAATAAATGGTTATTGGGTGACTAGACACAGAAATTTGATTTCAGCCATGGTGCTGTTATGTAACATGCACTGTGCTTTTTTTGGGGGGGGGGAGGGCTTAAGCGATTCTCTTGCCTCAGCCTCCCAAGTAGCTGGGACTTATAGGTGCCTGCCACAATGCCTGGCTATTTTTTGTTGCAGTTGTTTAGCTGGCCCGGGTTGGGTTTGAACCTGCCACCCTTGGTGTATGTGGCTGGTGCCATAATCACTGTGCTATGGGTTCCAAGCCCATTATGTAATATTCAAATAGCTTTCTGAAACAGAAATCTTCAAACCTGAATAGAAACCATAGTAGAAGGTTTTTCACAGACTATGTCAAATTATATAATAAAATTAATTCAGTCTATTCCTAACTAGACTGTGCATTTGTGCTATAAAATAAGATTTATATAATAAAAAACAAAACTAAACAAAAAAACTTGGGTGAAAAAAAATAGTATTGGGTGCATACTAGATGCTTGTTCCACAGTGATACTAAGATGTTCATGGTTGGGCATCATGAAGGCAAAGATTTTGGTGCAACAAGGACTACTTTGGGATGGTTTAAAGTAACACGAGAACTCTTACATATGTAGTAGTGATACTGTGAATTTTTAATATAAATTTCTGAAACTCTGGCTTTTACATAGTATTTTATCATCACTTAGCTCATGGAGAATTATTTTTATGTACTATCATAGATTATGCCCAATTATGAGTCGTTGAAGGTAGTGCTACTAATCATGTAAAATGTGCCTCATCAGAAGTAAAGTGTATTATAAAGATGAAATACACAATGGAATTCAAAGACTTAGGACAAAATAAAATGTAGAATGTTAATATTTTTCATAACAAATTGTTAAATGATAATATTTAGGACATCATATTTTGAAATTAATTGCACCGATTTAAGCTTCTTTAGCACAAATACTAGAAACTTTCTAATCACATGCATTTCTCACATTTATAGCTCACGTAATTCTTTTTGACAGTCTTGGCTTAGCTTGGCTACATGGGCAGACCACCTTACATGACTGCCCAGAGTCCTTTTGACGGTGTTGGTCTAGACAGACTGCATAGTAAGACCACAGTACTTGACGGCCCAGAGGGTTACCCTGGAAACTTGAGTACCCAGCACAAAGGGTGTTGGTATTTAATTTCACGAATACATGTTTATTTAGGCTATGTCATGCACCAAAGTGCTCGAAATGTCCCTGCCATCACAAATACATACCCTGGTGCAGAGGACATATTGAAGAAATATCGGAATACCTTTTATGACTGATGTGGGACTTGGCATAGTGAAAGACATAAGGAAGTACATCAGTGAATGCACCCAGCTCCAAGTAATATTCAAAACAGCAATGTGTATTTCCTTTAAAAATGTGAAAATATTTATTCTGTAGTGTACCTTTTTCTCTTTTGCTGTTTTTCTTCTTGAATATTTAAAAGTTTGTACTAAACCACAGCTCTTTTAGAAATAATATATTCTAAATACTTTAAAAATCATAGATGTTTTTCTCCACTCACTATGGAACCCTGGGAAGTCAGCCTGCTGCACTGGGAAGATCTCGAGACAGGGTGTACAGAATCGTGGTTTTGTCATAAGTCAGTTGTGCCATCTGGGACAAATGCTCTCTTTCCTTCAGCTTAATAACCTCGACTCTAGCATAAAGGGACTGATTGAGGTGACTTCCTGCAGCAGTTACAATGTTCATTGTTGCAAGTAGAAGAGCCTAATTTGTTTTAATACTGAAGGTTATTTATGAGCCCAAATGTCTGAAAAGTTCAGAATCCCTCCACTGCCCAAGTGAGCAAAGCTTGATCCAACCTGGGGCTGCTGGCAGCATTCCTTGGCACAGCCAGCATGAGAAAGTGACATTGGTTTAGAATTCCCATCATAAAGTTCTTAGATTTTTCTTGGATTGGAGCAGCTTAGATGACAGACTCGCCCTTAACCAAACTCTGTGGGTAATACAATCCCTTGATTAGCTTAGGTTTAGCTCACATGTTGCAGCTGTGGAGCCAAAAATGAATTCCATTTCCCTGAAACCACATCAATCCCTAAGCAGAAACTGTAGCTGTTATGAAAGGGAGAAGTGGTTGATGAGGGCACCACTCATAAATGATTTTGATCAAATTATTGAAGCTCTGTTTCACAGCATTATCTTGTCTGCAGAATAACAAGGACAACATGATATTCATTGCACATGGTTAGTGTGAGAGAGAAACAGAAGCAAATGTGAAAGTGGCTGGCCCAATACACAATTTATAGCAGGCAGACACTTACATAAACTTTTCAGGCCCTTGCTCCTTTTTTCACGAGTCTGTAAGGCCCTCATTTTCCCAGTCCTCACTGTATTTGTCTCTAAAATACCATAAATATCAAAGCTTCTCTTTGGGCTTATTCTGAGAGTTTTAATGAGAATTTGTGAGTAGCATGTGTGAATAGTGTAAAACATTTTTATATACCAACATAATGGCACTTATTTCCCTCAGAAGCTAAACTCCATTGGTCTGGATATTTGTTTTAGTGTGACTTAATATCTAAAGCTAATTGCCATTTCCAGCGACACATCTTGAGAAAAATGTTTTCACAATATTCAGCAAACATGCACTGATTTCTCCTTCTGAACTTCCTTGTAAACAACTTATCAAGCTTTCCAAATTCAGACTGTCATTAATAGCATCGAAACAGGGTAGTAATTTTTTTAAACTGCTGATGTAGGGTAAACACCAAACATAAACATACTTGCCTTTCTCTGCAAATACACACTATATACACAACATGTAATGTAAATTATATTGTCACAAAAATAACCAGAAAGTGCGTATTAGTTTTCCCTCAGTTCTGTAAGTGAGCTTTAATTACATTACCCATGCTGCTTCTGTTTCAAAATGACTTGGAGTTCATCTCCACTGAGATGACCCAAACTATCTTTAATTCAGTCGGCGCAAAAGGAAACTCAATTTTGCCCCTCTTTACCTGATTTTTCTTTTGTGTTACTTGATTTTGTTAACAAAATCACAGTCTTCTCAGGTCTTGAGACCTCAGAACTATCACTGATACTTTTATTTTTGTTATAATCCATCTTTTACGCTATCAACTCCACCATTATAATACATATCACAAGCTGATTCCCAATTCTCATCACAGTTGCTACTCCACAAGCGTATTGTAAAATAAATTCAAGTTCATCAAATCCCTCAGAGTTTAATGGCTGTTTATTAATATGTCTCCACAACTGAACTAAGCAAACTGTGCTTGATTCAGCTCCCCCAGCGTCTAACATAGTTTGTAACCATGGCAGATGCTGACTAAGTATCAAACAAGTTGTCTGCTGTTCCTCCTATTCAGCTGAACTGAAGGGACATCTGATTTATCTAAATGCCTCAAGCGCCACAGACCTCTCCCCATTTAAAATCAAACTGTATCTTGGTGTCAGAATAATTTTCTCAAAGCACAGCTCTGGCCACATTACTCTTTCAATATACACAGTAACAGCTACGTTTCTTTAAGTTATTTTTCTCAATAAATCCTCAACCAACTGTTATTTCCATTTTTACCAATGAGGAGACTGAGGTACAGTGTGGTGAGGACACAGGTTGCACCCATCACTTTCCAGGAGCAGTCTGTGTGTAAATGCACATCTGTCCAACACCGAGCCCTATGGGTTCCACTGTGCTACTTGCCTTCCTCTAATGAAATGCTTCTGTAATAACTCTCTAAAATGTCATGTTCTCCCTGTCCTGGGAGAGGGACAGGGAGAACATGACATTTGACCCTCTACCTGATTATTAATAATAATTATATAATTAAAATAATTATTATTTTGATAATTTTAAAAAATTATATTATTAATAATACATTATATTATTATAATAATATATAATATTATTAAATTATATTGTTAAAATAATAATTATTTTAAATTATTATTAAAATAATAATCAGCTCTTTAATAATTAGGTTTAGCTCACATGTTTTCTTTAATAATTAAAGAGCTGATTATTATTTTTATAATAATAAAAGTTATTAAAGAGCTAAGTTGTGAGCACACAGTGAGGTCTTGTTATTTGGAATGAGGTGGGTAGAGGAATAGCAGGCAACTTCTCAGAGCTGATTAGTGATATGGAATCTCAGCCTCCAATCCAGACCTACTGAATCAGAACCTACATCGTGACAAGATCCCTGAGTGGTTTGTTAATAGATGGAAGGTTCAGACTCATGTGTCAGAGGAAGAATGATCACTGGGCACCAACATTCATTTACCAAGACAAGTCATGTTAACTCAGCCTCAGCTGCTTCTTTCATGAGGTTATGATACATTCTAATAACTGAAGGTATTTTTTTCATAGTGATCATTACTGTCTGGAATCACTTATTTTGAATGTGATTACTGGGTATGCTGAAAGTTCTAATGGGTAGGATACCTGTATGCTCTGTTTATCAGTATTTCCCCAGCACAGCGCACAGTGCCCAGGACATAATAGAGGTTTAATAAAATGTTCTGAGAAATGAATAAATGAGGGAATAATGAGCTTGGGAACACAATTTTGTCAAGATATGGGCATTACTGATAAGAATAATTTATAACAGGTGGGTAGTCAAACCTCCAGGAAATTTTTAGTGTTGCATTAAATGACTCTCTTCTGCTCCATAGTCTCTTCATCAAAGACATCAGATTTTTTTAAAATAGAGCTCTTTTTAATATTTGGGATTCTTTACCTGGCATTATGAGAATTTCTCTTTTTTTTTGAGGAGGATTTCTTTTCTTTCTTTGGCATTTGGCGGAATCTCATCTAACATGCACAATATGAGGGTGTTCAGCACTCCCCCGGGTGAGGGCTCTTCTACAATTTGAACTTTACCTCGGAAGTGAAAACAATATAACCTCAAAATTTGTACCCTCATGTTAATTTGAAATAAAAAAAAAAAGAGGCCAGTGGCTCGGCACCCATAGTACTGTGGTTATGGCACCAGCCGCATACCCTGAGACTGGTGGGTTCAAACCCAGCCTGGGCCAGCTAAACAACAATGACAACGGCAAGAAAAAATAGCTGGACATTGTGGCAGGTGCCTGTAGTCCCAGCTACTTGGGAGGCTGAGGCAAGAGAATCATGTGAGCCCAGGAGTTTTAAGTTGCTGTGAGCTGTGATGCCCCTGCACTCTACCAAGAGTGACATATTGAGACTCTGTGTCAAAAAAAAAAAAGGCCAATGAGATGCAGGAGAAATCTGAAAGCTAATATAAAGAAATCAGAAAATCAGTTCCAAATACGAGGCTAAAACCTTGGTCTATAAAAATTAGGTAAACTTAAGACGGTGGTCAGCCATGGAGGTTCTACTGTATTTATATTGTGGAATTTTTTCCATGCATATTTTTGTCATTGTGATCTTGCCAAATATGAATTTACATATAAAAATAATAATAACTAATATTTGTTAAGTGCTGATAGGAACCAGATACTACTTTAAATGCATTCATATCTGGCAGAAGGAGGGAGAGCATGAGGTGGGTTCTCACCTAATGCGCATTGTGAGGGTGCACAACACACCCCCTGGGTGAGGGGCTCTTCTACAAATGGAACTTTACCCTGGAAGTGAGAACAGTGTAACCTAAAAATTGTACCCTCGTATTAACTTGAATAAAGTTTTGATTAAAAAAAAATAGAGCTCTTTTTTATTGTTTGGAATTAATTGAGGATATAAAGAATGAGGTTACACTGATTGCATTTGTTAGGTAAAGTCCCTTTACAATTGTGTCCTGCCCCCAAGAGGGTGCCGTACACCAGGACTTCCCCTCTCCTTCCCTCCTCCCCCTCCCTGCTCCTTCATGCCCCTACCCCCGCTTTGTATTAGATCATCTTCTGCCTTCATATTAGCATTGAGTATATTGAATTCTTGTTTCTCCATTCTTGTGATGCTTTACTAAGAAGAATTTGTTCCACTTCCATCCAGGTTAATACAAAAAATGTAAAGTCATCATCTTTTTCAGTGGCTGAGTAGTATTCCATGGTACGCATACACCACAGCTTATTAATCCATTCCTCAGTTGGTGGGCATTTAGCACAACTTAGCTCTTTAATAATCAGTCTCTGTCCTGGGAGAACATGGTATTTAGAGAGTTATTACAGAAGCATTTCAGCAGAGACATAATTTGTGGGTTGTTTCCACATTTTTGGCAATTATAAATTGAGCTGTGATAAACAGTCTAGTGCAAGTGTCCTTATGATAAAAGGATTTTTTTCTTCTGGGTAGATGCCCAGTAATGGGATTGCAGGATCAAATGGGAAGTCTAATTTGAGTTCTTTGAGTATTCTCCATACTTCCTTCCAAAAAGGTTGTATTAGTTTGCAGTCCCACCAGCAGTGTAAAGGTGTTCCCTTCTCTCCATATCCACGCCAGCATCTACAGCTTTGAGACTTTGTGATGTGGGCCATTCTCACTGGGATTAGATGATATCTAAGGGTAGTTTTAATTTGCATTTCTCCAACAATTAGGAATGCTGAGCATTTTATCATGTTTGTTAGTCATTCTTCTGTCTTCTTTAGAGAAAGTTCTATTCATGTCTTTTGCCCAGTGATATATGGAATTGTCGGGTCTATTTTTTTTGATCAGTTTGAGTTCCTCCTGTAGATCCTAGTTATCCTATCTTTTGTCCGATTCATAATATGCAAATATCTTTTCCCATTATGAAAGTTGTCTATTTGCTTTGTTTATTTTTCCTTAGCTATACAGATGCTTTTCAGTGTAAGTCCCATTTATTTATTTCTGTTGTGTTCCAATTGGCATGGAAGTCTTCCCCATAAGATCTTCTCCAGGTCGATATCTTCAAGTGAAGACATCACATTCATGTTTCTTAAGTTTGTGAATATTTATTCAATACTACTATGAAATCATTATATAATCACCTACATGTTCATTGGAAAGATAAAGCATAACTATAGTCCAGAAAGAAGGAAAGAAAAGGAAAGAAAAAAAAAAAGAAAGAAAGAAGAGGAAAGAGAGGGAAGGGGAGGACAGAAGCCGGGAGGAGGGCCAGAATGCGCATAATGCAAATGATACATTTCCATACTATTAAGAATAGAGTGTGAATGTTTTTGTAATAAGTAAGCAAGGAGATGGTTATGTTAATTAGTTAGATGTAAGCATTACTCATGGTGTATCAAATCAACACATAGTACCCCATAACTGCATTAATGTACACAGTTATGATGTAATAAAGAATTTTTTTAAAGTTTATAAATACTGAAATACTAAACTGAGGGGATAGTTCAACATGTTGGAGGACAAAATCAAATTCCAGTAAGATAATTGAAGATTGGAGAGATGCTCAAGAATGGAAGAAAAAGTATCCAATGTACTCAGTCCTACTATGAAACTAATTTATAGCTTTCATATGAAAGCTATAACCTAATTATAACCTAAGAATATGGAGAAGGGGGAGAGGGAGGAGAGGGAGAGAATGGGCAGAGGGAGGGTGTATAAAACCAGTGTATGGTGCCCCATGATTGCATAAATGTACACAGCTATGATTTAATAATAATAAAAAAGAGAGATTGGAGAGATAGAAGAATTAGAAGAATTTATGAGAATGAATGAAAAGATGGCTTTATTTGGTGAATACCCACGTGGTCTTCCAAAAGTTGTTTACTGCCCATAAAGATTATATAGTTAAGGATAAAATAATAGAAGTAGAGCACCAAAGAGAAGGTGGTTGCAGTTGCCTTGAATTTCAAGGGTCAGCAAATTTTTATGAGAAGGACCAGCTAGTCAATATTTCCAGTATTGTGGGCCATAAGATCTTTCCCATCATGAGTTCTCAACTCTGTTGCTGTCATGGGAAAACTAACACATATAATACATAAACACATGAGTGTCACTGTGTTCCAATAAACTATTTATAGACACTGAAATTTTAATTCAATTTAATTTTCACGTGTCAGAAACAGTTTTCTTTTTTTATTTTCTTTTCCACTTTTTAAGAATCTGAAATCCATTTTTAGCTTAAGACTTACAGACCAAAGTTGGGCCAATCTTTCTCTATTCCATTGTAGTGTGGTTCTGCCTAGCATTTAGTTATGGCACTTCACAGTTCAACAGAGGTAGATAATTCTTAGGTTTTTAAATAGAATGAATAGTGTGTGGACGAGACTAGAAAGCATGTTACATGAAGAAAAGTAAAAAGAAAATGGAATGTCTAGACTGAAAAATAAAAGATTTTGGAAAACCAATTCTCACCTTCAAATGCCTTGAAGATATTTTGGAAAATATGAAATCAATTTAAAGAAGCAATGTATCATTTTGTTTTCAGGCATGGAATTTGGATTTTGAAAGGCTTAGATTCAAGGCTTGTTTTATAAAACAAGCCTTGTTTATAAAATAAAATTATAATACCTACTATTTCAATTAATCTTTGTTATGTAAAAACCATTCCAAACCTTTATGACTTAAAGTTAATAATTTGTTATTTCTCTTAGTTCTGTGGATAAAGCTTGGACGCCTGGGATACAGAATTCACACAGTGTCACTTCTGTGTTCTGTTTCTCAAAGGAAGATAAAAAATTAAGGTTCAGTTTTAAGAAGGTAGGGAAAAGATTTAATAAGGTAGGGAAAAAAACCTCTGGGTGGAAGGAGAAGAAAAGCCAAATTGCAGAGTTATGGACATAGGGATTAGTCTTTAAATATAGTCATTAAACAATATACACCTACATATCAAGGTGTGGTAAAGGTCACAAAAAGCATTATAAAGCACTTGATGTAGTCCACAAACCACAGTAATTACTTGACAAACAGTGGCTATGTCAACCTGGATTAGATAGATTAGATCAAATGGGAAATGGAGAGTACAGTCAGAGAGGTCCTACTTTGGAATGAGCTGCCTCAGAGTGTAGTAGGAACTTTGCCATCGTGGCAAGTGTTGAGATTGATGAAGATCAGAAACTAAACCAATGTATAGCTAGATAAGGATGCCTCCAAGATTAATTCAGTCTTCAAAATGATTTTTAAAAAAATTTTATTGAAATTTGACAAATTATAATTATACATATTTATGGAGTGTAAAGTGATGCTATGTATAGGTTTAGTGTGTGGAATGATTAAATCAAGCTAATTAACATACTCATCACCTGAAATATTTATCATTTATTCCTCCTGTCTCACTGGAACATCTGTATGCTTTGACCAACATCAGCCCCTAATATTAACCACTACCCCACCCCCTGCTTCCACGAGAGTCAGCTTTTTAGATTCCACAGGTGAGTGAGATGATGTAATATTTGTCATTCTGTTCCCAGCTTACTTTACTTATGTGCGGTCTTCCAGGTTCATCTATCCTGTCACTAATGACGGAATTTATCTCTTCTTAAAAGCTGAATAACATCCCATTGTGTATATATACCCTGTTTTATTTGTCCCTTGATGGATACTTGAGTCCATATCTTAATTACTGCAAACAATGTGGTGGAGAACATGGAATGCAGATTATCTCCTCGATATGCTGGTTTCAGCTACTCTGGGTATTTACCCAGCAGTGGGATTGCTGACTCATATGGCAACTCCATTTTTAGCTTTTTGAGAAACCTCCATACAGTTTTCCATAATGTCTGTATTAGTTTACATTCATACCACTGATATGTAAGGTTCCCTTTTTCTTCATATACTCTAACACAAATCTTTCATCTTATTGATTCTAATCATCTCACAGTTGTAAGATGATACCTCACTGTAGTTTTAATTTGCATTTCTCTAATGATTAGTGATATTAAATAGGCATATGTATATATATGTATATATACACATATATGTAAATTTGTATATCTTTTTGTTTTAAGAAAAGTCTATGTTTATTCAGGTCCTTTGTCTAAATTTTAATCTGGTTATTTTTTTTTGTAACTTGTAAGTTTAATTTGGAATTTTGATTATATTTTCCCTCTCTTTATACAAGTTTGGCATTATTGTTCAATATTTTCAGAGGATTTTATCCAAGAAATTAATAAATATACAAAAGAAAACAGATTTTGCACCCAATGTAAGTTTGTAACCTATTTATCTTTCTCAATTATAAACTACTTTGTAAATTTTCTTGCTATTGATTTGTTTAAGTTCTTTATATAGTAGGGATTTTAGCCCCTTATCAAATGTGTGGATTGCAAATATTTTCTCAGGCTATAGGTTGCCTCTTCATTCTATTATTTCTTTTGCTGTGTAGATACTTTTAGTTTAGTTTAATTTTATTTATCTTGTTTGTGTGTGTTTTTAAGAGCAAATCCAAAAAAAAAATATTTCTCAGACCAATGTTGTGGTGTTTTCTCCAAAATTCTTACTTAGATTTTCCTTCCATTTACTATGTGGAGATAAGTGGCAGAGGGGCACAATTTAAGGCAGACATCATGACATGCATGAGGAAATACATATTGATTTTATTGCCATTTTTATTTTTATTTATTTAATGCAAGCATGAAACAAAGTTTATTGAGGAAGAGAAAGGTAGGTTTGCAGAGTAAGAGCAAGATATAAGCTTACAGGGCAAGAAACATTCACCAAAGACAGCAAATGGTCCCTCATTGCCAGGAGCAGTCAGCAAAGAGCCCTTATTGCCATTTTTATAAAATTAAGTTTACAGTGTGATCGGAGGAACCATTGTGAATTTTATCTGAAAGTCATGGTGAACCATTAAACCTTTAAAGATAATAAAGTGTTAATATTAATTTTTGGGGGTTTGTATTACTTGATTTCTTTCTAAATCTCAAGAAGGAATAAGAGAAGATTAAAGGACTAAGTATAGAAATATTTTAGAAAACATGGTACTTGGCAGAAAAAATAATTTTTTTCTAAAATATGGAAGTGAAGGAGAAGACAAAAGAAATGTCCTCTTCCTGCTCTCTGCAGATGTCCCCTCATTACTGAGATGAGGGTAGGAAGCGTTTTTTGACAAGCAAGGTATTTACAAAGAAAATTCTGAATCCTCCAACCCTATAACAAATATAGAAAAATGTACAAAATAAGGCTTATTGACTGTGAGCACACCTATTCTGAAAAGTTTCAGTAGACTGATTCCTTAACATTTTTTTTCAGTGTTTTGCATGTGCTTTGGAGGCTAAAATCCACACAGGAAAACATTATCTATGAAGGAATAGACAGAAGGCAACATCAGGCTTTTACTAAAGAAATGAGTAAAAATAGATGAACAATGACACTTCCAGCTGTAATCAGTTTTGCATAGTGCGAGGAATATTTCCATTTGTTCTCTGAGATCCATTCTCTTCTCTTTGCCCAGGGAAGCTGGTCTGCACAAATTGTAACAAGCTCTCCTTCTCTGGCTTTGGATTAAGTTCAGCAAATACAGAACACAGGCAAGAAAGGGAAGAGAGGAAGGCAATGATATTCCTTCCATTCTCACTGCTGGCCCAATCTCTCCTGATTCCTCTATACCCATCTCACACGTTTGTTAGTCTACTCTTACTCCACTTCTTCAAATGCACTCCATGCTAAGGTGCCATCTATTTTCTACTGATATGCATAGCAATCCTAAACTATCTTCTAGTCCACTGGAACACTAAAAATAATTTGTGACAGCAGACAGAAACCATAAGGGAATCAAGCCCTATAGGTAACATTGAACTTGTCAAAATTTATATCCAAAGAGTCTCTGTCATTTATTAAAAAATACTTTTAAGTGCTTCCTATTTACTTAAAAGGTTGAGCTAAAATGGGGTCTGCACAAGCAGGTCATTCATAGTCTGGATGTGTAGGTAGTCATCAATTACTCACACAAATATACAATTATACAGTGGCAAATGTCATGGGGAGATGGTCTATGAGAGTGTGTAACAGGGAGATTCCCAACAGTCTAGGGGTGAGGGAAGGTTAGCCTGCAGAAATAATATTTGAACATAGATTTGATGGATTATAGGTATTAACTAGACATAGGCTGGAAAAAGACATACAAAGATCTGATGGTAGAAATGAACAGATCACAGCCTAAGGATTAAAAGAAGGCTAGTGTGGCTGGAGTTCCAAGGCCAAGTGAGATCATACTTTTGAACAAGGCTAGTGGAGTTATGGCCAAACTGTGGAGTTTAACTGGTAATTATATTGGTGATTTTGGTTTGTATCCAAAGAACAATGGAAAGTTTTATATTTGAATAAAGATAGGATATGGTTTGTATTTTTAAAAGCTCTCTTGGACTAAAGTATGGAGAACAGACTGGATGATGGCAAAGTAGACAGTGGCATTGATTAGGAACTTAGCACAATGGTCCAAGTGAAAAATCAAGACAGCTTATAGTGCAGAAAAAGTAGAAATGATGGAGAAAATAAAAATAATAGATTTTAGAGAAACAATGGTAATTGTCTTTGGATTGCTGTTGATCAAAATGTCATTGATGTTTGGATGGCTTTATCAACAAGAAACATTTCTGTCTCACACTTCTGGAGACAGAGAAATCTATGATTAAGAAGGTGACAGATCTGGTGCCTATTGAGGTCCTGTTTCATGGTTCATAGACACACCTGCTAGCTGTGTTCCACATGGTAACAAGGGCCAGGAAGCTCTCTGGGGCATCTGTAAGTGTACCTAATCACTACCCTAAAGGCTCACTTCCTAATAAGGGCTAGAATTTCAACATAAAATTTTGGGGATGACACAATTATTCAGACCATAACAGGAGTGGATTAGATATGGAGATGTGAGAGGAAGACAGGTGACAAGAGGTGACCTTAAATTTCTGGTCGGCTGAGCCAGAAGGATAGTTGTGCTAAGTTATAATTCAGGGACTAGAGAGAGGCGTAGAGCACATGAAAGAGTTCTATATTGGTTATAAAAAATCAGAACAACTCTGTATATAGAAATTCATCAAATTAAGATGCATAACATAGGTCCTATAGGAAAAATAGGGAGTAAAAATGGAAAAAATATCTCCATGGAGTCTCAACATAGGTGGCTGAATAAATGGGTATGAATATGGAAATAAGACTGAAAAGAAGATTCCAGAGAGGAAGCAGAAAACCAACAGTAATATCAAAGAAACTAAGACTAGTGTCATCTACACTAATTCATGTGCAAAAGATTTAAGTAAAATGAGAAAAAAAATTAATTCTATTTACCAATATTAGGCAATGAGGTATCAGGTTTAAGGAGGTTGAAACCAGACTGAAATGAATGAAAATGTGGAAAAAATAAATCATAATGTAGAAAATTTGTTCAATGGCTTTGGATATTAAAGGAAGGAAGGAGGGATGGATGAAGAGTAATCTGTAGTTGAGGGAAATTTCTTTTTCACTATAGGAAAACTTGACCATCTTTAAATATCAATGAGAAAAATAAAGGGAGAAAAGAAAGACTGAGTACACAAAAAATGATAATATAAAATGTAGAGAAAAGAAATGAGATATGATTTACATGGAAGGAATAATTTTATTTCTTATTGTCAGATATATGTAGAGTGAGAAATGAGGAACTCATATCTCTAACACTAGAACTATTGGGCACACATAAAAAGTAGGCAGTTATAAAATAAAAATGGAGATTATGGAAATTTTAAAATATCACTGCTACAAAGAAAGATGACTGAAAAGTAGACTTGATCTAGCTCAACAGTGAACTAATGTTTTGAAAGATTGAATTAAGGTTTCTCCCAGATTGCAATGCAAAGAGAAAATTGGAAAATGTGGAAGAAAAGTTAAATGCTATGGAGGACAGATCCAGAGTTTCTATTATCTGCCTATTATGAGTTCCATAAAGAGGGGATAAAAGTGCAGAAAGGAGTCAAAATTTACAGAAATAATGGCTGAGAATCCTCCTGAATCTGTAAAAATTCTACAGATTGAAAAGTCTCAGCATTTCAAATGTTGTTAAAAAAGCACACATGCATGTGCATAAATACACAAACAGTGAGAGTTCAAATGTTCAGGGTGTTTGGGAATCTAAAGTTTACCTATGGAAAGACAGATTACCAGTAAAGGAACACGAATTGTAAGCATTGGCCGTTGAGCTGCCTTCCCATGAAGAGAGAGGAGAGTGAAAGGAGGTCCTTTTACTTCCTTAACCAGATACTAGGAAATACTGACAAATTCATAAAAATGCCATGCATTAATCTGTGATACAGAATCAAAAAATGAAAACCAAGCATGTGCAAGTACAATTTATACAGCATTCTAGATTTTAGAAAGTTGATTTTATTCACACATTTACAAATAGTTACTGAAAACTTAACATGCAAAGCACTGCACCTGACTCTCAGGGTAAATGACAAAAAAAAAAAAGATATTTTCTGTGCTCAGGTGACTTCCATCCAGCATACATTCATTTCACAGAGTCCAGTCTGCTGTGGGATCGCTATGAAAACAGGGTTAATGACTTTGCTGTATACAAAACAAAGCCACCTTTCCATGCTTTTTAATCCAGGTAAAAGAGAAAATAGTTCAGCTTTCATCACACCATCTTTAAATCTTCACACACTGAATCCAGGCCGTGCAACTCAGCACATTCTCAGCCTCCCTGGTTGACTTCCCTGCTGTGAGTTTCACATTTCCCATGTGCTGTGGCCATCTCAGAATTGTGCCAATATTGCACTTTCTTTATACCTGAAAAGTGTTATATAAATATTTTATAAGTCCATGACTAAAAACACAGGTTCCTTCAAGTTGTTTTTTTAAATAACTCTGCTGTCACAAAATTTTACCTTATAGACAAAAGGGATATTTCCCCTTATATTTATGTGGATCTTCAATAATCATGACAAATACTATTTATCAAACACCCAATGCATACAAGAAACCCTGTTAACACATCATGTATGTTATGTGATTCCATCATTAAAACACGTGATGTCAGGTTTATCAGAGAAATGAACATGACGCCTGTAAGTCACACAACCAACTTTTGGCAAAACTAGAACCCAAGCCTACTTGGTTGTCGAGACCTTTGCTTTTACTGCACGTTGTTCTGTGTTCCCAAATTTGCAGTTTTCAAAGTTCTTTTACACTCTTTGGTGCTTAAACAACTTGCATGAAAATCTTTTATAGTTGCCATTGTTAATGTCATTTTACCAAAAATAAATTAATGATAAATTTCAAAAGTAAAATTTATTTAATACCAGTTGTTTGCTACAGTGCTTTCCTGTTTTGTTTTTATTATTGGATTTTTCATTCAAAGCCATATACATAATAGTTACGTTAATTCTTGTGCTCCTCACATTCTTAGTTATTACGGATACAACAATTAGATGATGTTTCCTTTTATAATATAAATACATATCAGATTAGGTACATAAATTTTAAATAATCTTATTTCTGTGTGTTTCAGAAAATATTTAATTCCTATATGTGTGGATGTTGTACAGTATCTCTGGAGTCACCTGAAATGTAAAAATTCTTTTAAAGAAAGAATGAATTTGCAAGACAACTTTTTTTTTTTTTTTTAATTGTAGCTAGAAAAGAGGAAAGGAATTACAGCCTAGGGAAAATGTAACAGAAAATTAAAATCCCAGGCCCACCCTGTCACTCTTCTCCCTGTTTCTTTTCATCAGGCAATAGTCTCTCTGAACTCCACCTTCTTGCTTATCCTTTTCTTTTTCTAGATAGAAAGAGACTGTTTTTGGCCAGGAGCAGTGGCTCATGCCTGTAATCCTAATCCTAGCACTCTGGGAGGCTGAGGCAGGTGGATACCTTGAGCTCACGAGTTGGAGACTAGCCTGAGCAAAAGTGAGAGCTCTGTCTCTACTAAAATAGAAAAACTGAGGCAAAAGGATCTCTTGAGCTCAAGAATTGGTGGTTGCTGTGAGCTATGATGCCATGGGCAACAGCTTGAGACTCTGTCTCAAAAAAAAGAAAAGACTATTTCCCAAGACCTGGAAAACAGCAACATGGAAAGGGGTGCATTGCCAGACTATCCCATGTGGAGGCCCATCTGGCCACAGTCAGTGCCCTGTGGACAGGCATTGTGCCTTTGGTTTTCTCTACAAGAGGGTCTCCTCTTTTCCTAGTCTCTGACAGTGATTGACAGCTACAAAAAGTTGTTGTGTAAAAGCTCCCGCAAGTCAATTATGGAAAATGATGTGCACTTGCTTAAAGATGATTGTAAATTGCTTCTGGCTGATCAGAATAATGAGTTGCAGTGATACTAATCAACATTGGGCATATATAGTACCTTAGTCGCACCATCAGGCTTGCAGCTGTAACTAGTTCACCTAAATAAGAGTGTTTTCAAATTTCTCATGGGTTGAGGTGGATGCTCACAGTGGGGACATCATGGCAGGAGAAGGTGAGACAAGGAAACATTCATTCGACATCAGTTATGTAAGAAATGTTTTTGATCAGTCCCTTCTGCCTTTCCTTTAGGGAAGCAAAGAGGAAACCAACATTAGCTAGATCCAGACCTTTTTAAAATATGCAAAGGGTTTTACCACTGCGTCTTCATGGAAGCTCTGTGAGTGGCTATTATTAGCCCCATAGAGTAGATGAGCAAAGTGTGAATTTGCTCAACTATTCTAATAAATTTCATAGGATCACAGGTCAATGGGTAATCAAGGATTCAAATTTCTCCTATTTAAATTGAAGGCTCTGTTCACCAAATTAGTCTTACCAAAATACAATCTATAAATCTCCTGCTTTAAACTCTCCCTGTGTACATGTTTAAGGTGAAGTTTCTCTGGCTCCACCTTGTACACCTTGTCAGAATCTCTGGGAGTAGCCACAGGTAGCAGGGATGTGCAGTTTTAACAAGCAATTCCAGTTTTATTAATATACACTAAAGCTTGATGGGAACTGTATCTCACCTTGGCTGCTTCTGACTTTCCTCACAATTTTATAAGACTCACCCCAGGTAAGTATTGCAGTTCATCACAAAAATTTACTCATTTAGCTTTTATTCACTATATCTCAGAGGTTTTGTTTTGTTGTATTTTTTTCTTTAGAAATTGGAGAAATATCATTTCATTTCATTGAGATATAACCTAGAATTTTTCCATACTGTCCTTCCTCTTACAAATTGCCTTGCATATCAGACTGAGTCCTTTTACAAAAATAGTTTAAGTGCAGCTTAAAATGTAAGGTGAAACAAATTAAGCAATTTTATACAATGCAGTATGCCAGAACAGAAAGGGATGGGGGAGGGATACAGGACTAAAGGTCAAAGGACGAATGTTAACACTGGACTTTTCCTTGACTATGTCTGTGACCTGTCATCCCTTGATTCTTCTGGCTCACCTTTTCCTAATAATAATAATAGGAGCTATAATTGATTGAGTTGAAAAAAAGTTAACTTCTTTCCTATTTAAAATGAGGTATTGGTTTACAACAGCCAATTCAAAAATAGGTTGTCAGTTCTTCAAAATGTTAAACATATGTCTGCCCATAACTGCATACATTTTTTCCTATATCCAAAAATATCCATCAAGTGATGAATGGAAAAGTACAATTTTGTATATCTGTGCAGTAGGACATCATCTGATAACAAAAAAGAACATAGTGTGGGTATGTGATACAACATGGGTGAACCTTGAAAACATTATACTTGGTAAAAGAAGTCAGTTCCAAAAGACCGTTTATTGTATGCTTCCACTTCCAGAAGATGCAAATCCACAGAGACCTAAAGTGGGTTAGTGGTTGCCTTCTATGGAGGGGGAATGCAAAGTGACTGCTAATGGGTAGGGGTTTTCTTTCTGAGGCAAGGAAAATGGTACAAAGTTGGCTATGGTCATGGTTGCACAAACTACAGTTCATTTTTAATATACCCAAACTGTACACTTTAATGGGGCAAATTGTATGCTATGTCAATTATATTTTGATAAAGCTCTTAAATAGTTGAGGAATTTGAAAATAATAAACTACACAGGACTCGTGCCTAAATTGTATTTGCACAAAGGAGTTATTCACAGTAACAGCGAGCATTTTATTATTTTTAGAATAGAAGTGGAGGAAGTATAGAAATCAGGATGTCTGATAGTAAAACCCAGGGTTATTATATGGAGTTTTAGAATCTAGGCCAACCAGTATCAATGTTCTGTAAAAAGTTCTCGAAAAAACATTACAGACAACTTTAGAAGGTCAACCTGGAATGGTACATCCTGACAGGACTGAAGAAGTGAGGGCTTTGCCTGATGGAGAAAGCTTAAGCACGAGTTGCAGGAATTTTCTCATTCAATGAGAAAATTTTGCCCATGTCACTATTTTCCAAAACACTTTTGGCATTGAGAACAAATCAGCCAAATATATAGCAGCACCACTACAGAGGGAAAAGGCAAAACACCACCTTTGATTTAATTCCAAGCTTCAGACTCTAATTCGATGGCATGGATAGCTCATGAATTCTTTGTTCTTCTGCCCAGCTTCTCAGGGATGAACAACCTTGCTCTGGGAATATGAGTTGGAAGATTGGGTTGCATGAACTCTGGAAGTCTGAAATATTGCGTCTGTTTCTCTTTACACATTCTTTAGTGCCTCCTGAGTCTGACACTGCCCAAATCCACATGGCAGAGCTAAACTCAATTCTGCTAAATCTCATCAACTTCGAGAACACTCCTGCAGATTTCCTTCAGTTTAATTCTAGCATTAACTGGAAGAAACATTTTCTTATCTAAACATTCTACTTGTCAAGAAATAATACTATTACCGAACGCTTCAAGAAATGTTAAACATTAGCACAATCTTAGGGATTTATTTGTTTGCTATTTCATCTGATGCCTGAAGCAATCTTACGTGGTAGGTGTTGTACCCCCTCCCACACATTAGAGATAATGGAACTGAATTTTTGAGAGGTGAAATAACTTACTTACAGTCACATAGTTCAGAAATGCATGGGTAGAAGTGTCCCCAAGTCTAGGTTTGTCTGATCACAAATCCTGTATCTTTTTTACTGTTTCACATTGATCAGCTTTACAGGCAAACTTTATAGATAAGCTCATAACACCCATAAGTTTTCAGAAGAAATCCTAGAAAATTATGATTCAGATAATGAAAAGAGTATGAAAAAAAGTTCTGGCATTGAAAGGAAAACCAACATTGATTGAGCACTGATTAGGTACCAGGTGATTTCACATATATAACCAGTACAGATGTTGCTCCTTCATTTAGGTTACAGAGAGGGAAAATGAGGCACCGGATACCAAGTAACTCCCTAGTATCCCTTTGGCTGTTAAATATTATTCTGCCTATTCATAGAGTCTATGCCTTTTCCAGTATTCTTGCAGCACGTTTAGAAAGAGAATGAAAATACTCTTAAACTGGAAAAGAAGGAATTAACATATCTAAGCAAAGTCACAGCAGTTGATAGAGTACATACTGCCATGGATCTCAAAGGCCAATGAGAAGAACTTGAATTTTAATTTGTAAATACCTTTTCAAGAAATAGGAGAGACTGATCTGTTAGAATGGTGAATTTTTTGAGAGTGTAGAACTTAAGTTGGACTCACTGCCTCCAGGAAGTCTATAAATTTTGTGATGTCTTGCTCCTGGTTATCATTCTGTAGATTTCTTTGTAGCAGTTATCGACATGTTGGAGAGCTGAATACAAAATTCAAAACTATGTTCAGCTCTATGTACCATAGTCCCAGATGAGATTCTCATCCAACTTGAAGGGTGATTTGTTCCTGGGAGTCTTTCTGGTGCAGCCCAGGCCTTTGCTACACCCTCAAACTCCAGTCAGAGTACAAGGGAGAGGGTTCTCCTTTAGTTACTACTTTATTCATCTTAGGGAAGGGAGCTTTCTGGTCAGAGAAGGATGGCAATACTGTCATTAAGTAGAATGGCTAAGCAAGCCTTCTGCATGTGTGCAGTTATAAAGTAGAAAACAGAACTCAGAGACTTCTGATCATAGCTCAAGACAAGAAAGTATGGTGGCATTATCCAAAGTGGGTGGTTTAAAAGACACTTAGGGAATAAAAAATATTCTGTTATGAAATTTATTAGGACAAATTATAGCTAATAATATTAAACAGGTCTCTTTACTATAAGAATTTTTACTACTTTATTTTTGGCATTTTGAATCTCCATTGGGAAAATATAATGTGTGCTGTTTCTAAAGCTTGTTTGGATTGAGATCACTTATTTTTTCTTTTCTTTCTTTCTTCCTTTTTTTTTTTTTGTGTGTGTGTGTATGGAGCAACCTAAAAAATTAATGCTCAAGGGACAGAAATTTGGAAATCCTTCATTAGGAGAAGGCTATTTAATGTCTGATAATACTGTGTTCAATCCCAAATTATCAGGAATAGCTGTGGAATCATGGGATGTTAATTGCACATTTACCTATTCCCCAGCTGATAAATGAGAATGATCATAGTACCACAGAGGACTTCTGTGAGGATTAGATGGATATGAAAAAGCTCTTAACGTAGTGCCTGGCTCTTGGTAAGTGCTCAAAATATAGTTACTGATATTATTTATGATTGACAGTGTATAAAGAAACATATAACTTCACTGTTTTATCAGTGAAGTGACATTAAAAGAGAGGTAAAAATATTATACATATCCATTTTGCACAGATGCCATTCCTTCTTTTAGTGCTAGCAAATCACTGAATGCTAATCAAAGCAGAGGAGGAAGGAAAATTGTGTTTGAGTTCTGGAAGGGAGGAAAAGGCTAGGAGCTGCCTTTTTATGACAGAAGCTAAGATGGGTAGGTCAGTGGCCCTATTATTGCAGAACCTAGGGTAGTTGGTGAAAATTTAGATAATTAAGATCTTACATTTTAATCAAGAACAGATGAGTACCAGAATTCACAACTTTTTAAGATGTCATTTCCAAAGGTTGATCAATATCAGTTTATAGAAAGGATACCAGGAATTGCTGCTCCATTCCTTACGAATACTCTTTTCTCTAACCTACCTTGTCCTCTTGCCTCACTTAGATTGGATGGCATTAAAGATAGGGCATTATGCCAGAAGATGACTTTTGGATGAATTAATTATTTATGCTTTATCTTCTTGGGGGAAGAAAAGGACAGGGGAGTTTGATACAGCCTAGAGAAATAATAATGGCTCTATAAAGAAAATAAACATTTCTCTAGGATGTATGGTTTTACAGTATTAAACAATAAGTCAATATTTTAACTTTCTTGTGTTTTGGCTACTAATTTGAAAATTATGGTGTTCTAACCTTTAAAGACTTTGATCAAGGAAAACTATTGTCTATTTAAAATCACTAGTAATTGGTTCTCCAGTTTCTTCTGACTTGTTCTTTATTTTTTTCCATCTCCCTGCTATCCACCGAAGGTCACTGAATTAGTAGACAGTCAGGGAAGGACATACTTTGCATATTTCCAATCCCATTAGTGCTCATGTGATGATAATGCAGCATGGACTCTTCAAACCAGCTTTTTCAAACTGGAGTATGTACTATATTTTGTCTCTGAATATGTTGCAGGAGTTACTCCAAGAATGCTGCACTTATATGCTATTATAAAAAATACGTAGTTAAGTACCTCTTATCTTACCGTTTACATATTTTAATTTTTCTATGCCTGGTTACCATGGTTTCCTTTTTAATGAACATCACTTCATTTTAGAGGATCTCCTACCATAGACACACTATGGGTTCCAATCTATTCATTCTGTTTGTTAAACTTGGAAATAGACCAACTCTTTAACCATAGTTAGGACATTGAAAGTGCGTCATCTTTGATGGGGGTAGATAAAAATGGTGATTTTTGTGGCTTTATAAAATTATGAGACAAGAAAACTTATTTCATAGCTGTTCCAGTGCAATTAACAATCTCTCCTAGTTCAGATTCTTGCAGGGTCAAATATTAACTATGTTAGGACTCAGCAGTTGGATAAACAAACTGATAATCAAATGGTGATGTTAAAATGTGGGGGCTCTTTGGTCGAGATTAATCCTTATGATTAGGAAAATAACTACTGGTAAAACAATAACATTTTAATAGTAATTTACAATTTACTGAAACCATCTAGTTTGTTCCTTACCATGATACACTAAGCTGGTTATAGCTGATTGATTGTTTTTGAGACAGTATTGCATAATAGGTAAAGTCATGACATGGAATTAAGCCTGGGTTTGAATTCTTACTTGGCCACATGGCAGTTTCATGGATTTGGACAAATTATTCTCCTAATCATTAGTTTTATTGTGTTTAAAATACAAGCAATAATTATGTCTACCTGATAGTATATTGTAAGGATAATAAAGAAAATATAAGTATAGACTTCAGAGCAATTTGAACACTCAATTGTGGTTCCATTTGCTATTACAAAACTTCCTTTTTTGCTCCATCATCATCAACTAAAGTTTACTTTGCCCCAAACCAAAGATGTACTTTTTAGAAACTATAATCTCTTTATTTGCTTTTGCTTTCTCCTGAAGGGCATCATCATCCTCTCTATTACACAGATGGAAAAAGCATATGACTGTATTTAACTCATCCCTTTCCAGACCATGTATAAGTAGTTGCCAAGATCTGCTGGTACCCTGTGGTCAGCTCAGCTCCAGCACAGATTCTCCAGCTTCTGTGTGCTATCCCATATCAGGGCCACCTTGTCACTCTTCGTACCATCAGCTGGGCAGTGGATTCCAATTCCTCCTCTTCAGATCAGCCTAAACCCTACCATCAGTTATATTTTTTCCATAAGTATGTTTCTTCCATGTTTTCTTGCCTTCTATGATTTATTTACTTCATCCCTGAAGACTTAAATCCTACCCTTGCATCTAACATGCTGTTCATCAGAAATATTAATTATCTTTTCCTAAATTTTTATCTTTTTGAGTCCTTATTTTGTGCCAGGAAGTGTCCTAGGTGCTTTGACAAATGCTACTTAGAATACCTGCTTCTCAGAAGCACAGAATACCTGTGTTAAGGGAAAATATTATTATCCCTTTCTGAACATGAAGAACCCAAGGTTGCCAGATATTAAGCACTTGGCTAACAGTCATAATAGCTAGATGGTAAAGCCAGGACTCTCTAATTCAAGAATCTCTTAAATTCTAAGATAAACTGTTGTTGGTCATGGTTCTGCAGAGAAACAGAACCAATAGGACACACACACAGTGGTATTAAATTGGCTCACACAATTATGGAGGCTGAGAAGTCTCGAAATCTGCTATCTTTAAAATGGAGACCAAACAAAGCCAATGGTATAATTCAGTCCTAGTCTGAAGGCCCCAAATCTAGGAGCACCTTTGCCCAAGGTCTGGATAAGATGGATATCTGAGCTTAAACAGGCAGCACATTTTCTCTTCCTCTGCCTTTTGTTTGTTTGTTTTATTCAGGGCCTCAACAGATTGGATTATATCCACTCTCACTATGGAGGACTATCTTATTTATTCAATTACCGACTCCAAAGTACATTTCATCCGGAAACACCCAGAAATGTTTTTTTACCAGTAATCTGGGCATCCCTTAGTACAGTCATATTGGCATACAAAATTAATCATCATGGCTGCCTGTCCTTCAGTACTTTGCCCTCGTTCAAATTTCTTTTTTCCTTATCTTCCCTGTCAAAATGCATTTTTCTCCTCTATTTTTATAACCAATTGTCTGTGCATATGTTACAAGTCATACCATACCTTGTTTTGTAGTGAAGCTTTTGTATATGTAGATAATTCCCGCTACTGGGCTCTCAGTAAAAACTTACAATGTTTCCTTTTCAACTTTTATTTCTAGTATGTCTTATATATAAACCATGTATTTAGTAAATGTAGTATTTAACTAAAATGAATTAATTGCATTGACCCAGTGCTCACAGCTATTCAATAGCAGAGCCGAGATTTGGACTCAGGTTTCTCCATAAAACATAATACAATAGACTGTAAGAAAATAGATGTGGATTTTGATTCTATTTCTGCCACATTGCAGAACTGTGCCTTTGGGTAAATTACTTGACTCTTTCTTTATACATAAAATGTGAAAGTAATAGCTATATTACAGAGGTGTTGTGAGAGTTAAATAGCTAGCATAGGGGAAGCACTCAGCATATGCTTGACCCCTTATATGCAAGTAACAAATAATTGTTCCTTTCCATCTGTCCCTTTGTATTATATAAGTATATAAGAAACAGGAACTACAATACTTTTTTTTAGCAGATATTATCATGAGAGTGAAAAACTACGTGAATAAACAGACGAACATTGACCCAAAGTATCTCTTAAGTCTTCTGTGAAACATCAGCAATCCTTGAAAGAACTCTCGGCATTTTAGAAGGACAGGGAGCCAGTTATTAGTTAGAACCAAGACTGATAAAACTTCAGTTTTATTCTAGTTAAACTTTATGTAGTTGGTTGACTGAGAATGATTACAAAAATAAAATCAACAAAGCTCAGTCCAGAAGAGAAAATAAGAGTGGAGTGGAAGTGCACTGGTATGCATGCGTAAAAGGGGCTGGCATATGATGGGTGATCCTGAGCAACCTTTACCATGAAAGACCAGGTGACAACTAGAACAGGAGACAGAGAAGGCCAGTCACAGAACAGCCATCTACTCTGGCACCTGAGTTACTTGGGTCTTCTCTATGAAGTAGATACTGTATTCTGCCTCCTAAATGTCATAAGAAAACAAAAGGAAACTCTATTTTATGAGTAGAAATTATCTAGTCTTTGCTAATATGAAATTTATAAGATTATTTCAGATAGGGACAATAATAAGCTTAATTTTTTTAATGAATAATGTGCTCTGGAACAGAATAATATAAATCAGATTTCAGAGGTGACTTAAAATCATACTAAAGAGATATTTACTTGGCAAATATCATATGTCAAGAACAATGCTATAAATTTAGATATAGTATAAAAATGGTATAAAATGATCCCAAATATCTCTGAGTCTGCAAGAAAGAAGATGAATAATCACAATTTGGTCTATGATAGAGAATAATAAAAACATGAATAGCATTAACATTTTTTACAATGTCTAAATACTATGCTAAAATCTATGTATAAATTCATTTAATTTCCACCCAAACCTTATTAGGGTAGACATTATTATTACTCTCAGTTTAGAGAGAATAAACTCAAACAGAGAGGCCATAAGCCTTTGTCTAAGATGTCAGCGGTAAAATTTGATCCTAGTTCCAAGTCTGTGCTTTATTTTATTTTATTTTAATTTTTTTACAATTTCATAAACAGTTTATATATTTTTTTCTTTTTAAAAAAATTCTGAATATTATGGAGTACAAATCTTTTGTTTATATGAACTGCTTTTTATAGTTAGTGTGTACTGTATCCATTAGGTGTGGTTTTTCCTTCCCCTTCTCCACCCTCCCACTTTTAAATTCTGGATACACTGCCCTTCTAAGGTGATATTGAAAATAGGGTTTCCAAAGTGGAAAACATTATTCTTAGTAAAGCATCACAAGAACGGAGAAAAAAAAAAAAAAGAAAATAGGGTTTCCAGATAAAATACAAGATATCAAATTAAATTCAATCTCTGTTAAACAATAATGTTTTTTGCTACATATGTACCATGCAATATTTGATACATATCTACTCTAAAAAATATTCATTGTTTTGCTAAAATTTACATATAAACTGGGTATCCTGTGTTTTTATTTGCTAAGTCTGGCAATCTACTTGGAGGGCACGAGAGCCCTGCTTTGGCATAAAGAGGCCGTAGAAAAGGCAATTATTTAAATCATTTGATCTGATTTGAAAGCCATATTTTCTTCCATTTCATTTCTCCAATTGCACTTTTAATTTATGTGAGAGACATCGTGCTGCATCATGTACTTTCCCCTGCTTGATTTAGTTAATATTAAATCAAAAACATATTACTATGCCAAGAAAAACTGTGAATAAGAACAATAATCAAACATATCTTATTGGTTACTATAAATCAAATGATATAATGTACATGTAGTCTTATACCTCAGTCAAAGGCGATGTTGGAAGCAGTGGGGTTGTTATGTTGGTGATGAATACTAATGCTTTTGCTATTTCTATAGTTGGTATTAAAATAATAAACTTACAGTATTGATTCTTGCAATAAAATCCTGATATCAACAGGGCAGGGGACATTTTGATCATTTTCACCATGGATAAGCTTATCAGGGAAACAGAGATCATAGCTGTGACTCAAGTTTTCTCATTGTGATTCAGACCTGTTAGTCTACTTATTATACAAGTCTTAGCACATACGGGCATAACCATTAACTTTATGTGTTGGCTTGAGAGGGCTACAGGTTAGCTAGTTAAGCATTATCTCTGGGCATGGCTATGAACGTGTTTCTGAAAGCAATTACCATTTCAATTGGTGGGCTGAGCAAAGCAGATGGCCTTCCCCAATGTGAGAGGGCAATATCCAATCCACTGGGGGCCTGAATAGGACAAAATGGTGGAAGAAGGTTAAGATAACTCTGCCTGACCAATTGAGCCAGGTCATCAATCTGCCATAGCATATGATGGTCCTGGTTCTCAGGACCAGAGGGAGACTGGAATCTAAACCATTGGCTCTCTGGCTCTCAGGGCACTGAACTACATCCAGGGTGGATTCTCTGGTTCTTTGCTTATAGGGGGGCAGACTGTAGAACTTCCCAGCCTCCAGGATCTCATAAACCAGTATCTATCTATCTATCCAATTTGTTGCATTTCTTTGGAAAACCTTGACTAATACAGCAGGACTATCTCAAACTCCTATCTGGGGTTCTCAGTTTTGTCTTTAGAATGTCTTTATAGGAACAGACAGACTAAAGTCATACATTCAGTTGAAACTAGAAAGTAAGGAAATTACATTGAAATTGTGCTCTTTTAAGACAGAAATACTTGCATTTACCTTGCATGTTGTGGAAAAATAAAAATAGCGAAGTGTCTTAAATGTATTTTATTCATATTTTATGCACAGTTGAGGGAATGTTCCTTGTTTGTGTTGAAATATTGTTGTGGAGGTATTACATATGTATTTGAGATAGGAGCTAATTGTTATTGGAAACACCATTGGGTCATTGTCTTCCTTAAATTCAAAAATTTCATTAGATGGGTTACTTACTGAGTATTTGGTGGGTTAGGCACTTTACTCCTATGCACAATCTCTGTAAATCCTCCTTACTACCCTGCAAGGCAGGTCTTCAAAGTCCTATGAGTAAACTAAGGTTCGGGGAAAGCTACATCACTTGGCTTATTCCGAATATATGGTCCCATATTGTCATGTCATAAAAATGATGTTTTATTGAACAATTTTTGTTGTATGACAAAATGCTGGTGATGCAGTGATAAACATAAGATGAGGGATTTGCAGTGTTGGTATAGTGTATGCTTAGTTAAAGGAAACAAAGGCTGAGAGGGGAGGACCGCTTAAGCCCAGGAGTTTGGGGCTGCAGTGAGCTATGTTCATCCAGCTATTGCTCTCCAGTCTGGATGAAAGAAAAAGTGAAATTCCATCTCTGGCAAAATAAAAAATAAAAATATAAAAATTAAAACCCAAACTATCTATATATGAATTATCCTACATTTAATACAAATTACTCCTATAATAACAGAGCATTCACTAGTGAAAAACAGGCTAAAGTACAAAAAAAAACTATGAAATCAAGCTGTTTATGAAACAATCTATTTTCTCAAACACTTGAAGAGGATGAGAAGTAGATACTAATATTGGAAGATATTTTATTAAAATTAGAATGTTTAAATGTAAATTCTTTCATTTGGAGAATATTTTTGAACATTGTAAAAGTTGAATATATGTCTCTGTGTCACTATAATGGTTCCTCCTGTTCATCTCACCCCAAATGTGGATTTAGGTTATCTCTTGATTCTCCAAAGCACAGATGACGCAGACTATCATGCTTAACAGCTTCACTAATGTAAAAGAATTTTAAAGTGGAAAGTATTATGTATAACTTTCCAACATGCAGTTTATAGGCACAGAAATTCTTGAAACCTTTGCAATAATTTATTTCATAACCCTTATTGGGTCCAAAGGCTGTTAGGTGAAAATCCCAATAGAATCAGTATCAGTATTTGGAATCTAGAGGATAAAGTTTTGTGTTGGACTTTGAATTATCCTCATAAATGTATGATAGAGAAATTTAAGAGGATATATATGAGGTTTTACCATATTACTTTGTTTAATGCCTCCCAGTGATTCCCTGGCAATCAAAAAGAAGTTCTGCCTCCTCCAAAGGGCACATATACTCTACATCCTCCCTAGATCACCTGGCCAGACTCTTTTCCATTCATTCCTTTCCACAAACTCAAAAACCTAGTCATACTAAAATATATGCAATTCTCTGGCAAATAAATACTGTGTCTCAGAACCTTTGCTTATACCATCTCCTCTGTCTAAAGGCCTTGTCTACTCTACAACTTAGCTAATGTTATCAATAAAGTCTTATTAAAGCCATGTTTTTTTTTTCTAAGCCCAGCCAGTGATTGCTGTTGTGATTGATTTTTAAATGTACCCTTTATTGGATTATGTAGAAGATAGCATGAAAGGAGAAAATGTTGACTTTAGCTGTAACCCATCAGAGTTCCTATCTGAATCATGCCATGTATTACTATGTTGGCTCTTAAGCCCTAGTTTTCTCATTAGTAAAAAAAAAAAAAAAAAGATATCATAATAATAATGCATTAATCAAACTATTATGAAGTCAAGGTGGAAAATCTGTCGGTGTGCAGTACAAAGTAATTTAATAAACAATAACTATTATAATTTATGCTATTCTGATCCTATATTGGACCTAATGATTTTTCTGTTCTACTCCAAGGTTAGAAGATGTCTGGAGCTCAGGAATTACAAGAAATAAAAATATATATAATAAGAACAGTTATGGCTTCTAGGAATGATTTTCCAAGTAATCTGAAAAAGAAAAAAACTTCAAGAATATGAATTATGTCCCTAACAATGTACTATAAAAACAATGTTCCTTTCATCCCAGGACAAGAGGTTAGTGACAATGCTGAGTATGTTCTTTGGCTCTCAAACACAGTTGATCACTAGTCATATGAAGAAATAGCTTATTAAATTTGAAAAACCAACAGTTATTTTAGAATACACAAAGTTAATGGGAAGAGTGAACAGAGCTAATCAGTACTGTAGATTTACAAGGAAGTTCTATAAATGGTGGAGTAATTATTCTTCTGGCTGGTGGAAATTGCAATTTTGAACAGCTACATCCTTTACTCATTAGAAAAGAAGGAGAATGAAAAAAAGTGCAGACACAAATTTCTTTTTCTTTTTCTTTCTTTTTTTTTTTTTTTGAGACAGAGCCTCAAGCTATCACCCTGGGTAGAGTGCTGTAGCATCACAGCTCACAGCAACCTCCAACTCCTAGGCTCAAGTGATTCTCCTGCCTCAGCTTCCCAAGTAGCTGGGACTACAGGCCTCACCACAATGCCTTTTTTGGTTGCAGCCGTCATTGTTGTTTGGTGGGCCCGGACTGGATTCAAACCTGCCAGCTCAGGTGTATCTGTCTAGCCCCTTAGCTGCTTAAGCCACAGGCACGAGCCTGGACACACATTTCTTAAGGACAAATCTCATCATTCAGCTTGTGAGCAATGTACGGAAGGGAAATATGAGAAAGAGGAAGACCATCCTCTTCTGACATCCATGAAAGGCTAAGTGGGAAAATGCATATTATAATGCAAAATGAAAAAAAGTCAACAAGGATTGGGTGGTTTGCAACAGAAGAAATGAGAAAGGTGGAAGGAGAGAAACCATTTTGTACTGTGAGACAAAAGAGTAAGCTAGGACTTCATCCTGGAAATTGCTTCAAGAAGTATCGCAGTCAAAAAAATTATAAAACGGGCGGCGCCTGTGGCTCAGTCGGTAAGGCGCCAGCCCCATATACCGAGGGTGGCGGGTTCAAACCTGGCCCCGGCTGAACAGCAACTAAAAAAATAGCCGGGCGTTGTGGCCGGCGACTGTAGTCCCAGCTACTCGGGAGGCTGAGGCAGGAGAATCGCTTAAGCCCAGGAGTTGGAGGTTGCTGTGAGCTGTGTGAGGCCACGGCCCTCTACTGAGGGCCATAAAGTGAGACTCTGTCTCTACAAAAAAAAAATAAAATAAAAAAAAATTATAAAACAAAAATACTTTAATTATTTTATGTGACCTAAAATAGATAGCAAAATCATAGGGCAAGTTCGTATTTATGTTTTTCTCTTTTAAAACTGTAGGATAATTACAAGTAGTCCACCAACCTCTTTCCTAACCAAAATAAATAAGAGCTGGGAGTATGCAGGTGGCAGAAAAATTGGATTGGAAAGTCTTCCTTAAGGAAGACTGCTGAGAAATTTTTGAATTTTCAAGAAAATAATTGTATAGCATTCAGATAAGGCATAGAAACTATCCTGAAGTTGGCCAACAGCCTAGTGATAGCTTTCTGTAGAATAAAAAATGAAAACCTCTGTTCTCCTGGTCTAGTTATGTATGGCTGTATTGCAAACCATCCCCAAATTTACCAGGTTAAAATAGTAGCATTCTCTTATTCGCTCATACATGAGGTAAGGTTTGGTTGAGACAGCTTCTCCGGGATCCACCAGACATCAGGGGAGGCGATTCTTCTGGGGCTTAGAGGATTCACTTTCAATGTGGCTCACTCACGTGGCTGAGAAGGCAGACCAAGGCCCTCTGTTATTCTCCATTATAGGTTTCTCCAAAGGCTGCCTGGATTTCATCATAACATGGAATTTGGCTCATGTGAGTGAGTACCCTAGGAGACAGAAAAATGGAAGCTGTCAGTTTGATAAAGACTGTACCAGAGACTGACTCACCTTCACTTCCACCATAGTCTCTTCGGCAGTCCTGGAGCTCAGATTCAAGGAGAGAAACATAGATCTCTTCTTTTAGAAACAGTCTAAAAGAAATTTGGGGATTTGGGAAGGGGGGGGCATGTTTTAAGAGTACTGTATCTCTCCAAACCTCCCAGCAGTCAATGACAGAGTTAGAATTTGACGCAGGCTTATTTGAGGCCAAAGGTCATTTCACAGAGGCTAAAACTAACTTAAGGAGAAATACAGCAGGTTTAAGTAATTTGTCCATAAGGAAAGGGAAAGTGGCTCCAATGTCCTTAAATTAGCTGCCATACTATAAGTCATAAGTGAAATGAGCCAGGGCATGGCATGGCAGGGCACATTTAAATTATGATACTTTCTATCAATAAACTGCTTGCAAATAAAAGCAAATTCTGATGTAGATTTGTGGTTTTAGCAGTGTGCATTACTATTATGAGCTAAAGTGGCACATTGTGGGAACAAAAATCATAATTTAAATGAATAAACGATATACAGGTTAAAGCAATTCAGAGCCATCTGTTTCTGTGTAAACAATGCCTCTTTTACAAAGATACACATTATTTGGGTTGAGACCTGACTGGCTGTTTGTACTGTTTCTAAGATTATAGCCTGCTGCCTCTCAGTCAGAAAGTGGACTTTTCAGTGCCCTACATCATATACGGACAGAGAGTAATAGTTAACTGTCTGAAGCTGGTCTTTTTAAAGGTATTAGGCTAGTATGTGAGGCAACTCAAAAAAGAATCATATAAGATTTATAAAACTTGGCAATAAAAAGAAAGCTGGGGATTTGATAAGAGTTCATTTACCTGGCGGATTTCAGATTTTGGTTTAACTGTGAGCTTCCTAGCAGCTAAGACAAAGAAAAATAAATTAGTTTTTTTGGTTAGGAAATTTTTTTTTCAAAAGTTAGTGTTCTGAATTCATCAGTTTAAATAATTTCTCTGTTTCTTATCTATTAAACTAAAATAGCAAAACACTTGTAATCTAGAAATGATCCCATTGTGTGATTTTCTAAATAGAATTGCTATTTAAAACTTAGGAAGTACTCTAGCCAATTTTGGATACATTTTGAAATGAGCTAAGAGGAAAGTTTCACTGTAGTTTTATCTTAAATAACAAAAAATGCGTCTTAACAGTCCCTTCTCACCACCCCATACTGTGGTATGGTGTGGTGTGTTGTAGAACCAACAATAAATCATACTATTTATTGAGATATTTATTTAGTACCTCTTATAAGTCAAAGAAATATGTCAACGTGTTAGGCATTATCTCCCAACTAGTCAGGTAAATGTTATTCCCTTTACATCAGCGGTTCTCAACCTGTGGGTCGTGACCCACAGGAACTGTATTAAAGGGCTGTGGCATTAGAGGTTGAGAACCACTGCTTTACATAGAGAAACACAGGGCAGGGCAGAGTATTTAAGGGACTAATTCTGCATGTTGTCATACACTTAGAAGGATAAGCTGTAGATTGAGCTACAACTCACAAGTACTTTTGTTTTGTTTTTGCACAACATTTTTTTTTCCACCACAGATGAAAAAGCACAAGAAAGTATAGAAGGGCAAAGGTCAGAAGAGGAAGGATTTATGGGAGGAAACATGGCACGGGGTGACTTAGGGTGGAGGAGATGTGCAGGAGACACGGGAGTCTCCTTCAGATTCTGTCCTCTCAGAAGGCTGCATTTTCCTTCAACTCATCAAGGCAGAATCTTCTCTTCTAGGGGAGACTTTCCAGTAACTTACCTGGGGGGAACTTCTGAAGGACGGCGGCCAGGCCAGATCAGCTGGTGCTGTGTCATGCCCGCTCATGATGGCCTGTGGAGACTGTCCCTTAGGGCACATGGGAGTCCACGAAGGCAGCATTGCAGCCTGGCTCTCTGGCTTTTCTCTGAACTCACGTATCACTGCCTGCTTTGATTATTTGATTCTTGGCTTTTGCCGACTTATATTGCTGTTTTCCTTGGTAAATGATTCTCCCTCTCCCCTCCTTTTGCCCTGGGGGAAGAATCATGATGTAATACTTCTGGAATTCCTGAAGATCCCAGCGAATATGCTCCATATGGCAAATGCTCACTGGATGGAACAGTGTGAGGGATTAGAGGGCCTAGGAGTCTCCCCCATGTTGCTATTCTCTTTGTATCAAACTGTGCGGATTTCTGGAGAGTTTTAGAGTACACAAGTGATTTCACTTTAGTAATTTTCTTCCATCCTCACGGCAACCCTGCCAGGCAAGTCATAATGATTATATCTATGTTACAAAAGAGAAGCTGAATCTTAGTGTGGTTAATTAAGTTGGCCAAGGTCCCATAGCTGGCTTATAAAACATTTCTTGCATGAATGAAGGAAAGAATAAGGTACAATTATGACTTGAAACCAAGTCTCTGTAACTTCATATTTAGTGCTATTTCCAATATTCTGTTTGGCACTTTGACATCTCAGTTAAACTAATTCTACCAAAGAATTTATTGTTTAAAATGATTTGAAATGTCATAAGCCAGTGGTGGGGGAGAGGGGACTGTAAGGGAATAAAAAAAAAATAAAAAGCACGTTTCTATTTTAATAGGGAGCACAGATGGGGTAGGCTAGTGTGGGGCATATGTCTAGCAACTAGAAGGTATACGTCACACCCTCAAACCTAACACTGCATTATTGCTGCCTCCTGTGCTTGTTAGGTCAGCTTTGAAGAACCGATTTTCAATTTCCCATATTTCCCCCTCATTAAAGACTTTGAAGAATATAAGGAGAGAAGTGTCTGTAAATCGTTTCTGATCTTTCTCCCTTCCTCAGCTCTATGAATAGAATTGTCTTTTCCCTAAGCTTTAATCAGTATCTCACTGAGTAAGTAGTGACAATCAAAGAGAGTTTTAATACTTTAACCCATTATACTTAATTGGGCTCTTTAAGTTACAGGAATAAATAGAAATGGATGAACCTTTAAATCCCCCAGCACTAAATGCTGTTTACCTGACTCATTTCAATGAATCAATCTCCGCATCTAACTGTTCTCACCCCATAACCCCCTTAAAAAAATAAGACTGCAATTATATGTATGGTGGCGGATCATTTCTTGCTAGCAATAATTATATAGGAGAGTTTGAATCTCATCAGAAGGTCTAATTTGGAGTAATAAACCTTCTCGCTAATCTTATACCTAAAGTCAACGGCCCCGCTCAAATGTTGATGATAATGCAGAAGCCTAAAATAACAGACAGAATGAAAGATAACCATCACTCTAAATTATTTCTGTGCATAAGTATAACATACACTTAGGAGGGAAACTGTCTCTAATTTAAACTTAGAAAAGGAGAATTTGTTTTCTGTTTAGGATGTTAGAAAATATCACTCAAGGCACCAGGCCAACCTTGAAGAGGTATCATTTGAACCATGACAAATGATAGAACTTTAGCAGGTGAAGACTGATGGCATTCCAGGCAGAAGAGACAGCAGAAGCCAAGTCAGCAAAGTGGGAGACCACATGGGAATGGTAATGACTTCTGTACGAAGTCATATTTTTGAAGGGGAAATGGATTGAAGAGAAGGCAAGCCTTCTCCTTCACTCCACATGTAGAGGACTGCTTGAGGTGTTTCAAAGATTTGGCTGCAGGGCTGAAATGCCTTGGGCTGTGTGTGTGTGTATATATATTAAAATATACACTTTTCACTGTTACTATTAAAATATATATATATAGTAACAGTGAAAAGTGTCCCTACTGGGAAATGAATAGATCAGTGCTTTATACAGAGCTAGATCTGTAACAAGATCTGGAGGAGACACAAATTGTAGGTGGCATGGGAACTGAGGAAAGGGTGAGGCTAGAGTTAGGCAGTGGTCTTTACAGTTTATTATAAAGTTAAAATTTTTGAAACAGGAATAGTCTCTGGGGGGTGATGAATTTCTGGAATTAGAAAATGATTATAATTTCAAAGAGAAGGATAAAAAACTGTTCTTACAGACATAGGAGGACCAGGTTGAAAAATGCAGAGAGTAAGAGGATCCACCCTAGCCAGAGTGATTTAGGAGAAATGTTCTCATACCCATGTAGACATGTCTTACAGGAAGCTGGGGCAGGTGGTGCCAGTCATTATGGAAGGGCAGGGTAAGGGTTAGTGATTAGTGCCTACTGAGGGGCTCAGACAGAGCTGGTAACCCTAGTCTGTGTAGAATTATGAGAGAAGAAGAGATGGAAAAGTATGCTACTTTAAGAAATGTCTAAATTTATCAGACCAACAGAAGAAGAGGCAGGGAACAATAAGCTTCCAGTTTCCTAAGAATTAAGGAAGAGTCCAGGAAGAAAAGTGCCATGAAAATCAAGAAAAGAGAAAGGAAATTCTTGCTAGGTGTTCCAATAAGAGAAGAGTTGAATAGATTTGGCAATGAGAAGACCACTTGTAATAATTAAAAAAAAAAAAAAATTCCAAGTATAAGTTTGGAAGTAAAGGCCTGCAGGTTAAGATTTAAAGTGTGTGCCCTTTAGGAAGTTCACAGTAAATTTAAATGATATTAAATAGTTGTTCAACAGTGAAATGTTGGAAAGTGATAGAAAAGTATGGCTGAAGCATGAGGGAGCTGCAGGATTGCAGAGTGGAGTTCTAACTATCTGGGAGCTATTTAGATTGCATCTTTAATTCTGTTTTTTGGTACAAAATTGAGATTTGTATATGAGAGTAAGAGAATGAAAAATAATGAATGGGAACAACATGTATTAAACATTAAACATGTTTTATAGGCTAGGCATTTGTACTAAGACTCTCAATAAACTATCTCATTTAATCCTGAGAGTATCAAGGGGAGTTTAGCATATTTTACAGTGAAAAATAATGCTCAGTGATGTCAACTCACTTTCTCAAGGTGATTCAGCTAATATTCACCATAACTATCATGATATTAAGTCAGTGGTCAATTTTCCCTTTTATATATTCAATCCTCAAATATCCCATGAATGGCAATTATGGGCCATCTGGTCTACTGGCTGCTTAGAAGTACAGTGGTTAACAAGATAGAAACCACCTCCGGCCTCGTACTACTTATAGTCTGAAGACACAGCCAGAGGTCAAATGGGAAAAGCCACCTCTTGATTATAAAGAAGTGAGTAATTCACAAGGCAGGTTGAAATGGAAGATATGTGACAAAAGTATTGGCATGGGAAGATGAGGTTTTAAAAAACTGTCTTTTAAAAGAAAGAGCCATGACTTTGCAACCTCAGAACTGGAAACACTGAACATCTTCCTCCCACTTCTGTCCAGTTTCAGTTCTCTGAACCCTTCTCTCCTGCACCAACCTCCTCTTGCACGTACCTCCGTTACCTCTGTGTTCTGAGCCTTTTCACATGCTTTTCCCTCGGATGGGATGCCCTCTCCTCACATATTAATCTGGCAAACTCCACTCAGCCCATTACCCTTTGCTGTCACCTTATCTTAAGATCTACTGTGACACAACCAGGCACACATAGATAGGCCCTCTGACCACCCACTCTGTGCAGAACTCAGGTTAAAAAATTGCACTATGATAGAGTGCTTATATTACTTCTCTCAAGTAGAATCTTAAAGTCAGAAACCACGCCTTGCCATCTTTGTATCACAATGCCTGGCACACAGGAAGACTAGAAGATATGTGTGGAATAAACAAAAGCCTGGGCATGTTGATTAAGGAGCATATCTTTTTAATAACCATAGAGGTGCGAATCGAAGCTTTTCTAGATAGTATTGTGGGAATGTTTTTCCATGTGTCATGACCACATTCGTTTTGCATATTAGTACATTACCATAATAATAATTCTCCATTTGCAGCTTATGCGTTTGAAAATAAATTGCCTTGCCTAGGAAATAGGAGGAGGAAATATTATTAAGTGACCATAATTGTTATGGCTTTAACAGTCACCTGGATATTATGAAATCTGAACAGAAAAATTCAACTAAAAGATCTAAAATGCTTAGTCCATTATTGAGTATGCTTTCTTGGAGAAATTCTATTTTTAAAAAAATATTTTTCTATTCCACAAAGCTGTATTTTGTTTAACAAGAGCATGAATATATCCTGGGGTGAGCTTAAAAAAGTAGAAGAGCAGATCCAATGCCAAACAGTTATCCCAGCTCTGAAGCTAAAACTGCTCAGAAGAGACCAACGGCACTGGGGACAAGGCTAATATTGGCTCTGATTCCATTCTGGTCAGTATCAGTGCACACATGCAACCCAGCATATTTAGAATGTTGCTCTCTTTTTGCAAAAACTTGGCTAACTTCTGTTTCCCCTATTCCTTAGGGTACACCCATTCTACAAAGCTTCTATCATGTTCTCTCAGACAGTACTTCTGTTATGGTTGCATCCATTTCATTTTACTATAATTGCTTATAGGTCAGTAATTTATATTAACTGGTGAACCGCTCAAAGTCAGGGACATGATCTTATTCATCCTTGTATTCCCCAGTGCCTGCAACATCGCCAGCTCCATGGAATGTGCCCAATAAATATTAACTTGACATATCACAACCATGGTTCTAAGGACTGCAAGTGACTCAGTAGTCATAAAGTTTTTGGCCTTATACTGAATTATGTATTTGCCTGGTTAAAAGAGAACATTATATAATAAATTTTAAATGTCTTGAAAATATAGACCATATATTCAGCCTTGTAGTGTTATTATTCATTTTGTTAGAAAAAAAGTTATCAAGAACTTTCTTTTCCCTTTATATTTTCTGCACATTCTAGTTCACTATTTCAGATGTGAATTGTATTCTCATCTGATCAAGAAATATCAAGAAAAATGGAAATATCAAGAAAATTAGAAATATTCATTTTTCTTTTTGTTTTTAGTGTTTAAATACATTGTCTTTTATGAAGCACCTACTATGGAGTGGGTATTTTGCATAAATTATTTCTAGTTTTCACAACAGTGTTGCAAGGCAAATATTATAGCTATTTTGGGGTATAAGAAGCCATGGCTGAAAGAAGTTTAAAAATTTCAGAATCTGAATTGTCAAAACACATCTGAAAGAGGCATATTGAATTCAACTATGAATGTGGTTGGTAATGAAAAATACTAATAATTGGTATTGTAGGATACCAACCAATTATAGTAGAATTCTGATGATATGAAGGTCCTGGAGCTGACCTTGTACCATGGGGAGACACAGGGGGTCAGGGGTGGGGCATACAAGTCAGTCAAGATGGTACAAGTCACTCAGAGGTTTTAGGGTAGGAACTATTTACCAACCTACAAAGTTTAAATCATATGGAAGCATTCTGACCAAATGGCTATTATGGTTAAGGGGAAAAAAATAAGGTATGAGTAACTTCTGGGTAATGTAGGAGAGAAGAAATTTTTTTTTTTACAGCACCTATAACAAGAGGCAGATTAACAAGAGAAAAACATACAGTTATTTAATATTAGTCTTACATGACACAGAAGCCTTCAAAAATAAAGACCCAAAGATACAAGAAAATCTGTGTATTTTTATAAGTTTGATAAAGAGTGGAAAATCATACAGAATTATGATTGGAGGACAAAAGGCTATAATCTAATAATGGCGGTATACAGGGAGGAACTTGGCAAGGCCTCCGTTTAGACTCTTTTCTTTAGCATCCCTGTGTCTTTGAAAAGAAGGATGTTCCTTTTCTCCAGATATGGGAGGACACCTCTAGAGTGAAGGTTTTCTTCAGAGGAGCATCAGAGAATTCTTATAGGGCCTGATTCAGGAAACAAGGTAAGAGTCATTTTCTTGCTTTTGTTGTTTCCACAAATGTCAAGCTACCACATTTTGGAGTGGCATGTCCTGAGCCCAGCAGTATTTAGGCTGCCTCCTTGCCCCCAGCTTCTGCATGGTAGCCGCATGAAAGCATTCAGTACCTGAATTTTCACACATCTTTTAAGATTACTTACTTTGTGAGTTATCTGGGGGTGAGGGGGAAACAAATCAAAACAACATAAACTCGATATATTCTAAAAAGAACTCTTCAAGTCAAGGGTTTAGAGAATAGTAAGAAGAATGTGATAATTTGGAAATCCTGAGGACAACTATGGCAACATTTGACTTCAACTGATGTAAGAAGACTAGTACTGGGTTGTTGAAAAAAAGGAGGACAAGATAATAAAGAATAAAAAAAATCACTTGATAGGGTGGTGCCTGTGGCTGAAAGGGGTAGGGCACTGGCCTTGTATACCAGAGGTGCTAGGTTCAAACCCAGCCCCAGCCAAAAACTGCAAAAAAAAAAAAAAAAATCACTTGATATATTCACACTTGCATAACTCACACGTTTTGGGGTATTTACTATAAGAAAGGAAATAGCTTAGTCATATAGTAATTGTTTCTCCTGTGTGATTTCTAATGGAATCAAGCACGTCTTTTCACCAGCATCTTTTTCAGTATTTCATTGCAAGATCTCTGGGTAGAAATTAGAAGCCTTATGATAAAGTTCATAGCATTTTCACTAGGAAATGGCATAATCTTTCGATGTATACTTTAATTATTTTATTAAATCATTTTATATAGAAAAGTTAGACATTATCATGAGATTAAGTTCTTGAACAATTTCATCGGCATCACCTGACTGAGGGTCTGAACGTGAACTCCTAAACTACAGAGCTATTCTTATCATAGACTACTACTCCAGAAGATAACACAGGCTTGCTTTTCTCTTAATTGAAGCCATTTCACAATTTCAGTGGAGTCACTTGTTTTGTGCCTGAGTGACTTCTAAAATTTTTTTTTTTTTTTGTATTCCTAAAATCAAGAATGAGAAAGAGAAATGAAACATCCTTCCCTGTTGGTTCTATCGAATAGTCTGTTCCTAATACAGTAGAAGCTCTGTAAGTTGACCACCCTAGGGACTGGAACAAACTGGTCAATGTACAAAGGCGGTCATCATAAGGAACTTCCATTGAATACATGTGGCACATGACTGGTCTATGAAAATTAGGTCAACTTAAGGAGATGGTGAATATAGGGAGGTGGCAAACTGTAGAGGATTTACTGTATACACCAAAAAGGACCTAACACTATACTGTCATTTAGGTTACAGCCATAAGTTTTATTATGAAATTTCGTAAGAGATGCCTATAATTTTTAAGGTAGAGCAGTCTATCCTATGCTCTAAGACCTCCTTCATCAGATCTCTGAGCTTGACCTGTGCTTCTTCCTTTAGAGCACCAGGCCCAGCTGGTGATCTCATCAATCCGAAAAGCCTCTGGGGTGAACTTCAGCACACCTGGCTTGCATCATCTTCACCTGAAAAGATATTGTCAGGTCAAGTTTCAGAGAAAAGGCAAGAGTGCTGAGGTCAGAAAGACAGCATTTCCAATCCAAAAATAAAAAGAGAACAAATAGTAAACATGTTCTTTTTTTTTATTTTTTTGAGACAGAGCCTCAAGCTGTTGCCCTGGGTAGAGAGTTGTGGCATCACAGCTCACAGCAACCTCCAACTCCTGGGCTTAAGTGATTCTCTTACCTCAGCCTCCCAAGTAGCTGGGACTACAGGCACCCACCACAATGCACAGCTATTTTTTGGTTGTAGTTGTCATTGTTGTTTGGAAGGCCCGGGCTGGTTTCGAACCCACCAGCTCTGGTGTATGTGGCTGGCACCTCAGCTACTTGAATACAGACGCAGAGCCAGTAAACATGTTATGAGAGCGTAAGACAAGATTGTTAGCAAACAAGAATATGACTAATTTATGAAGACTTAAAAGAATTAAAACATTTTTATCCTGCCCTGCATTATCCTGCATTTGCATCCAAAAAAGCCCCTCCAAAAAATTCCATGTTAAAAACTACTTGTCTAGGATAATAGCCAAAGTATTTTTTAAAAAAATATTTGCTGCCGGGCACTATAACTCATGCCTATAATCGTAGCATTCTGGAAGGCCGAGGGAGAAGGATTGCTGGGGTTCAGGGGTTCAGGAATTCAAGACTTATCTGATTGAAACTGAGTCCCCTGTCTCCACACACAGAAAGAAACAGCAAGGCTTCGTGGTTCGTGCCTGTAATTCCGGCTACTCCTGAGGCTGAGGCAGTATGATCCCTGGAGCCCAAGAGTCTGAGGTTGTAGTGAGCTATTATGATGGCACTGTCCTCTACTTAGGACACAAAGTAAGACTCTGTCTCAAAAAAATGTATCATTTTATTTGTAAATAATGTCAAATTTACAGAAAAAGTAAAATAAAAATGTTGTACAAAGAACACTCAATACCCTTCACCCGTTTACCTGTTGTTAACATTTTGCTTTGATTTATAATTTCTGCATTCTTTCTGGACATTCATGGATACATTATACAAATTATATATTTTTAAACCTAATGACATCAATATGCATTTACTAAGAATAGGAAGATTCTCTTAGATAATTATAGGATAGATATAAACTCCTATATAAAATTATAGTATAGTCATTAACTTCAATGTTAGAGTACACCGTAAATTTGATTTTGATACATGTGAACTATAATTAAATCTCAAGGCCCATCCAAGCTGACTGAATGGACCTCTTTTGGGCACGGAGACCCCAGAAGTGCCCTAATGCTGGGAGAAGAGAGATTTGACATCTCTGCCTTCTTAGAGATATCCTGTGTAACTCATTAATAGGCCTAAAACTATATAAGACAAAGCTAAAAGCATCCTAGAGATAATCACTTTACTTAACACATCACTTGAGTCTGGGTACATATTAGATATATGCCTGGTGCCTTGTCTCTGATTAACAGACTTCCTTATCTTAATTTAAAACACTCCAAGCCTTTAGACAAAAAGCTTTCTTTCCTCAACCAATTATAAATCAAAGAATTTTTAAACCCACCTAAAACCTGTAATGCCCTTCTTCAAAATGTCCTGCCTTTTAGGTGCAAACCAAAGGACACCGTCTAGGTATTGATTTCTGACTTCTGTGTAATTCCTGTCTGTGTGCCCTGTGTGTCTGTGAAAGCAAACTGTGACCCAACCACAAGGAGAGCACTTTCATGTGACTTGTGGGTGTGGATGGCTCTCTGGGCCACGGTTGCACATATTTGGTTCAGAATAAACTTCTTTACATTATTTTACAAGAATTCTTTTCCATTGATACACAATATTTTCACTCACTCTGTCTGTATTCCACAACTCAAATATGCCCTTGACAGCATGAGTCACTACAAAAGTTTTGAGACAGACTGTGTTATAGTCCCTTATTTCACTTCCAAGAAGCACAGTCAACAGGTCCCTTCTGATTTCACCCGTGCATGTTTCACCTTGCTCGGCTTAGCAGTGTTGCTCAGCTTCATTTGTTTCTGTCCGTGCAGATTTTACATTTCTTGATTGTTTTGGTATTCTCCAAGTCACAATGACTCACATAGTATCTTTCCCCCTCACTACAATATTCAGTCTCAAGTTGGGTAAGTTCTTTAACCTGCAACTTGCCACTACTTTTTGTTTCACTTTTCTTTTCCACATTTGCATTTTTAAAGAATATAGCCTCTTCCCTAGAATAGTCCCTAACTTATAATTAATCGAATATTTCCTCATGATTAGATTCAGATCCCGTATGATGTTTTTCCCTTCTTGGGTTTCACATCCCAAGGCAAACAATGTTCATCTGCTCATTAGTTTCATTATTTTGATTACATAGCCAACATATTATCCAGTCTCCTCCACCACACAATTGCTATTTTATTCCCTTTCAACTAATAAAAAGTCTATGTCTATATGGAGATTCAGGGATGTCTTGAGATTATGAAAATACCCTGATCATGAGAATTTTCTACTAAATTGAGCATCCTTTAGTGTTTCTTGCCTGCTACAGTTTGCTATCTTCTGTGATGGGTACAAATTATGATTTTTGAAACTTTAGCATTTGTATTTGCTACATACCGGCATTCTACTATGAGCAAAAGCTTTCTCTCCTCCTCTTACCTATCTATCACCTATCTTGATTTATCTCTGTGTCTGTCTATGTATCTCTCTAACTTCAATGGATTAAACTTAGGGGCTATCTCCCTCTAGTAGGAAGTATAGTCTTCATTTATACCAAGTGGATGACTTATTTTTGAAAAAGGAAAAAGTTTTTCTTTAAAAGATTTAGTCAATTTGTAAGCTACTTCATATATTAGTTTGTGAATTCATGCATTGGTATGGTAAAATGTAATATGTGTCAGTTAAGTGGCTTTGTACTGGAGATTGTTAACTCTAAAGAACCTATATAAATATTCTAGACAATATTTATAGTTATTCTGTATTTTAATTAAAGATCAATTAAAATGCATAATCTTTAGAATAGTATGGCTGACTTAATATGAAAATATTGATATTTCAATATGGGTATAATATCTTATTCAGTATCTCAGATAAATAGCAAAATTACAGTCAAACCTGTTTTTTCTCTAAAAAGATGACTTATGGGTGGTGTCAAAGATTCAGAATAAGACCATTGCTTAAATAAAAAGCAGAGGAGTTCCCCTTTATAAATGCGATATTTTCACTTTTAATTCTTCCTTCAAAAACCTGATATGATCAAGGCACTGAAGAGAAAACCATACTCATTAATATCTTTCTATATCTTGTAAAATGTTAAGTCATCTGCTGCATAATAATGTTTCAGTCAATGATAGAGCACAGAGATGATTGTTTGATTAGATTAGATTATCATATTTTTACTATACCTTTTCTATATATGTCTAGATACACAAATACTTGCCGTTGTGTTACAACTGCCTGCAACATTTAGTACAGTACCATACCGTACAGGTCTGTAGTCTAAGAGCAGTAGGCTATGCCATGTCCCCTAGGCGTGTAGTAAGATGTGCCATCTACGGTTGTGCGATTACACTCTGTGATCTTCCCATAATGGCAAAATCACTTACAAATGCATTTCTCATGATGTATCCCTATCATAAAGCCACATATGACTGTAGTCAGAAACAAAAAAGGCCCTGATGGATGGCAAAACACCTGTACTCTGGTAGGTTTTGTACTGATTAGTCATACTTATCTTGTTAATTTTCGTGGTAGAAATTCTTTTTATGAAAGGTGTAAATGAGCCAAGAATTGAACACATAGATTTTATGGACACAGTCTCTAAAATGTTGAAACTGGGAGGTCTCTGGGTTTCTATGGGCATGACCTTAACTCCCCACCCCACCCCCATACCTTCCTGGAATTATCTAATGATTTAGACATTGGTATAATAGGAGAGGGCTTGAAACTGGAAACAGTATTAGCGCAATCTGAGCAATTCTGAAATACATATAAAAGATTTATTTGTGATTTCTTCAACAATGATGTGAGATAGACATTCATACCTATTACTAGATGACAAATCTTTGGTTCAGAAGAAAACATAACTTGGCAAAGATTATAGGGCTGGTAACCAAGACAGACTCAATACCTGGCAGGAATCTGTCTCTCCTCACTGCAGAGGTGTCTGGTACCTGGACTGGTGCCCAAGTCCAGTGTAACCAGCTATGAACTCATTTGCAACTGTCTTGCCAGGGAGATCAGACTCCAGGAAGATCATCAGAGAACAGCTTATAGGACAACAAAGATTGTCAGGTGGCACCTTCCCCCTTCCAGGGAAAAGCTTAGTCCAAGGCTTGACAAACAACTGTGCATTGTGCATTATGTTTTTCAAACTCATTTCGCATCCATTATTTAATTTTACCAGCAATGAATCTCATTAAACATTTGTTCTATTAAATAATCAACTTGATTTACTTTCATTAAACTAATGGACAGGAGTCTGGAGCACAAGATAACATCAGACACCACCAGCCACAGTCCTGACTGGCTAACACATCCTATTAACTTTTGAATGCCTTCTCTGCAATCATATTAAGCTGTTCTTTGTGCGATGCCTTGATTCTCCCCACTCCTGCAGCCATCCAGGTGCTGCCAGCCACTTGATAATTGGACCAGGGTCTGCATATGGGTCTTGACAGATTCATCCTCATGATCCTGTGGCACTTGGTTTTAGTGAAAAAACAAACTGGCAACCATTTCAGTCATGTAAGGGCTGATCTCCCTTTGGCAGCAGCTGTTTGGTAAAGCTGTCAGGAGGTAGACGGTATTGGCATTTGGAATGTGAGTCCCCTTCTAGAGAAGTGGCTGTGTTTTCTCCAAGTGTGTCCATAAAATGCTGGCATGAAGGAATGGTTAACAAAATCCACTTCATTTTTATGCAGGTGATGTTTGTGGTCTGGAAAACATTTTTTTTTTTTTTGTATCTTTATTGGGACAGGATGAAACCAGCGCATTGTACCCCTTGATTGCACTAATGTACACAGCTATGATTTAACAATAAAAATAAAATAAATAAATAAATAAACCAAATAAAGCACATATCTTAAAAGAAAAAAAAAAAAGAGAGAATGGGAGTCCTTTCTGTGGTTAGGTAATTTTGAACATGTTACCCACATAGCAAGTGTCATGAAATATGTTTAAAAATGCCCATTTAGCACCCATGTGGTTTTAAGATGGTAGATGTTATTAAAAAAAAAAAAAAAGCAGCAATGTCACAGCAGAAGGTTGGCTAAGTGTTCTAATGTGAAACTGATGATAGGTGTGCTCAGTATAGCCCAAGCCTGGTGGGGTTAAGAAAATTGACAGGCTAGATTCAATTTTGAGGATCCAGAATATTGGTGGATATTAAGTGATGCTTAAGTTCATGAATATTTGAGTCACACAACCAAGTTTATTTTTGATAATATGAATAATTTGTGTTAGCCAGCTATGTCTGTATCCACTCAAGGCTAAACTTGCAAAGGGACCAGAATTCTGTGCCAGCTAGTCAGAGCACTGACAGCTCCTTTGAATTATACGTGAGTTGCTCCAGGTTTTTTTTTTTTTAATTTTGGATTTCCTTTTAGCAGGTTCTTGGCAGAATACCTTTGTGACTTTATTCTAGTAGATATTACATCTGCTGGCTATGGAGTCAGAGAGTACATAGCAGCTGAATTCTAGTCCCTGACCTGCTAGTTACTGGTTATTTGACTACAAGCAAGTAATTCAAACTAAGTAAGCTTGGGTTTCTGTAGTACTAGAGTGGTAATGGTCATCATCTCATGTTTAGGTATTTTCAAAGCTTTGTAGATGTAAAACATCCACTACAGAACCTAGAAAATAATAGCAATTCAAAAAATCATAGCTACCCTTGCCCCTTTATCATCACCATCATTTTTTAAAGATTTACTCTAATTTTAGCTATCTATTTATTAGATTCCCAAGTTCCCCCTTTATGTTTTAATTTGGAAAGTATCCTATCCCTTAAGGCAACTTCTGCTCATCTATGGCATCATGTATAGATTTTACAAATCTAACTCTCAGAGGGACATCCTTCACCTATGTATTGGAAAACCTTAATCTAATTATACATATGTATAATCAATAGTATATACACCCATAAAGGAAGAAAGAAATATATAGAGAGATAAGCAGGGTTCAAAAAATGAACTTATATTATACAGTGATATTCCTTTACAGTGGATTAAATTTGACCAGAATCTAGACATTCACTTTCGTAAAAGGTAGAATAGCCACCATTTATGAACACCTTCTACCTGAAATGCAGAATGCCTCATTTTGATTTTAATAATATCCCTGAGAAGTTAGAGTGTTGTTTTAGTTTTAAACATTTAAAAAATGGGATTAAACAAATTTAATTCAATTTTTGACTTTATACAACTAGAGATGCCTTTTCTGTTTATGATACTCTACCTCTTAGAAAACACAGCCATTAAGTATTGAGATGTACAGTTAAAGAAGGGTTCTTATTTTGAACACAGTCATCCAAAGAGGCTTTATTTCAGTTTGCTACTAAGCTATGTTGAACCTTCCCACATCCTGTGTATTACTGCTCCATGAAATAGAAGACTCTTGGGCTATGGCATGGATTTAAGAGTGAAAATTCAGATCCACAACATTTGTAACTTAAGCTCTGCTGAGAGATGAGACAAATAAATACTCTTGAAATTTTTCATTATATTGTTAGCCATCTAATGGCAACAGAGAGAGACAAAATACAATGCTTGTCAAATAATCATTGAATATGACTTTGTTGCAAAAGGGTTGCTATTTCAACTAACATAAAGGCAGCTCCTCCTATGCCTCATATCAACTGTTCTCTATACCAAACAGCTAGAATCACAGCAGACCTTTTTTATTTATTTGTAGCGTGAAAAGCCAATAATATTTTATAAGTAGAAATTTTCTTTCCAGGTCTTAAAATAAAAGAGGATTTTATGACTATAGCAGCATTTTAACAATAAACTTAGACTCTTAGGTGAACAGTCTACCTTCCCAAATAGAATATTTACTGAAATCAGATGTAAATAAAAGACAGCATTCCTCCCTGGAAACTAAAAATGGTATTCCTCTGATTATATCAAGGTTATGAACCGAGTACAAAGCATGTCTAGGCAAATACAAGATAAAAATCATAAAATGTTTTTTGATGTGCTAGGGACTGGGAATTCAAAAGATAAATGCAGCCCTTGATATCAGAGAAGCCATAGCACACTAATTAATTACCATACAGTGTAGTAATTGGCATGACAAAGGCACCTTAAGCTGTAGTAGAAGAGGGCAGGGAAAATCATGAATTGAGAATTGCTGATACAATAGAGAGCTGACCACCTAATTTTCATAGACCGGACATGCACCACATTTACATGTAGTACAGTAGCCTATTTCCTTATGTCGATAACCTCCACAAGCTGATCAGTTTGTTACAGTCCCTGGGGTGGTCAACTTACAGAGGTCCTATTGCATTTGGTTAGAGTTGCTTTTGAAATAATCAAGTGCACTAAACAATAGCAACTGGATATAAAACACAGGAGTAAGTTCTTTGACTAAGACTTTTTTGGGATTTTTATATTAAATAGAGAATGTGTTTAGAAATAAATAATTTAATTGAAGTAGCAACTAGCATTTGTTGAACACTTCCTGTTTATTAAGGATGGAGCCCGGTGCTTTACGCTCACAGCATTAAGTTTTTGCAGTAGCACTTTGAAGTAGATACTTTTCCGGTTTAGGTAGTGTTACTCAGACAATCAGAAGAGGAACTGGGATTTCAACCATAACTAACTAAATTTAGAGTCTGAACTTTGGACAAGGTGTTTCAATGCGCAGCTTTAGCAAAAAGAAATAAAGGCTCTGGTAGGGAGTTTTGGAAACCAAGTTTGCTAAATTAGGGGTTCACAAGCCTGCTTAAGATTCCTACAAAGATTGGCTTTGAAGTAGAATTATCATAATCAGACTTTGCACTTGCTTACTGTGTGATCTTGGGTACATTATTCATCTTCTCCCAGCATCAGGGTTTTGTCTAAAAAAGAAATGACAGCAGCACAAACCTTACAAAAATACTGACTGGTTTAAAGTAAAACATATCTCAAAACACCTATTCTGAGCTTGGTATGTAGTAGGTGATCTGTAAGTGTTTGTTTCCTTCCATTTGCCCTTTCCTAAAAAGAATTCAGAAAAAAGTTCTCACGGCCTACTTCAGTGAATGACTTAAGGGTTTTAGATCAAGGCATCATTTACCTTTTTCATGTTTACATGGATGGAGCTGGAACATATTCTTCTTAGTAAAGTATCTCAAGAATGGAAGAAAAAGTATCCAATGTACTCAGCCCTACTATGAAACTAATTATGGCTTTCATATGAAAGCTATAACCAAGTTATAACCTAAGAATATGGGGAATAGGGAGAGGGAGGGGAGGGAGGGGGGAGGATGGGCAGAGGGAGAGGAATTGGTGGGATTACACCTGCGGTGCATCTTACAAGGGTACATGTGAAACTTAGTAAATGTAGAATATAAATGTCTTAACACAATAACTAAGAAAATGCCAGGAAGGCTATGTTAACCAGTGTGATGAAAATATGTCAAATGGTCTATAAAACCAGTGTATGGTGCCCCATGATTGCATTAATGTACACAGCTATGATTTAATAATAAACTTTTTAAAAATGCCATCAAGACATAGGTGGCAAGAAAAAAAAAGGCATCATAAATTCAGGGATTCTTTAAACATTTTGTTAAGTGCAAATTCATATTCAATAGATTTGGCATGGGGCTTGAGACTTCCCTTTTCTGATAAGATCCCAGAAGATGGTTATGCTGGTCTTCTATAACCACACTTCCCTCAGCAAAGTTTTGTATTTCTGTTGTGTGTTATATTAACTACCCTCAGCTCCAAGTCAATTTCTTCCTGCTTTGCCTTCATCCCAAGCAAAGAACAACTGTTTTCACAGTCACAGATGGTGGCAGAACTGGACACCTTCCCAACACACTGAATGCTTGTTATTTGGAAGAATAGTTGAAAAGAACAAAACTCACCTAAACAACTATGATATGACTCGTGAGCATTCCTGTACTGTATAGTATTATCAAGGGATTCAGCTTTTGAATAGGTATTCCTTAATTATTATGACTGTCACTGTCATGTCCCTAGGAGCAGCATTGCTATCATCCTTACAGTCATCACATAGCTTTTATTGAGAACTTACTGCCCACCAGGTACTATGTATAGTGATGATGTCCATAATCTCAACCAACCAACCCCCACAATGTCCGTATGAGTTAGATACTATTTTTTTTTTTTTTTGAGACAGAGTCTTAATATATTGCCCTTGGTAGAGTCCCATGACGTCACAGCTCACAGCAACCTCAAACTCTTGGGCTTAAGCAATTCTCTTGCCTCAACCTCCCAAGTAGCTGGGATTACAGGCGCCCACCACAGTGCCTGGCTATTTTTTGTTGCAGATGTCATTGTTGTTTAGCAGGCCCAGACCGGGTTTGAACCTGCCAACCTCAGTGTATGTGGCTGGCACCATAACCACTGTGCTATGGGTGCTGAGCCAAGTTAGTTAATATTATTATCCCCAATTCTGCATAAGAGAAGGAAACTTAGAGACGTGACATAGCTTGCTTAGTGTTAAAGAGCAGGACTTGAATTCAAAACTGGGCATATACACCACAGCCCATATTCATAACCAATGTGTGACTACTACTTCCATTCATTTTATTTAAGATAATTGATCACAACAAGGTGTATAGATACAGCAGGTATGTTGTTTCAATTGTACAATTGAAGACACCGAGATTCACATACAATAAAATAATTTCCTCAATAATTGGGTCAAAGATGAGAGTCAGATTCAAGTAAAATTTTGTAATTCTAACTTTCATTTTTCTACCATATTTTTAGGATCCTATCAACCCATAAAAATAGGGTTGATAAATTATGAAGTCCATATCCACGTGCGTTCCTATTTCACATATGCATTATAGAGAAGCAGATCTTTTCATTTCACAGTCTATAGGTCTATAAATATTATTCTCCTCTTGTTTCGATGACCTTGAGTTCATAATAAGGTGGTCCAATTTTCAGCTTTGGTTCTATTTTCCCTTTGAGCTTTATCTTATTCCTCCTGCTTTTCTTTATTTCTGGGAATGATTTTTTACATTATTAACTACATAGCTTTAGCCACCCTTTGAAGAGGGCCTACTGAGTAATAATCTTTCACCTTCTGGAGTCTGGCAAAGAATATTTTAATATTCTTAAAATATTACTAGCTGAAGGGGTGTTCATCTTCAGCTCAGGAAAGCATTATCGCTGTATTTCTTGGTTCCTTTGCTTCACTCTTTCTGTTTATTCTTATTTTCTTTCTTTCTATCTTTTACTCTGTTTTTTTCTTCCTGACTTTCTTTCCTGTGTCTACCTCTCTTGTTCTTAAGAGGTGAACAATGTCTTCCAATTTAAAATTTCACAATTGGTTTGCTGCATTTATAAATGCAATGTGACCACATGATATTATGTGAGGAACTAGTTTTCTCGGTTCAACAGAGCCGGCAAATATTTTATCTTTACCTCTTGTCGACTGTGTAATCCTGGGCAAATTGAATTCTCTTAATGTGCCCTTCTTTAAAATGGAGGTAATAATGTCTTTTCCACAACACAGATAAAAACCTAATATTGCCTGAGACAAAGAGAAGGTACACAAAGAAAGTTCCCCTTTAAAGAAAATGGGCAAAAAAATCAGGCCCAGGCATTCTTTTTATCTTCATAAATTGGTGTGGCTCTATCTTGTACCAGATTGTAAAATTTCCATTGGCAGAGCCTGCTTCTCACTCATATTTTGTCCCAATTGCCCAGCCCAATATGTGATAGATGCTCAATAAATAGGATATTTGTTAAATGGTGCCGAGAGAAGCTGGAGTGAGCCAAGCACACATACTTCACCACCAGTCAGAGTGGGTACTCCCTTTTCACTTTTACCCCCAAACAGCCTCGGCTGCAAGAAAGCCTCCCATTCAGCCCTTTGCCAGCGAGAGATCTTTGGCAGGATTTTCTTCTAAATTGGAGCATAGAAGAAAAAACTGTTCTACCAGCTGCCAACAACAACTTAAAAAACTTGAATGTTTAGGCAATTACAGGTTTCCCATGGTGTTCTCAATGCTCTTTTCGAGGATAGTATTTTTTTACATCAACTGAACAAAATTCTCAAAAAATAACGCAGTACTGCAACTCCAGCCCACAAAGATGTGAGAGAACATGATTTTGCATTTTCTTTCTAGAAGCTTTTTTTACATTGCTTTTGAGGCACTCATGATGACTCCTGGCATGCCGATGTTCCAATGTTCCCACCCCATGTGCCCAGGGTCCTGCTGACTCTACATCCTGTCCTCGGGCAAATGTATCCCTTGCCCAGGCTTCAACCTTCATTGCGCCCAATGCCTCTCATATCTGTGATCTGGCTACTAAACTTTACCCTACCTGCCCGCCATCTTTCATATGTTTCATGAAAGTACCAGAGGCATCCGAGCTCATCACAGGAATGAGGTTTATGTTCCCCACCTACACTTGTTCTCTGTCTATATTTGCTCCCTTAACAAGTGGCATAAGCAGCCACTTAACCCTCACGACAGCCTTGTCAGTAGATGTTATTACCTTCATTTGGCTGAGGAGGAGCCTAAAGCTGGAAGAAATCAAGTGAATGTAAAGTAAGAAAGTTGGTCTTTAGTTCCAGATCCTCCTATTCCATAGACAGTCACTTCTCATAAGCTTTACCAAAAAGGAAAAACAGAAAGGGAAAACGTGTTGAGCCAATTATAAAATTTCTAACCATTCTCTCATCTGTCACTTAAATGAACCTATGTCTTGCTTCCCTAGACCACCCACTCTGCTTAGTAAAATCATAAATGGAATAATTTTATGGAATTGAAAATAATTGAATTCCTGTTATTTTATTACATTACATGATGGTATTTGAGATTATATTTGTGAGCACTCTTTCTTCAGCTGTTGCTGAGACAAAGTCCTTACTAATATAAAATAATTTCATAATTTTGGGATGGTATCACTACAACCGTGGAAGCAGAAGTGACAACTTGACTTTGTACTCAAGGATAACACTTATTTGAGAACCAGTATGAGAAAAACACAGTTCTTATCTCATATTCAAGACATTGTTTATAAAGATAAAGCAGTTTAAAAATGCATAGTACTCCCATTATCCTCTTTATGTCATAGTCTAGGTCATGAATAATGTTGAAGCGAGACATTCTAGAGTCAGCTTAATGTGATCACATAAGGAAAAGGTAAAAAAATGGAGGATTTATAGGAATTTTTTTTTTTTTTTGCTAAGGAATTTGTGCAGTAGGAGAGATTCTCTTGCTTTATTGAGGAGAGGATTAATATTTGAGAAACTTGTCTATTATTCTAGATTACTATAAGGCTTTTTATTAAAAAAATTAAGTATTTCTATTTTTTACAATTTAGTATTGAGAAGGAATCTGATGGAAACAACTATCAAAGGTCCCAGTGGATTTCATATAATGAAGAAGATAATCCTGGGCTCTGTCAGATGTGTCATAGGTAAAAGGATGCCTGGCAAGGGAGACTAAAGGGAGGAGCCCTCAGGCCCTTAGATGGTCTACTCACAAGAGAGAAACATAAATGTACTCCATTGCCAGGAAGTCTTCTGCAGCCCTGCAGACTCAGAAAGTGAGATCAATGTGAAGTACATGGAATTAAGGTCAACAGATTTGGGTTTAGATTTCATTCTGAACCTCTTCCTAACTGGTGACTATGGGCAAGTCCAATATGTAAGATGTAACTCAGTTTCTACATCTGAAAATATTGTGGATAATATGTCAGTGACAGAGTTGTTAAAGTTTAAATACGTATTGCTATGTTTTTTTTTTTACTTTAAATCCCCTTTTATTTCCTCGATGCTATCTTTTTTTTTTTTTTATTAAATCATAGCTGTGTACATTAGTATGATCATGGGGCACCATACACTTGGTTCATAGACCGTTTGACACATTTTCATCACACTAGTTAACATAGCCTTCCTGGCATTTTCTTAGTTATTTTGCTAAGACCTTTACATTCCACATTTACTAAGATTCACATATACCCTTGTAAGATGCACCGCAGGTATAACTCCATCAATCCCCCTCCCTCCACCTACCTCCCCCCTCCCTCCCCTCCCTTTCCCCCTTCCCCCTATTCTTAGGTTGCACTGGCACAAAAACAGAGAAGTAGATGTCTGGAACAGAATAGAGAACCAAGAGATGAATCCAGCTACTTACTGTTATTTAATCTTTGACAAGCCAATTAAAAACATTCAATGGGGAAAAGATTCCCTATTTAACAAATGGTGCTGGGTGAACTGGCTGGCAACCTGTAGAAGACTGAAACTGGATGTATTGCTATTGTTAATACTCAAGAGCAACAGTTAAAATGTGGAAGAAACATACCCAGGTGTTAACTATTATATTGCTATTAGTCTGTCAAACTCACGTTGGCCAAGTTTGAGGAATTACCGTATGACACAGTGAAGTATTTAATGGGGACATATCCCATTTAAGAAATCAAAAACTCATTTGCTTTCATGCAAAGCGTTTTCTTCCCTAGTACGAAATACAGAAGCCAGGTTAACAAATACCCATAAATTAGGGAACATCAAAACAAAGCAAGACGGACAATGAAATCCCATTCCTAGGTATTTACTGAAGATAAATGAAAACATATGTGTAAACAGAGCAGATGTGCTCATATTATCCAAATACAGAAAAAATACAAATTTCCATCCATTGATGAATGCAATTTATAGATAGGTTTGATATACCTGTATAACAGAATACTGTTTGACAATGAAAAGAAACAAAATATTTACACACAAAAAAGGACAGATAAAACTCAAAAGCATCATGTTAAATTAAAGAGGCCATCTATAAAAATAAACTTCAGGATTTCATTTATATGAAATTCTAGAGAAACAAAACTGTATTGACATAAATGGTATCAATGGTTATTAGAGACCAGGAATAGAGTGGGAATGTGTGGACCACAGAGGGGCATGAGGGAAGGTTTAGAACATTATAAATAGATATTAAATATTATGACTGCTTTTATAATATATAAAATTTGTCCAAATTTATCAAACTGGACACACATGAATATTTTTGCATGTAAGCTATACCTCAATGAAGTTAGTGAAAGGAAAATAAAAAATAAAGCAAAAGATGTTCACAATATTGACTCTTTATAGTCAAACCAAAAGGTGTATTATTTTCCTGTTTTTCCTGTGACCAGATTATTCTAATATGAATAGACATGGCCAAAACACAGAATCTCCCTAACATCAGTTCCCATCCCGTATGGATCTTCGAAGCACCTATATACTATAGTATCTTATTGCCCTCATTTTGCTGTTGAGAAAACTCAAACTTGATGAGGTCATGCCACTGACATGTAGAACTGGACTTCAATCTCCTAGCATCCCTATCTAAAACCTGTCTGTATCTATCCCAGTGACCTCTTCCAGAGAGCAAAGGATGAGAAGAAAAGGGGGAAATGCTGTATCAATAACACACACACATATGCACATACACACAGAATAAATGCTTTAAGGATACTGAGAAAATTGTGTTCAATCTCTAATATATTCCTTCTATAATTTTAGCTGTTTTGCAAGTATAATTTATTTTTCCTAGGTTGATAGTGAATGGTGTTCGCAAAATCCTTTCTCTTATTCTGCCTAGAAATGCAGAATTATTTCCAATGTCCCATCCATTAGATTAGTCATCTGACTGAAATACAGCTAATGGAAGATGAGCAGAAGCAGTACTCACCACTTACAGGCATGATCACATACCCTTCCATATGTTTCCCTATGATTTTTGCTCCTTCCACTTGAAGAAGGAGACGGTCCAAGGGAAGCCTTGGGAACTGGTCTTGGTTCATGAATGACTGTATGGAGAATAGCTTCTCCCCTCAACACAAAGGGTCCATCCACAAATACACACTGTACCCAATTTACTCCTACCAGACTGGAACCAGCCTTCACTGTAATATAAGTAATACATAAACTTCTATTGTGTTAAGCTAACCACCCCTACAGATCTATTTGCCACCATAATCTAGCCTATCCTAGTTAATACAATAGGTTAGATTCCCTGAAACCAGGATTATCTTTTTTTGTTTGTTTGTTTTTCAGTTTTTGACCGGGGCTAGGTTTGAACCTGCCACTTCGGGCATATGGGGCCGGCGCCCTACTCTTTGAGCCATAGGTGCCACCCAGGATTATCTTTCTCATTTAGTGCTATCCAGGGTTTAGCATTAACAGGAATAACCTTAATTAAGTTAAATTTAACAGAGGTAATTGAGCAAAGAATGCTTCACAAATCTGGCAGCCCTCAGAACTGGAATAGCTTCAGAGAACTCCATTCTGCGATGTGGTCAGACAATGTTTATAGAGTAATAATGGAAAAGAGGGACAAAAGATGAGAGTGAGGTACAGAGATGGTGTCATTAGCGATAGTTCAACATTTACCTTATTTTGAAATTGTTTGAAGACTTGGCTGCCTACAAGGGCTGACGCTCAGCTGCTGTGATTGTCTGAACTCAGCTATCTGTCACAAAAATATACATCATATATGTTGTACTCCTATGTGAGGCATTTAGTTACTCTACCCTGTTAGGTTGCTGGCCTCAAGTAAGTGCTAGAGTTTGGAGGCATCTTCAGGCCAATTCAGATTGATATAACACTTGTAACATAACAGGGCAAGTAGACTGCTCTGCTGCTTTTATTTAGCTCTCATCAAAACTTGATCATATTTTTTCTATTTCAAAGTACAACCAAGTCTGGACATTTCATCCATGGTAAAGGAAATATTTTGCCCCAAAGTCTTCAAGTATTTGAAGTTTGCTTCCCATCCATGTGAAATCAGAGGGCCCTGGACTCTGGATTATCTATCTCTCTAACTTAATGCAAAGAAGTGTTTTTAAGGAAGAGTAGAAGAAGCCTAATAAAGATTTATACTTAAACCATGTCTATGAAGAATCTGTCTCCTAGAAAATCAAGTCACATCAGTGTTTTTAAACTTCCAGTACAGCCCCCTTCCCAGGAAGAGGCATATAATACAGGAGGGATTGGACTGCACAGGAGCACTGATGTCCCTGACACCATCTAGATTCCATTTTTCTTTCCCTGGACAATGTCCAGATATGCATTGCCAACACCAGTTTTCCTCTTTCTGCATTTTTCTAAGCTGCCATTGTTGACAACCTATTTTCTCTTGATGCATTTTTTCTTCTTTAACTCAGCTGATACCAATGAGTCAAATCTTGTTCTAACTTGGGAACTATTCCTTCCATTTAAGAAGACCATTCATATTTCTAAACCCATCCATTATGTGTTGATTTTATCAGTCAAACATTCAGAGTTCTCTAGAGACTTTCTGCCAATGATGTATTCCAACTCACTACATATTGATAGAAGAATCAAATGTAACAACTTAAAAAACAGAAGCCTTACCTCATTCAGAGTCTGTATTGCAGAAGTAATCAACTTAATGATTTGCTTGTGTTTAGTTTTGTTAGATAAAGTGATAAATAGGAAAATAACAGTTATATCTAGATTAAAATACTTGCTCAAAGCCTATTAGAAAGAGGAAGGTTGTATCAATTTGTTTCACTCTCTCACTCATGAAAAAAGAAAATGAATATTCCATGGTGTACATGTACCACAATTTATTAATCCATTCATGGGTTTATGGGCACTTGGGCTTCTTCCATGATTTAGCAATTATGAATTGGGCTGCAATAAACATTCTGGTACAAATATCTTTGATATAATGTGATTTTTGGTCTTCTGGACCTAGTAGAAGAATTTTAGGATCGAATGGCAGGTCTATTTTTAGATCCCTAAGTGATCTCCAAACATCTTTCCAAAAGGAACGTATTAGTTTGCATTCCCACCAGCAGTGTAGAAGTGTTCCCTTTTCTCCACATCCACATCCATAGCCAACATCTATGGTTTTGGGATTTCGTGATGTGGGCTAATCTTACTAGAGTTAGATGATATCTCAAAGTAGTTTTGATTTGCATTTCTCTGATGATTAAAGATGATGAGCATTTGTTCATGTCTGTAGGCTGTGTGCCTGTCTTCTTCAGAGAAGTTTCTCTTCAAGTCCCTTGCCCACCCTGAGATGGGATCACTTGTGCTTTTATTGCTAATACATTTGAGTTCTCTGTGGATTCTGGTTGTTAAACCTTTGTTGGAGACACAACCTGCAAATATCTTCTCCCATTCTCAGGGCTATCTGCTTGCTTTACTTACTGTGTTCTTTGGTGTGCAGAAGCTTTTCAGTTTGATCAGGTCCCAGTAATGTATTTTTGGTGTTGTTTCAATTGCCTGGGGGGTCCTCCTCATAAAATATTCAACCAGGTCAATTCCTTCAAGTGTTTTCCCTGCACTTTCTTATATGTACACCATGGAATATTATGCAGCCTTAAAAAAAGATGGAGATTTTACCTCTTTCATGTTTACATGGATGGAGCTGGAGCATATTCTTCTTAGCAAACTATCTCAAGAATGGAAGAAAAGGTATCCAATGTATTCAGCCCTACTATGAAACTAATCATAGCCCAAGAATATGGGGAAAGGGGATAGGGAGGGGAGGGGAGAGGATGGATGGAGGGAAGGTTATTGGTGGAACCACACCTATGGTGCATCTTACAAGGGTACATGTGAAATTTACTAAATGTAGAATATAAATGTCTTAACACAATAACTAAGAAAATACAATGAAGGCTATGTTAACCAGTTAGATTAAAATATTTCAAATTATATATATAAAACCAGTACATTGTACCTCATGATTTCATTAATGTACACAGCTATGATTTAATAAAAAAAGAAAATGAATACCATGCATTTTCAGTAAGTATATAAGATATACTAATTTTCTCTTTTATCAATTCATCAGAGGAAAAGCAGCATTGGGATTCCCATTCCTGTGGTTACGTTACGTTTTATATTGTAGGTACTTTGATTCACTTATAAGGTATTTCTAGAAGGTTCTCAAATATCAAATGAGATGTCTAATGAAATGACCTATTTAAATCACTTGCAAACTGGCGGACTAAATTACCTTTTGATAAATTATGTACAGTTAGGCCATGTATGAGGGCAACTCACAGTGCTGACCTTGCCAGAGCTTTCAGCTTCTGAAGGACATGGGACTCCATGCCCATGACTAAGGAGCCCGTGGGTAAAGGTCCTGATGTATTATGGCCAGGTTCAAGTCCACATTGCAAACAGAAGCAATTACTCTTTTTTTGCTGTATTTAATATTGGAGTGTTTCAACTCTCCTCATAGAATTAAAGGCCATCTGTAGAAGAAGGAATCTTTGGGACAATTAATTCAATCTTACAATAAGCTATAATTTCAATTAGCAATAAAGAATCTATTGTTCAATGTATCTGGTAATACATCAGACTAAATACACAGAAAATTTCCTAATCCTCAAGGTATATAAGTAGGAGCTGAATGACAATCTCTCAGTGTAACATGAGGTGGCAAGAGTAACTTGAAACATACTAATTATGTGACCTTGTGAAGGTCACCTAACCACTTCAACTTTTACTTTTATTTCCAATAAGTCATCTTATAAGCCCCTCTATAGAGGATTATTATAAGGAACAGAAATGTCTATAAGGCACCTAGGCAATAAGAGACACAGGATAGGCAGTGAAATATGCAGGTAATAGTGACTGTTTAAAACAAAATTCTTACACAGATTTGTATCATTCAGAAAATCATTACCTCTGGGGTCCTCTTGTTTGAAATGATGGTAACGTCACTCACTCTGTGGTGTTTTGGTGTGGATCAAAAAGGTAATAAAATGCAATTGCTTTGTGAACTGTAAACATTCTGTAAACATAAATAATTTTGCATTATATATGTCACCATCAGCATCATTGATACTGTCCTTTTCAATTCTAAATTTGCAAATCTGGATATGAGAGAAACAAAAGAAGAATCACTGACGCACACGGGATATTATTAATGTTTTCACCCAACATTAGAGTCTTCTTGTATTAAAAAAAAATCAAAGCAAACTATTAATCGACTTAAAACAAAAACAAAATTCTTGCAGTTTTCTCTTCATTCCAGTTCTCAAGGAATATTTCATGCACTAATCATCAGCAACATTTTAAGTCCATGCTGATCACTTATGGAAACATCTCCATTAATAACTACATCACACCTCCCTTATGATACTACTGAATCAGTTCAAGATCCTTCCTCCCACTTCCAGTGTCAATGCTTAACAAATGCGTGTAATAGGCCCCACCTGATTTAGCTGTCTGGCATTTTAGACTTTGACTACTTACATTTTTTTCAATTAATGTGTATGTACAGCTTCATAAATGTCTTATTTCTTTCTGATCATAATCTTTGTTTCCATAGATAGAGATGATATTCAGTATTCTCCATGTGGTCTCATTGAAGCCTTAGGGGATCTGAATACGTTAGCAATAAAACAATTATTTTTTCATGCCATCAAGTGTACACTCTCCAAAACTTTAAAAAGTGAGTATTATAATAAATAAGAACAATAAGAAAAGGGAGCTGATTTGTGTTAAGACCAAGTCTCAGTACCTGGGCCCTAATGTACTAATTAATGTAAGAGACCAACTTATCAAACAAGTGTTATGAAGATGACTTTTGACTAACCTTTCCCAAAATTCAGAGTCCTAATTTGATTAGGAATTATTCTGTAGATTTTTGCCTACCAGTATAGATGTCTTTGACATTTTTGAACATAAAAGGGATAAACAAATTTTAAAGATCAAAAAAGCTATATGAAAAATTTAAAACAAAACAGAAACAGTCCCTCAAGGTAAAGGAATCATCTAGAATATTATGAAATATGAATTTTTCTAAACTGAAAATTCACTTCTGTGCATGGAAGGAAAGAAGGAAAAAAGGGAGGCAGGGAGGGAGGAAGGGAAGGAAAGAGGAGGGAAGCAGGGGAGGGAGGGAAAAAGTGAGAAAGGTTAAAACGAAAGCTGAGCTGAAATCTCCTTCTTTTTCTGGAAAAGAAGGTCCCCATGGAGAGCCTCCTTATGCCTTGTGTGGACCTTCATTACTAGTCACCTCAGTTGTGAAGAGTCAATATTCCCTTAGACAAGGAATGAAAACAGAACAGAAATCCATAGATACTCGCTATTGTCTCTCTGCATAGATGGTTTTATTGAGCAAACTTCATTCTACACGGATTTTCTGCCTCACTGTCAATAGTTATGAATGTTGTTGATCTATCAATTTACCATCATCCACCCATCCACCCAGTCTGTCATCACATATTCATTGAGAATCTACTGTATGCTAGGCATTATAGAAAATCAGTATAAAGAGATACAAAAAATACCGTACTTATTTTCAAGGGTATACTTTCAAGTATAACACTTGATTTTAAGGGTACTATATATCTCACATAGGCTTTTAGGGAGACCAGGTAACAATTACATGCTAAGTTATAGTATGTTGTCAAAGCCATAAGAATGGGGAAAGAAGTGGCTGAATATGTGTATATAGAAACTAGTCATTAGAAGAGTGGACAAAATGGATCAATTATGTTTCCATATGGCTCAATTTAGCAAATCTTTTGGCATACCTAATTTAAAAAGAAAATGAACAGCATATCCAAATATTTTAGACAATGGAAACCTACTTTGTTTTAAGTTTGCTTTTGTTTATCACAAAGCAATGACTAGTAATTCTTTGGAAATTAAATTTCAGATGATGAGAAGCTATTTAATAATTATAAACCAGGGTAGATTGTGGACAGATTTAAATTTCAGAAAATCCATGTTACATCAGTGGCAGAGAAATTGTAAAAAATTATGTAAGGGCCAGAGAGGGGAGCAGTTAAAGTTCTACACATTCCACATAAGGAACAAAGAAGTCTTAGGAACAAAGATAGTAGTAGTAGAAAGGAAAGAATACATAGAGAGCCTGTCAGTGTTCAGAACTTCTGGTGGGGTTAGACTATATAGAAAGTAAGGGAGAAACTGGGAAAAAAATAATGTGTGTGTTCAAATGTATTAAATATGAAGAGCCTTGGGTATGAATGTCCAGTAGGACATCCTGACATTTTGCCTAGGAAGTTTTCTAGGGATAGGGAGAAGTGACAACTGTGGCAGTAGATATTTTCCAGAGTGATAAAGGCAAGAGTCTAAGCTTCTTCATAATTTAGCAGAGAGCAGGTTCTGATTAAGGAGACTACCTGTTACATGTTGGATATTTAGGACATAGTGAGTGTCTCCACTCACTATGAATGTTCTCTGGTATAGGTGCTTTATCAAACTTCCCTCCCAAAAGTTCAGGAGGAAAAAAGAGCTAATATATTATTTTGCCATTTACAAAAACAAAAGCAAACAAACAAACAAAACAAAAAAAGTGGGGGGGAGAAGAAAGGCAGAAAAGAAAGCCAAGTGCAATTATCCTTTTATGAGGTTTTAAACATCCCATCTCTGAGATTTCAGAGTCTAGTAAAATTTTTCTTACAAGTCCAGTTTAGATGTAATTTATACATAGAGTCAGCCCTTGTATCTGTGCATTTAAACAACTTTGAATCAAAAATGTTTGGAAAAAAATTATCTTTGTACTAAACATGTGCCTTTACATTATATTAGGTGTTAAAAGTAATCCAGGAGCAATTCAAATTATGGGACAAGGGATATGCATAGGTTACATACCAAAGCTCTGCCACTTCATATCAGGGACCTGAAGCATCCACAAATTGTGGTGTTTATAGGAGATTCTGAACCCAAGCACCCACTGATTCCAAAAGATGACTGTACTATGAAGTTCAAGAAAGAAACAAGAATAAAAAAAGTATGTCTGCAAACAAGGGCTCCTTGGAGCCTTGTTTTTTTCAGTGACATGTTTTAGAAATTTTATATTTTGCTATGAATTCAGATGTCTAACAACTGTTTTATGTTAACTATAAAAATATTTTTCCCTTAGGGGAAAATTCCCTGGGTAATGAATCAAGTAAAACTGGGCATCAGAAAGTAATGGGAATATTTGACTTTTGATTTCACTCCCTTTTATATTTTGGTAACTGCATCCAACTGCAATTTACTGTGATGACAGAGGCAGGAGGGAGATGTGGTCTATGGCACAGAAGGAGGTTGGACGTGCGGACACAGGAGCATGCTGAACCTCCGGTAGGTTTTTGTAGTAGTGGAATTAGGTCCATTTCTATTTTGAATTTGATTCTAACTATCTGGATGACTTTAGTAGGGTTACTTAAATTCCTCTAAATCTCATTCTCCTTATCGATAAAACAAGGGATTGGAATAAAAATGTTTCCTTCTATCTCTCTGCTTCTATAAATTTATCATATGCCTACATAAATTTATCATCTTTCCTTTGAGGCTTCTACCAGTATTCCAAAAAGTTGGTCTAGAAAGGAATGTGATCAAAAAGAACATATTTACTATTAAAGAGAAGAAACCTTCCTAATGTCTAACATTTCTTAGAATGTACAGCCCTATTTTACCTGAAACTATGGATTGCGTCTTTTCCCAAAATAGTAATACTATTAATCCAAAGTGCTAATGACATTCAAAATATCCATTTCAGGAGAACATTTTTCATTTATTCTTAAACTTTTATTAGCATAGTTCTGATTATTTTAAGTATTGAATGATATCTTTCTTAACCCAGAGTCAGGCATATTTATTGTCAATTCTTTACCTATGTTCATTTCCCATCTATCATTAATTCTAATACTATTTAAATGAAATCAATCTGCCTTAACTGTATTATTCCTAATTCTTATCTTAAAATTTTCTGGGTTTAGCCATTGATAGCATCAGAAAACACATGGAGACATTAGAAATGACCTCATCTAAAGAGGTTTCTTTTCTTTCCCTTTTCGTCTTCTGTTGACTGTGTGCTGTATTATTTACGGCAGAATTGAAGGCTTACAGTGAAATTCTTGATTGCATTGTACCAGCATAAAAGGTCATTTGAAAATTTGAATGTTCCTAAAATTCTTTGAAATTATGTCTGTTACATCAAAGGCGTGTTGTTTGAGAAGACGTGATAATGGCTATAAATAAGCACAAATGTTCAGTCTCCTTTAAGTATTGGTCTGCTTTTAATACAGAAAGTAACTACCGAATCAGGATAGTTGGCAAAGTGAGAAAACATTTAGATTGAAGGACAGGTGAAGAAAATGTCATGTAAGGTATGATCAAAATTTTACAGAGAAAGGTAAAAGTCAGACATTTGTAGGGGTGGATGTTGAAAGAAATGACCATTCTCTTTTCCCAAGAACCCTGGCCAACTGGGTAATAAATGAATCATAGCTGGTGGCTGAAAGGAATGTTCTCATATATATTTTACTGAGAGAGTTCTATCTATCTGAAAGAGCATGTATTATTTAAAACGTTATTTTTATACCATCTATAGCCCCTACATACATACATCAAAGCTAAGTTGGAGACAGGAGTTAGTCTTAATCCTAAGAAAAGACAGGCAGAATAAGAAACAAAATAAGACGGAAAAAATAACTTTCTCTAAGATCACAATACCTTCCTGTTTTTCAAATGCAGCTTTTGCTTGGAATTAGTAAAACTGCCTCACACTCTTTGCTCTAAAAATATTCCCATGCAAACCGAATTCCTGCGTGATGTTGAACTGTATCAAGTATTTAGCCTAAATTAATTCACTACTTAAATACCCTCTAGCAACAGGTGTTCCAGAAATATTACTGGGTGTAATACCCAGTGGAGATTTTGTCAACAAGCTTTATTTTATTTTGGGTTTTTATTCTATTTTGTCACCTAATTTTCTGTGATTCACATATAACTCATTCTTAATTGGCTGTGAGTTTTTGAGGAAGGAGCCCTTTTCTTAGTTGTGCCTTCAAGATTCAATACAGTGCCTGGCACCTGGGAGAGAGCTAACAAAGGGCCAGCTCTCTTCATGGCAATGTAAGAATCCTGTAACGTCATCCATATTTCCAGCCCTTCCACATCACCTTGCTGATGGTGACCAGAAATGTATAAGCTCCAAAGATTAACCCTGAGAAAGTGAAAGAAACGTAAGAGAGCATGTTAGATTATGCTGGAGGTTATCAAATAAATTGTTCATGTAAATTCTCACAGAACTCTGACAGGGAAGTATTATCACCCCAGTAGGGACAATGAAGGCTCAGAAAGATGAGTTAACATATCCCTCATCTTTAAATTCTCAGGTGGCCGAAGGAACATACAAATCACATGTGCTTTTCAGACTGTGCTAAAACATAGCTATAGACATAATCTGTTGAGTATTTTTTCATTTGTATTCATTAGTGAAATTGGTTTGTAGTTTTCTTTTTAGTTGGGTCCTTTCCTGGTTTTGGAATCAAAGTGATGTATGCCCACCAATTGAGGAATTGATTAACAAGCTGTGGTATATGTATGCCATGGAATACTATTCAGCATTAAAAAAGATGGAGACTTTACATCTTTTGTATTAACCTAAACGGAAGTGGAACACATTCTTCTTAGGAAAGTATCAAAGAAATGGAGAAGCAATAATCTAGTGTATTCAATTCTAATATGAAGCCAGTAAGCAATCTAATGCATTTCCACATAAGAGAAAAACTCAAATCAATTCACAGTGGAGGACGGGGGAACAAGGGAGTGGAGGAAGGGTAGGAAGGAGGGGTATGGGGAGCGATGGTGTATGGCAGGACAAAGCTATAACAAATGCAAACAGTGTGACCTAATTCTTTGTACCCTCAATGAACCTGAAACAAACAAACAACAACAACAAAGAAACAATCTGGAGTGTGTATGTGCACATATGTACACACATTTTTGTAGTGTGTGGCTATGCAGAGTGAGGGAGAGAGACATGGATATGAGCTCTCCTTCAAGAAGGTCCTTTAGTAATTCTCATCCATTGGGGACCAGTCAGCCAGGGCATTCTGTGATGTATACTGATCCATTGTCATAGAAGAGAAATGTGGACAACCTAACGATGTTTTTCCAAATAGCCTTTGAAGCCTTTGATCCTGTTCAAATTCTGGAATACTAGGGAGGGAGAACATGATCAGGTGCCAGCATGTAGTATAGGCATCCCCATTAATAAATCCCTTACCTCATAACCACAAAGTGTAAGCCCCTCGGGGTCAGGACCCTGGCTGCCCTAAATAAAATAATTTTATGTCTTATTTTCTCTGATTATTATTCCATCTGATTATCTTCCTAATTGGCCCCTGACATTCCTCCCATCCCATCCACCCCAATACAGATATCACCATGGCACGCTTTTGCTTAAAGCTATAGAAAATCCCCATAGACCCAAAGACAAAATGCCAACTCCCTAACATAGTAGTTAGGGTGTGCCAATCCCACTGTTCCTTCCTTGGCCATCATATAAACTGCTACCTCCCACCACACATGCTCTAAACTCCACCGCAGTCTTCCCTGTTCACTCACTGCAGTGTCTTCAAAGAGTCCCCCACAATCTAAAATGTTTCCTATTCCCTTCTCAAATGCCTACCCATCTCTTAAAACTTCTCTTAAACATAACCTTCCCCATGACATGCTTCCCAGAATTCTCCTCGTTTGTTGTTTCCTCAGCACTTTGTACGGATCTCCATTGCAGCATTTATTACATTCACTGAAAATGTTTCCTTGTGTTTCCCTTTTCTACAGTACATTCTGGCATCATGTTTGACCATTTTCCATCTGCTCAATATTTATTTACATTTGCATCCTATTCAGTTGTTAGAAGAGCACTTTGATGTGTCTTCAGTCTTCTGAGGGAGGAGAGGGAGGACCCTAGTTCCATTTCACAGAGAGGAAAGTAAGTCCAAGGTAAAGCTATTTACATAAAATTACTGTGAATGTAAAGAGCAGCACTATCCTGGAAATCTGTCTTAGGTGATCTTTGTGAGATCATAATCCATTTCACCAACAAGAGCACATCCTACTGTTTCTTCCACAGTAATGTGAATGTGTCTATACAATTGTGATATGTATGTACAATTTTTCTTTTTACCTTGGAAGCTTTCTTTTAAAATATCCTTTCTATTTTTGTGACCCTATTACCTGATGGAATCATTGGCATATATGATCGATTAAATTTTTGTTAATTACTGTCTAACACCATTATGAAAATAACCATTGTTTGAATTGTAACTATCATCATAATATTTATTTATTTGGTACAGATTGAGCTAAAGTTTGGCTAAAGCAATGCATTTGCAGAGATGAAAACTCAGTGTTATATCTTAGAGGATATAAATTAATGTCTTGATGGCAAATTATTTCACATAATGTGATCATCTCTCATCATTTAATAGTGACTCCTCTTGCACTGTGTAAAGATTTATAAGCTTGTGTGAAGCCTTGATAAGAAAGGACATTATGATCAACTAGTTATGTCTGAGGAGGGAAAAGTGGGAGAAATAGCAGGACATAGGTAAAAAATACCTAGTGTAGCAGAAAACATTCCTTAGAATTGTTTAGCAATTTTTGTTTTTTCATAGTGCAAATATATGCATATTTTGGATTCTAGAAATTGTATGTTCTCACTGGACCAAAATATAAAACAATATGATCATGTTTAGGACTAAAATGGAAACAGTTTTCTCTACCATATGTCTTTCTGAGGTGGCTATCATTAATGTTTTGATAATTATCCTTAGACAGTTTGCTTTATGTCTCTAAGGTGAAAACAAGTATTTATACACTACATATTTGCATAGAGTTTTCACACACATATTTATCTTAGACATATTACTTTTTTTCGTTTATTTTCTTAAAATGTTTTTGTAAGTTGGTTGGTTTGTTTGCTGATCCAATGTCAATGCTTTCTGATCCTCAACCACACATGCAGTAAGTGCCTAACATAAGCAATGTTGGTAATTATCCATACTGATGGAATCATACCATATATATACACAGACATATATGCATTATATATGTATAAACATATACACAGTATATGTATTTTATATATACTTACATATTACATATAAAAAGGTTATATTTATATAAAGTCATATATATTTACATATAAGTATATATATGTGTGTATGTAAAATATATATGCAGATATATAAACATATGTATAGATGTTTATATAGATATATGTATAGCTTTTATTATTTGTTTAAAAGTATAATCATATTTTACATAGTTCCCAAGATCTTAAACTTTTTATTAAAAAAAACCTAGAAAACCCTCTAATTTAATTGCTGAGTAATTTTTTTAAATACTTTTGATGCATTTTACAAAGCACTTTGAAATCTAGTTTTTAATTCAGCTTTAACAAGCCAGTGAGGTTGTCAAACCAGCTACTGTTTATTAATTCTAATAATGAGTAAACTACATGTGAGTGAAATTAAGTGACTTGTTCAGCTGGAAAAAGTATTAGATTATAAGAACAAAATGTTGTACCCAGATCATCTTATCCCAGGCCTTCTGTTTTTTCCATTCCTATAGTAGCTGCCACAGTTAATTTTATAATTGTCCTATGGATACTCAAGAGAAGGAAAGAAAGGTTGTGGATGAGAAGCTTTAAGATACCCTCATCCAAAGTCACTATCAGGGTTATCTGCCTGTAAAGTATTATTATTCTCATGGTACAGAATCAGACTCTGAGATCAGTGTCTGTAGAACATGACAAACGTTCTCTGCCTAGTGAGAGGCAAAAGAAGCAAACCTAGTGTGTGCCAAGTGCCATATCCTTTTTTTTATTATAATATATTAAATCTGGGTGACCTATCCTTTTTAAACGTTACTTCTGAGGCCAGGATTTTTATAAATCATTATTTACCTTTTAATGTCTTTTTAGTACATTCAGATTTCAGGAACATAAATATAACAGAGATAAGGGAGATTTTCTCTGATTGGCACTCAGTTCTGGAGAAATAATAATAGTACTGCTGATGAGAACGAGCACCATTCATCCTCCCATTGTAGTCAACATCGTATCTGCACTGAATTAACTGGGAATTACATGGAGTCTGGAATGAGGACTCCTGTGTCTGAAGAGAATACTTGTCATCCATAGCCTCTGGATTTTTAAGAAAAAGGCTGATTGAGACTTAGGTAAAATACTTGGACAACTGCAATATCATTTTGTTACAATGTATGGATAATGGGAAAAAACCACAAGTATTTTAGGAATGTGGGTCATTATAAAGTTTGAGATATAAAAATCAAGACACATAAAATTCACGTGGACAGAAGCAAAAGAAACCCTCCTGGTAACACCAACAAGCTGAGCAGGTTGAAACTTGCCTGGGTGAATCAGAAAGCACACTGTCAACTGTATTTCTTGGAAGTGAAATAATGGACCATAACACAATCGGTCTTGGTTCTTTTGTAGTAACCCATGTAATCCTATCCTATCCATTACATATAAACTGTACAAACTGCTATAGGTTTCTCTTTCCAGATAGGCGATGCTACTATGTCAATTTGTCAAGGGCATGTTAATATGTGTATACATGCATGTGTGTATGTGTTTAATACCAAGAGACATTCCTGCTTTGCATTAGACCCCTGGTATTTGGTATTGTGTGGGATTTATAAAATCCTATGTATAGCAAATGAGTGGTATAAATAAATAAAGTGATGTTTTGCCAAGAGGGAAAAAAAGGTTCTGGAATTTAGGATATACATAGTAATCTAACATATGCCACTATAAATTGTACATTCTGTTTGTCTAGTTTGTTTGAAAAGTCATAAGACATTTCTGGGCCTATAAATACCATAAGATATGCTCTGTGATATTTACTGTTTGCCATCAACAGAGTATTCAACTCCATAAAGAACATAAAATTAGAATAAACTGCCCAGGTCTGGACAATAGATAAAAATGTGACACCCAAAATAAGCAGTGTGGTAGGCAGTATGACTGTGTAAACAGCGCGTAGTGTGGTCTCCAGCATATTTCTTCCCTGTTATGTAAATCTGCAAGTCTACACCTACAAGGGGAATGGTGGTGGCTTGTATATAAACATGTTCTGTTTAAAACAATGGTTACTGAACTGCAACCAAAAAATAGCCGGGCGTTGTGGCGGGCGCCTGTAGTCCCAGCTACTCCAGAGGCTGAGGCAGGAGAATCGCTGAGGCAGGAGGTTGCTGTGAGCTGTGTGAGGCCACGGCACTCTACCTAGGGCCATAAAGTGAGACTCTGTATCTACAAAAAAAAAAAAAAAAAAAAAAAACAGTAGTTACTATGTTACCTGCTGTGTCTAAGGCATTAAACTAACTGTTGCTACACGTACCTTTTCATGCGATGACCATATTAATTCTATGGAGTGATTCTCATTCTTACGTTACCAAAGAGTTGACTTACTTTCCCAGTGAGTTATGGCAGAGTTAGGATGAGAAACCAGTTTATTGAATTCAAACATCAGTCTCTTGTACTGCATGTTAGGCTGCCATTTGAACAGTCCTCAAGCTACATTACTGACAAGTGTGGAGTTTTCAGGAAAGATTCTAAACAATGGCGGCAGGGGGGAGGTCATTCCTTTTCAGGTGGAAATGTAGATTATTTTTCCCCTCTGCTTGGGTAAGAGGATAGAGGATAATAATGAAATTGCAATTGGGTTATATTATTAGTAGATTTGATGTTTTATGAAAACATCAAAATGGCTAGGAAAATTTCCAACACAACTCTCATATACTATTTTGTAGAAATGAATTGCAAATATTTTTAGAAGTATTTATAAAAGATAATATCACTGAGCCATTTCAATATATAGAAGGTCCAAGACTATAATTAGGATCTTAAAACATTTTCTCTAATGTAGCATATAAAAAATTATATAAGATTCAAGGATTTAAAAAAATCTGTATCATTCTTTGCTAGACTTACTTGATAAGGCTAATAAAAAAGCTATCATTTATTGAACACTGGAAACATGTGAGGTATTATAGCAGAGGGAGAAGATATGTAATTTCATAAGTCTTCACACTTACTGTTCATTATAATATATATTATTTGCATTTCATAGCTGAGATACTGATATCCAGAGAAGTTAAGTATTTTCTCCAAGGAAATATACTAATAAATGTTAGAGCTTGGATCAGAACACAGGTTTTTCAGTTCCAAAGATTTATCTACATTGCAGCAAACTTTAAAATACCTTCCTTCACAATACTGAATTTTTAACTCAATAAAAACAGTCTAAAATGACCAGTGAAGATGTTTCTCCCACAAAATGTGTGTATGTGTGTGCATTTAGGGAACTATGGATTTCACCTTAGTTACCTTAATGGTCTTTTAAATCCTTCACTTTAAATTAGTTACATGTTCAGTGTCCTCCTCATGGCCTGTCAGTTGCATGTGACTGAAGTCTAACGTAATTTCTAAACAGAAATAAAACCTACTTCCTAGTTAGGTGATCTATTCATTATCAAGGCTCAGGCTGTCTTTCACTAAGACACAAACTCAGGCGCAAGGACAGAATGGAGATATTAATTTCCTTAAGCTAATATTTTGATATAGAACTTCGCAAAAATGCATTTTTAATTTAATCAATCGATGAACTCACTGCATATATTTTCTTTTAATTTCATGAATTATTATTATTTTTTTTTTTTCTTAATTTATTTATTTTTATTGTTAAATCATAGCTGTGTACATTAGTGCAATCAAGGGGTACAATGTGCGGGTTTCATATACAATCTGAAATATTCTCGTCAAACTGTTCAACGTAGCCTTCATGGCATTTTTTTAGTTACTATATGTAGACATTTGTATTCTGCCTGTACCCAATCTAAGATGCACTGTAGATCTGGCCCTATACATTACCATCCCTCCACCAAAACCTCCCCCATCCCTTCCCCTTCCTTGGACCTTTCCCCATAGTTTTGTGCTATAGTTGGGTTATAGCCTTCATATGAAAGCTATAATTTAGCTTCATAGTAGAGCTGAGTACATTGGATACTTTTTCTTCTATTCCTGAGATACTTTGCTAAGAAGAATATGTTCCAGCTCCATCCATGTAAACATGAAAAAGGTAAAGTCTCCATCTTTCTTTAAGGCTGCATAATATTCCATGATATACATGTACCACAATTTGCTAGTCCATTCTTGGGTCAATGTACACTTGGGCTTCTTCCATGACTTAGCAATTATGAATTGGGCTGCAATAAACATTCTGGTACAGATGTCTTTGTTATATTGTGATTTTTGGTCTTCTGGGTATAAACCCAGAAAAGGAATTATAGGATCAAATGACAGGTCTATTTTTAGGTCTTTAAGTATTCTCCAAAGATCCTTCCAGAAGGAACGTATTAGTGTGCATTCCCACCAGCAGTGTAGAAGTGTGCCCTTTTCTCCACATCCACGCCAACATCTCTGGTTTTGGGATTTTGTTATGTGGGCTACTCTTACTGGGGTTAGGTGATATCTCAAAGTAGTTTTGATTTGCATTTCTCTGATGATTAAGGATGAAGAGCTTTTTTTCATGTGTTTGTAGATAGTGCGTCTGTCTTCTTTAGAGAAGTTTCTCTTCAAGTCCCTTGCCTACCCTGAGATGGGGGTGACGTGTTCTTTTCTTGCTAATATGTTTGAGTTCTCTGTGGATTCTGGTTATTAGACCTTTATTGGAGTATAACCTGCAAATATTTTCTCCCATTCTGAGGTCTGTCTGCTTGTTTTACTTACAATGTTCTTGGCTGTGCAGAAGCTTTTTAGTTTGATCAGGTCCCAGTAGTGTATTTTTGATACTGCTTCAATTGCCTGGGGAGTCCTCCTCATAAAATATTCACCCACGCCGATTCCTTCAAGAGTTTTCCATACACTTTCTTCAAGTATTTTTATAGTTTCATGTCATAAGTTTAAATCTTTTATCCAGTGAGAGTCTATCTTAGTTCATGGTGAAAGGTGTGGGTCCAGTTTCAATCTTCTGCAGGTTGCCAGCCAGTTTACCCAGTACCATTTGTTAAATAGGGAATCCTTTCCCCACTGAATGTTTTTAATTGGCTTGTCAAAGATCAAATAATGGTAAGTAGCTGGATTCATCTCTTGGTTCTCTATTCTGTTCCAGACATCTACTTCTCTGCTTTTGTGCCAGTACCATGCTCTTTTGATCACTATCGATCTATAGTACAGTCTGAGGTCTGGTAGCGCTATTCCTCCTGCTTTGTTTTTATTGCTGAGTAATGTTTTGGCTATTTGAGGTTTTTTCTGATTCCATATAAAATGAAGTATTATTTTTCAAGATCTTTAAAATATGACAATGGAGCTTTAATAGGAATTGCATTAAAATTATATATTGCTTTGGGTAGTATGGACATTTTAACAATATTGATTCTTCCCAGCCATGAGCATGGTATGTTTTCAATCTGTTAACATCTTCAGCTATTTCTTTTCTTAAAGTTTCATAGTTCTCTTTGTACAGATCTTTCACATCCTTTGTTAGGTATACTCCCAAATATTTCATCTTCTTTGGCACTACTGTGAAAGGAATAGAGTCCTTGACTGTCCTTTCAGCTTGGTTATTGTTGGTATATATAAAGGCTACAGATTAATGGGTGTTGATTTTGCAGCCTGAGACATTGCTGTATTCCTTGATCTCTTCTAAAAGTTTTGTAGTAGAATCCCTAGTGTTTTCCAGATATATGATCATATCATCTGCAAAGAGTGAAAGTTTGATCTCTTCTGACTCTATGTGGATACCCTTGATCACCTTTTCTTCCCTAATTACGGTGGCTAAAACTTCCATTACAATGTTAAAGAGCAATGGAGACAATGGGCAACCTTGCCTGGTTCCTGATCTAAGTGGAAATGATTTCAGTTTAACTCCATTCAATACAATATTGGCTGTGGGTTTGCTGTAGATGGCCTCTATTAGTTGAAGAAATGTCCCTTCTATACCAATTTTCTTAATTGTTCTGAACATGAAGGGATGCTGGATATTATCAAAAGCTTTTCCTGCATCAATTGAAAGAATCATATGGTCCTTATTTTTTAGTTTGTTTATGTGTTGGATTACATTTATAGATTTACATATTTTGAACCAGCTTTGAGACCCTGGGATAAATCCCACTTGATCATGGTGTATAATTTTTTTGATGTGTTGTTGTATTCTGTTTGTTAGGATCTTATTGAGTATTTTAGCATCAATATTCATTAGTGATATTGGTCTACAATTTTCTTTTCTTGTTGGGTCTTTCCCTGGTTTGGGGATCAGGGTGATGTTTGCTTCGTAGAATGTGTTGGGTAATATTCCTTCTTTTTCTATATTTTGGAAGAGGTTTAGTAATATAGGTACTAGTTCTTCTTTAAAGGTTTGGTAGAATTCTGACATAAAGCCATCTGGTCCTGGGCTTTTCTTTTTAGGGAGACTTTGTATAGTTGATGATATTTCAGAACTTGATATAGGCCTGTTCAACATTTCCACTTCATTCTGGCTAAGTCTTGGTAGGTGGCGTACTTCCAGGTATTGGTCAATTTCTTTCAGATTTTCATATTTCTGGGAGTAGAGTTTCTTGTAGTATTCATTAAGGATTTTTTGAATTTCTGAGGGATCTGTTGTTATTTCATCTTTACCATTTCTGATTGATGAAATTAGAGATTTTACTCTTTTTTTCCTGGTTAGGTTGGCCAAAGGTTTATCTATTTTATTGATCTTTTCAAAAACCCAACTTTTGGATTTATTGATCTGTTGTATAATTTTTTTTGTTTTCAATTTCATTTAGTTCTGCTCTGATTTTGGTTATTTTTTTTCTTCTGCTGGGTTTTGGGTTGGAGTGTTCTTCCTTCTCCAGTTGCTTGAGATGTCCCATTAAGTTATTAACTTCCTTTCCGTTTTCTTGAGGAAGGCTTAAGAATTTCCCTCTTAGGACTGCCTTTGCAGTATCCCAGAGGTTCTGGTAATTCATGTCTTGATTGTTGTTTGTTCCCAAAATTTGGTGATTTCCTTCTTAATCTCGTCTATAACCCATCTATCCTTTAGCATAAGGTGTTTAGCTTCCATGTTTTTGTATGGGTATGCAGGTTCCTGTTGTTATTGAGTTCAAAGTTTATTCCATGATGGTCTGAGAAGATGCAAGGAATAATTTCTATTTTTTAAAATTTGCTGAGGTTAGATTTGTGGCCTAGGATGTGGTCGATTTTGGAGTATGTTCCGTGGGCTGATGAGAAGAATGTGTATACAGTTCTGTTGGGGTGAAATGTTCTGTAGATGTCTGTTAAGTCCAGATGTTGAATGGTTGAGTTTAAATCTAAGGTTTCTTTACTTAGCTTCTTTTTGGATGATCTATCCAGCACTGCTAAAGGGGTGTTAAAATCTCCAACTACTATGGAAGTGGAGGAAATCGAGTTGTTCATGTCTGTTACAGTTTCTCTTATAAATTGAGTTGTGTTGTGGTTGGGTGCATTAATATTAATAATAGAGATCTCATCATATTGAGTATTACCTTTAACAAACATGAAGTATCCATCCTTATCCTTAATTATTTTGGTTGGTTTAAAACCTATTGCGTCTGCAAACAGGATTGCAATGCCTGCTTTATTCTGCTTTCCATTTGCCTGGAATATAGATGACCATCCCTTCACCTTGAGTCTATAATTGTCTTTTAACGTAAGATGCGATTCTTATATGCAGCAGATATCTGGCTTGAGTTTTTGTATCCAGACAGCCAACCTGTGTCTCTTTAGAGGACAGTTTAAACCGTTCACATTAATTGAGAATATAGATAAGCCTTTCGAGAGTCCAGTGGACATTTTTAATCCTTTTGTGGCTGTGGAAGTTGGAATTTGATCAAAATTTTCTGGGTGAGTTTACTTTTGTGGTGGAGGATTATGCTGGTCTTTATGGACAATAGGTCTGAAACTATCCTAGAGAGCCTGTTTAGTTAGGAAAATTTCTTCAACATGTGAATGTCATCAAAGTATTTAATTTCTCCATCATAAATGAAACTCAGTTTAGCTGGGTATAGGATCCTGGGTTGAAAGTTATTTTGTTTTAGGAGATTAAAAGTTGATGACCATCCTCTTCTAGCTTTAAAGGTTTCAGCAGAGAGATATGCAGTTATTCTAATATTCTTCCCCTTGTAGGTAATGGTTTTCTTTCATCTGGCAGCTTTCAGAATTTTCTCCTTCGTATTAACTTTAGTGAAATTGATTATGATTTGTCTGGGGAATGTCTTACTCTGGTTGAGTTGTGCTGGAGTTCTTTTTTTTTTTTTTTTTGTAGAGCCAGAGTTTCACTTTATTGCCCTCGGTAGAGTGCCGTGGTGTCACACAGCTCACAGCAACCTCCAACTCCTGGGCTTAGGTGATTCTCTTGCCTCAGCCTCCCAAGTAGCTGGGACTACAGGTGCCTGCCACAATGCCCGGCTATTTTTTTTGTTGCAATTTGGCCGGGGCTGGGTTTGAACCTGCCACCCTTGGTATATGGGGCCAGCACCCTACGCACTGAGACACAGGTGCTGCCCCATGCTGGAGTTCTGAAACTGTCTGCTATCTGAATTTCAGAATCTCTTGGCATGTCTGGAAATTTCTCCTTTATAATCTCATGGAGAAGAGACTCTGTGCCTTGTGAAGCCACTTCGTCGCTTTCGGGGATCCCTATAAGACGAATATTAATTTTCTTAGAATTATCCCAGAGCTCTCTGAGAGAGTGATATGCTTTTGCCCTCCATTTCTCATCCTCTTTGAGAGTTTGGGAGCATTCAAAAACTTTGTCTTCAATGTCAGAAATTCTTTCTTCTGCTTGCTCCATTCTGTTACTGAGGGATTCTACTGTGTTTCTCAGATCTTTGAGGGATGCAACTTCTTGTCTCAGTGTGTCAAAATCTTTGGTCATTTGGTCTTTGAATTTGTTGAATTCTTGAGATATCTTTTGGGTTATTGCTTGGAGTTCTAATTCAATTTTATTTGCTATCCAGATTCTGAATTCGATTTCTGACATCTCAGCTATTTGTTTGTGCATGGGATCTTGTGCTGTGTCTGCCCCATTGATCCTTGGGGGAGTTGATCTACTCTGATTGTTCATATTGCCAGAATTTTTCTGTTGATTTCACCTCATGATTGTTTTTCCCTATTGCTTCTGGCCGTCCTCAGAGTTGGGGATGTGTTTCTCCAAGATTAGACCCTAGCGGGATCACTCTATTGTTGCTGGATCTTTGTAGGGAGTGACCCTGTGTAGTTACTCTGGGGCTGCTCCAGCTAGAGAGTTCTGGTTGCGGAAGCAGCTCCAGAGTGTGACACACACGGATCCAGCAACAGGGCGGGAGGTGTTTCTCATGGTTCTGGGAGTGCCTGGCCCCAGTGACTTTGGTACAGAGAGCCCAAGGCTTCAGCAGTCTCTGGCCAGGAGAAGGGCTCTGCACAGAGGCAGGGAGGGCTCCAGGGGGCACGCGGCTACCAGTATCCCTAGCCAGATGAGTGGGCCAGTGTGGAGGCTGGGAGGACACAGGAGTGAGGATGCAGGGTTGCATGGCTTCCGCAGTTCCTGTTCAGGGCATGTGGAGGCCTGGTTGGTGTGGGATTGTGGCACAGATCTTCTGGAGGTCCAGGCAGTGCCAAGCCCAGGAATTTGAGGTTGCTATGAGCTGTGACACAAAGGCACTCTACCCAGGGCAATAGCCCGAGCCTCTCACTCTGCCCCTAAGGGCTAAGGCTGTAAGGCAGCTCAGTCCCCGCCTTTAGGCTGCTCAGTCACTAGGTTACTAGGTCTCCCCAGATCCTTGCTATGGGACCCTGAGGGTGGAGCTTGCCGGGGCAGTTCTCTCACACAATGGCTCCCTGTAGCCCAGCTCAGTGGCTCTCTGGGGCCCCAGACAATGCCCAAAGTTCTCCACACTCCTGCTCAAGCTCTCCCCAAGGCAGTTCAACTGAGTGCCAAGTCCAAAAACACTGAAACAGTTCACAGGTAAGGCCTTTCTGGTTTGCACTCTCACTGCTGCTTGTACTTATGGTTGCCGGCGTGATTAGATTGATAGAACACATGCAACCACTTGCCAGTTTCCCACTGTTTTTGTCCTCCTCTTGGGGTCCATAAGTCCCTTGCTGACTCCCTGTATCATCAAAGGGATGATTATAGGCAGATCCTACCAGCCAGAGATGTCTGGAGTTTTATCTCCCCAGATTCACCGTGCCCAGTTGCAGGGAAGCTTTTATTCGGCTGCCATCTTTAATCTCTCTCTGCATATACCTTTTGACATCAGTCATGGGTAGTTATTACTAATGATCTAAACAGATCTAATGCTTAGTTATCACAGTGTCAGAGCCAAAGTTACAATAACTTTCAAGGATTTTAATATTCCAAGATTCTCAGAACCTTGAAATTGGAGATAAAGTATAACTCTGTCAATTCACATTTTGACAGATAAGGAAACTGAAGCACATTTCTACTTCACTCATCTCGGGTTGCCAAAACAAAAATACCATAGGATGGGTTGCTTAAACAAGGGAAATTTATTTATTTCCTAACTCCTAGGTTAAGGTGCTGCCAGATCTGGTGTGTGATGAGGTCTCCCTTACCAGCTTGTAGTTGGCCATCCTTAGAGAAAATCAGCCTTCTCATGTCTCTTTATGAGGGTGCTAATTCCAATCATGAGGACTCCATTCTCATGATCTAATCACCCCCCCCCCAAAGGCATCACCTTCTAATACCATCACCTTGGAAGTTAGGATTTCAAGATCTGCATTGTGGGGGACACAGACATTCAGTCCATAATTACAGTCTTTCAATAAAATTTCAGAATCTTCACTCGGTGAGTCATAGTCTAACCCTGCCCACTTTTCTAGTCTTGACTCCCCACGTTCTCATTTCTACCAGTTAATTCTTGGGAAATAACAAACTGTGTAAATCCTCACTCTACACGGCCCTCATTCTCCTTTCCCAGTGCCTCGCGCAGTGGCTTCCTCTCTTCCTCTCTTTCCTGTCTGCCCCAGGACTCCTTTCCTCGCCACCTCCAAGCTGCAGGCTTTCCCCACACGTCCTTCTACTGACCATTGTAATAACATTTGTTGAGCTGTTTCTTAGTTTCTCGTTACCTGGCTCAACTTCTGACTCACATGTGAACTACTTGAAATCAAGTGTGTCTCTTTTTACTATTGTTATTTCAGTGTAGTTATTGAAAACACCATAAATGTGTATCTCTATATCAACATATCACATATGGGACAATGAAAGGGTAGGAAAACTGTATTGATTTTCTTTAGGGTTGCCAAAACAAAATAGCATGAACTTAGAAGCTTAAAAAAAAAAAATGCATTATCTCACAGTTCAGGAGACCAGAAGCCTGATTAAGGCATTTCATGGCAGGGTTAGTTTCTTCTATAGCTTGTGAGAGGGAGATTGCCCCACGCCTCTCTCCCAGCTCCTGGGTGCCACCTGGCAGCCTTGCAGCTCCTTCACTTCTCAGGGCATCAGCGCAGTCTCCACCTGTCTTCACCCACTGCCATCTCCTCTCTGCGTTCTCCCCTCTTCTGGTGAGGACACCAGTCATTGCATTTAGGGCCTTCTCTAAATCAGGGATCACTTCATCTCAAGATCCTTAACTAATTATTTATATCAGCAAAGACTTCATTTCCAAATAAGGTAACATCCTGAGGTTCTGGGGAAACGTGCATTCGGGGATATGTTACTCAACCTTCTGGAGTGGGCTGAATGGTTTATGTAGTTGCCTATTTTTCTTGGTGGCAGCACAGAGACTAGCAACCCCTATTTCTTAGAGCTCATTGTCTCTCTGAGATGATTCATAACTGAAAACCACTAATTTTTTATTTGGTTTAGAGATTTGAAAAACAAAGACCCTCTTCCAAAAATATTTCACTTTTCTAAAAGAAAATAATGGGATTAATTTCTTATGTTCTGTCCTCGGTGTGTGACTCTCAATGGTTTTCCTAGGGTGGGAAAGTTTGTAATTAGTCAAACTAGGAGAGAGATGTGGGGAGCCTCAGCTGACTCATACTCTGGAGGTTGTGTATGGCTGTCTGTATCTCTTAATGCCTCTAATTCTCGAGGGTTGTAATTATCTCAACATAGGTAAAACTATTTTTAGGAAACACCATTTTTTTCTTCCCTTGAAAAAAGAAGATTTTCTTCCCCTAGACTGTTTGCTAAGCCCTGAGAGTTGGCACCGGCCTCTAATCTCTCTCTGCTCTTCTCCTCTGCACTCCTCTTTCTTAAGCACAAGTATTGGAACTGAGTCAATGTTGCAGTGTTTTTCCCTATCCTGAAAAATAATTTCTCAAAACCAAAACAAGCCATCTATAAAATAAGCCACCCTAAGTGAGAATACTGTTAAATGTTTACCCTTTGCTCTGGCCCGAATGTTGATGTCTCTCTAGAATGTAAGATGTTAATATCCGAACCCAGGTGGTATTAGGTAAGTGTGGTATTTTGGGATGCGATTAGGTTATGAGATCCCAGCTATCAGGAATGGGATCAATGCCTTTAAAAAACAGGCTCAAAAAAGTTCCTTTGTCCTTCTACCCTGGGAGGACAGAGCAATGAGCTGGTAATCTGTCATCCAGAAGAGAGCCCTTCCGAGAACTTCCTGGCACTCCGATCTCAGACTTCTCCTCTTCCAGCGTTGTGAGAACTAAATTTCTGTTGTTTATAAGCTGTCCAGTCTAAAGTATTTTGTTACAGCTACACAAATATATTAAGACTCTCCTTGATTCATTTGTTTTCTCTGATGGGATTTCTTCTCCAAATTTCTAGTCACTTTGAATTTTTATTTATATTAGCTGCATCCCACCTCTTCAAGGTATATTTTATTATGTCCATTTTACATATGGGCTAAGGGAGATTCAGAGAATTGCACTGTCTGTTCAGAATTGCATAGTTAGTAAGTAGTAGTGCTAGGTTTCCAACCAAATTTCTTGGATTATCAGTTTTTTCCTTTCTTAAAATATATATATTTTTGGCACCCTGTGTGTGTGTGTGTATTTAGTACAGATGGTTTCGGCTTTTGTTTGTTTCATTTTTATTTCTCTTAGAACATATGTATTCCGTTGCCTAGCACAGTGCCCAATACGTATTAAGCCTTTGATAAACGTATATTGAATAAAGCATTGTTGGACAAATTATTGTTAATTAATTATTATCTACTATTCTATGTATTTATTTATTATTAAATCACAGCTGTGTACATTAATGCAATCATGGGGCACCATACACTGGTTTTATAGACCATTTGACATATTTTCATCACACTGGTTAACATAGCCTTCCTGGCATTTTCTTAGTTATGGTGTTAAGACATTTACATTCTACATTTAGTAAGTTTCACATGTACCCTTGTAAAATGCACCGTAGGTGTGATCCCACCAATCACCCTCCCTCCGTCCCATCCTCCCCCCTCCCTTTCCCTCCTTCTCCTCCTTCCCTATATTCTTAGGTTATAATTGGGTTATAGCTTTTCTTTAGTCAACTAATATACATATTCTCTAATCTCAAAAATAATCCTTTAAAAAAGGTATTATCAACTACATTTTTTAATATATAAGGGTTAGATTCCTAAAAATTACTAAATTACACTTGGAATTTTTGGGAACTGATAAAAGAGTTCTACTGATTTCCTGGGAGCTGATTTTGTGTATGTTAACCATTATAAAAAGTAGTTGCTCTGCCCACAGAATCTCGAAAGTTATCCAGCATTAGCATTTTTTTTTACTAATGTGTACAAGTTTACTACTATATAAAATATTTGTTACTTTAAAATTTACATTGGATACTTTTTCTTCCATTCTTGAGATACTTTACTAAGAAGGATATGTGTACACAGCTATGATTTAATAAAAAATAAAAAATAAAAATAAAAAGTTGAACTCAGAAAAAAAAATTTACATAAAATTGGATTTTACTACATTTATTCTCATTTAAAGTACATTACAATTGTGATTTTGGGCTCTGAGCCTGCCTGAATTAAAACTGTTAAGCAAACAAATGAAGAAAACTCCTGTAGTTTCAGACATTTCTTTTTGGAATACCTTCTTCAGTTGCCAAGTTCTTATTTGTTTAATTTTAAATTCTTTCTCTTTGTAAAACTGGAATGCAAAACATGAATATAATAGGGAAAATTCATTTCAGCTTTTTATAGAAGTTACTTCAGTGAATTGGGTAAATGCATTTGAGCATGTGTATGTATGTGTGCATGTGTGCTAAAGAACCATTTATTAGAATGATATTTTGGTATGTATTTATAGAAAAGCATTAGAGAAAGATGTTATTTCTCATTTTATCCAAGAGTTCTTAGCGGTGGTGAGGATGGCACATGGGTAGGATGAAGACTAATTATGTTTTCTGACATGTATGAAATACTAGCTTTATACCAGGACTCGTGCTGGGTAGTTTAGGTATAAATCTATTTTCATTGTTTACATAAGCATGTCTGAAACACAGGGTCCAACAGAAGTAACACTATTTTGTGCTTGAGTGTGATATTATTATGTTACAGAATAATGTCACAAATAACACCCCTTTATGAGTTGGTAATCTATAACAATTGTTTATTATAAAATCATAAATATGTAGTTCATAACATAACAATATCACATTCAAGCACAAAAGTGCATTACTTCTGCCAGACCTTGTATTTCACTGAGCTTTAAAGGCAAAGTCAAGACATCTGAGCAAGCAACAGGCCTATAAAAATAACCTCAACTTCATTAGAAATAAGATAAATTCACATTACAATCACAGTGGAAATACATGGTATTTCATCCACCAGATCTGGAGAAGTCAAGCTATCCAACTGTTCTTTAGGATGTGGAGCACCAGGGTGCTGGCAAAAACGTGAGTTAGTATTCCCAATCTAGAAAACAACTTGGCATTATCTAGGAAAGGAAAAAATGTGGATCTTAGCTCGGATTTTTTTCTTTTTTAATATTTCTTTCCTTTTTTATTGTTTCAGGTTAATTGAGGGTACAAAGAATTAGGTTACAATGTTTGCATTTGTTAGGTAAAGTCCCTCTTATAATTGTGTCTTGCCCCTAGAGGTGTGCCATACACCCTAACGTTGTGCCCAATAAATGGGAGCACACCCATTCCCTCCCACGCTTTCTCGTTCCCGTACATACCCCCCACCTTGGATTGATTTGAGTTTTTCTCTTATGTGGGCATATATTGGATCATCTACTGGCTTCATATTAGAATTGAGTACATTGGATTCTTGCTTCCCCATTCTTGAAATACTTTATTAAGAAGAATGTGTTCCAACTCCATCCAGGTTAATACAAAAGATGTAAAGTCTCTATCTTTGTTAAGGGCTGAATAGTATTCCCTAGTATACATATACCACAGCTTGTTAATCCATTCCTGAATCCATTCCTGGAATGGTTGTTTCCACATTTTGGTTGTTTCCACATTTTGGCAATTATAAATTGAACTGTGATAAACAGTCTAGTGCAAATGTCCTCATGATAAAATGATTTGTTTTTTCTTCTGCGTAGATGCCTAGTAATGGGATTACAGGATCAAATGGGAGGTCTAATTTGAGTTCTTGGAGGATTTTCCTTACTTCCTTCCAAAATGTTTGTATTAGTTTTCAGTCCCACCAGCAGTGTAGAAGTGTGTGTGGGTCATTTTTCATTGAGTCTTCCTTTGTGATTAATCCAATATGAGTGCCAGTTGTCCATCAGTCCAGGTCAGGGGTCGGATTAATATACATTTGACCCAGCACTATTGCTAGGCCATCAGTATGTACCCTGCTGATGGCCTTATAACACATATAAGTTACTCTTATATGTGTGAATCAGAAGACATAGATAGGAATGTTCACAGAAACAGTTTAAAAAAAAAAAAAAAAACGACAAAACTGAGGGGGGATAAAACCTAAATGATTATTTCAGTAAAATGGTGAAGTAAATTGTCTTATCGTAGGTATATCGCAGAATGCCATATGGTAATAAAAATCCCCAAACTACTGTTAAATGTCCTTGCTAGGATTACTTGCAAACATAAAATTGGGTGTAAAATACAATTTGCAGAAAAATATATTCCATATGATTACATGTATGTGAATTTTATACATACTCACATTTAACAGTATCTTGCTTATGGATACACAGATCTGGTGGAAACTCTAAAGTAAGGGAATGACAGAGGAGCAAAGAGCCTGGGTGCCTGAGAGAGACACGCAGAGTCACCAGTGGTATCCACCACATTTTGTTTCTAAGTCTAGGTATTCCTGGAACTATTTTGTTATTATTAGTTTTTCTTTCAAATATGTTAAACACCTGTTAATTTTGCTAAGGTGAACCTTAGGGGAGTAAAATACCCTATCCAAGTTTGTCTATGGAGAAGGCCCCATCCAGGGTGAGGTGACTCAGAGCCCATTCTCTCTCTTTCCATTTTCAGCTCTGCCTGAGGTAAAATCCTCCCAGTGCCGGTCATAAGAAGAAATTCCCTATTCTGGTGAATATCTTATTTTATTTTATCAGTGAAGACTGTGAACCATCAAATGTCTTTTTTCCTTAATTTAGCCACCAGAACACTACATGTTCAGCTAAAGTAATAAATATTTACTATAAATATTGCAAATATTAAGTCCACAGATTCTCCTTGTAATATGTCTCATTTCTCAACTTTAGAATTGATTCATTGCAACAATCTTATTTCATATACAGTCTAATATTATAAATGATCTAAAAGACTTTCTTAGGAGTAGTGAATTAGATATTTGATATAAGAAAATAAATAATTTAGAACCTTTATATATTTTTTAAGGATCTAAATGATTACCTTAAAGGCAGAAGCCATTAGGTTCTGTTTTGGTCTCTCAATTTTCCTAACCCTGTGAGTCTAGCATGGTTCTAAAACCAAAGGAGTTCAGGATAAAGCAGTTGCATAGGGTTTGTCCTGGGAAAATGTACATATGCCAGCTGCAGTTTTAACTCTGGTGAACGTGCCAAGTTGGTAAACACAGAAAGCCTCTCCAAAGTGAATCACCCTTTGGAAAATATGTCGAGCTATAAAAGGCCCTGTATAAATACATAATTATCTTTCTCTGTACAGAGGAGGTGGGAGGCAGGAGCATATGATAGATTGAGCTGAGTTATTTAAGGGAAGCACTTGGCTCTATTTCACCACAGCCCTTCAGAAAGCAACTAAGGCCAATTTAATGAAGCAAGTTATATTTAATTGAAGATTCAGCTTTTCCCACATTTTTAAAGGTTTCTGTCAGATTGAGGGTTGGTAACTCTAGTAATATATCTGACTTATAAACCTCAGTGTCATTTGAAAAGTGGGCAGTAGTGGTCTAAACATTGCAAATAAAACTTACATATTTTTTCAAAGGCATTATTCAAACTATGTACAAAGAAAGGAACAGACAATGAAGAGTCAGAATGATATTGTTTGAATCTGAGCTTTGCCACCTGCTAGGTGCTGGGCTGCTTAACCCATCCAACTTAACCTCTCTGAGTCTTCGTTGGCACTGGTTATTAAGAGCCTACTAGAGTATCTGTCCCAGAGTCACATTGGGGCAGAAAATGTAATATGAAAATAAACAAAAGCCACTACATTAATATCAGTTTCTACTCTCAAGCATTGGTTAGTTGAATGAGAAATTCTTCTACCATTCAATTTTGATTGATTCATTTATATATTTAACAAAGAATTATCGGGAACCTATTCTGGGGAAAATAAACCTGCTTTTGGGAAAACACTGGCTTATCAAATTTTGTATGCAACGCCTGAAAGAATATATGAGAAATTAAAGCACTACTTTAATTTCAGCAATATTTTCTGTAAGTACTCCCAGAAATGAGAATTAATATGGATTAAGAAAGTTGGTGAAAAACAATCATGATATATGTATTTATGAGTGTTAGCAAAGAACAAGCCAGGGCAGAGGATGGTGAAGATGATCCAAGAAGTCTATCTTATCTCCATGTTAGATCTCAAGCCAATCTACAGTAATAGATCTTTTTATGTATTTTGTTGATTTATCCAGTCTATTATCTATCCATCCTTCTACATACTTATTCTTCCTTTCATCTATCTCTTTCTATCCACCATCCCATGAATCTACCCATCAAATCCTTATTAAACTGTATTAGGTTCCGGACACTAAGAATACAATCATGGGTTTATCTCCTCAAGGACCTCACTACCTAGATGCTGAATATCCTTGGGATAAATTATTCTAGAATATTGTTAGTTTACATTAACAACATTTTGTACGGATTGGTGGCTATGAACTCAGGGTTTGGAGTCCTGAAAACCAGGATTTGAATCCTGGCTCCTCCATGTAGTAAACTCAAGCAAGTTAAGCTTTCTTAGCCACTTTTCATGTAACATAAACTACGGATTATCACAGAGCCTCTGTCGTAGAAGTGTTGTGTGGGTGCAATGCAATGATGCATAAGAAGCTTGATCCAGGACTTGAAATGTCAGCTTGATGTTGGGTGATACAGAATATAGAGGGAGACCTACCTTGACTTAGGTGTAGACATACTGAAGACATACTCCGAATGGACCTTTAGAACTGTGTCTCGGAAGTGAGTAGAATGCTTTCCAGGTGGCAAGCCAGGGTACAGGAGGAAGTATTTGCAGGAGATGTGAAGGTATTTTCAAAGACACTGAGTGGTCTAAATCTTTGGGTATAAATTCTGTTGCCACTTAGGCCTTTTATTTTTCAAAGTCATGTGACAGAAGCAAGGATCTAAAATAAAAGAAAGCACAAGAGAAGGAAAGAGAGGGGGAGAAAGAGAGAGAGAGAACTTGAACAAGGTCTTAGCACTTACAAATAGGGACTTCACAGGGTCCTGGCTGAGTCTAGGTGATCTCTAAAAAATCTTCGCAGAGTTAAACACTAACTTGTACAACTAATGGCTATTATTATTGAAAGGGGAATAAACTTTTATTTCAAGCCATGAGTTCTCCGATTTGCTAAATGGAGTAAAAAAATGTTAAATCAAATTACAAGGTTTAGTGGGGCTAATTTTTTTTTTAATTTTATGTACAAGCCTGTTAGCACATGCTTTTCAATTGTCTGATTAAATATAAGGTTTATTATATTTAGTGAACTACAAAAATGAAATAAAAAAGCAAGCTCTTCTCTGTGAGATGTACTGCACAAAATATATTGTGTACAGACAAGCAGAATATATCTCTTGATATTAGAACAGGGATCTTTTGATGGATCATAAAAATATATTTAAAGTGTTGTTAAGAGAGAAGAATGATATTAAACACTTGTAAGTTCCTTGAGAGTAAATGTCTAATCCTGAATATTTACCGCTACATCTTTACCATAAGGCAATGAAGTCTATAAATACTCACTGAGTGCTTAACAGTTCTGTTAAATTAAGATTTTAGAGAGTGGGAATATATTTTCATTTTTATAGTATTTGGAATTATAATGGAAGTTTATGAAGTTATATTTTACAATCACAAAGGTTCTTACTTCTGAGGATAGCAGCAGTGGCTCATTGTCTGAGCACCCAATTTGAGAGGAACTTCAGTTAACCCTTGTGTAGTATCACACTTATGTTCCTTTTGATTCCTTGTAGATTTGTTTGTATATTTTCATCTAGCAAACAGCACTTGACTTTCTGCTGTGTACCACAGGCATTGTATTAATGCTAAGAAAGGTGAGATACAAGTGAAGATATGAGCCTAACAAGCTCAAGGAAGCTGCGAAATAAGCAACAGTCCAGATAAAGGACTGTGCAGTCCATTCATTCCTTAGACAGAGGTGTTCTCAACTCTTTTATAATCTATGGACCCTCATATTTTGTTATCAGTGGAGAAAATGAGATCTAAATGAATGGAGTTATGCTAGCTAATCAGGGTTTCCCATCATACATAGTCAAATTGGTTCTTTCAACTGACAAGAACCAGATTATCATTCTAATCACTTAACGTAAATTAACCAAACTAAGCAGAACTTTAATTATTCTTGTTTTATATGTAAGGACTAAATAGTACTTTAAGTATTCCTATTTTATACATAAGGACACTGAAGCACAGGGAAGTTGAGGAACTTGGACAATGCCTTTCAGATAGTGAAAGGTAGAGCCATGATTTCAACCTAGTTGGGCTAATTGTAGGGTCAACATTTTTAATTATATTACATTGACTCTAATGGAAAAAGAATTCCAGGCCAGGCATGGTGGCTCACGCCTGTAATCCTAGCATTCTGGAGGACGAAGTGGGTGGGTTGCCTGAGCACATAGGTTCAAAACCAGCCTCAGTTAGAGTGAGACCCTGTCTCTAAAAATAGCTGGGCACTGTGGTGGGTGTCTATAGTCTCCAACTACTTGGGAAGCTGAGGCAAGAGAATAGTTTGAGCCCAAGAGTTTGAGGTTGTTGTGAGCTATGATGCCCCTGCTCTCTACTGAGAATGACAGTGTCATTCTGTCTCAAAATAAATAAGTAAGTAAATAAATTTAAAAAAATCAAGTAGGAATTAGAGAATAAAAGAAAATGAAGAGCTGAGCATAGTACACATTAAAAGTGATTATAAAAATAATTGTTGTAATGGGTAAAACAAAGCTGGTGTTGGCAGGTCTTACGAAGCTTCCTAAGGATCTTACATTCATCCTGCCAGCTACAATACCCATCTAAAACATTGAAAGACAGGGGAGGATATTTACTTAAGATTGACTCTGCCAACAAAGTCAAAGATAAATTGGAAGGGAGCAAACTGGAGGCAGAAATGGACAGAAAAGCATGGGATGTCAGTTGATGGCAAACACAGTGTTGAACATTGTAACACATCAAGTCCCTGAATTGAAACAATCTCATTTAGCTATTATTCTGAAACAAAATAAAAAGCAAAATAAGAGAAGTTTTAGTAACGTAGGCTTCTCTTAGGATCAATAATAAGATGAAGTCTTTTTCTTATAAATGTATAAGTTATCATTTTTAACTGAATATAAAACTGAGTGTCAATAAAGGTCAAGCTATAATTTTGTAAAGTCACGTACAGATTTGCTGGGAATTGATGTCCTCTACCTCCAAAGCAGAAAACAAATCCCACAAATGATCCCTATTCACTAACCTCTTCTATTCTCTTGGACTTCAAGCCCCCAATTCTTTGATGGACATGCCATTAATGCTATTGAATTTTCACGATGCCCAGTAGTGTTTTTCTTGGGGGAATTAAAATAAATAATGTCTATGAAAGCACTTTTGACCAGGGAATTTATTTGCCATAGGTAAGTGATGATGGAGCTATTAGTATTATTGTTACAATTATTGCTATGTCCAGATAAAACTAAAATAAATGGCTCACATTATAGGTAAGAACAAATTCTCAGACTTTTCTGAGGGCTAGCACATGAATTCTAATGTTATATTGAAGTGAATTCCCTGTCAGCTTCAAATTTTCTACTGTAGGTTAAAATATTGTATTATATTTTGTCTGCTTCCTTTGAAAACTCTGTACCAAAGTGGGTTTTTATCTTTTTGTATCATTATGAGGAAAGGCAGAGGATTTGATAACATCTTCAATAAGTCAATATTGGTTATAGAATATCATCCCATCTTCCCCTTAGAAATGGGGTTATTTCCTTGGGGAAAAATACATGAGGATTTGCTTGATTTGCTTTTAAATGATTCAAAGACTTGTTCTAAATAAATCTCTCTAGAGAAACCTCTAACTTAAAATCTTACTACCAAGGGCTGAGCTTGCTGTTAGTTTCCTGCAAAATATCCACTTACAAATAATAAATGCAACACCATAGAATTTTGAAGAATGACTGGGGAATTGCTGTTGTTGTTGCTCAGTTCTTATGATCTTCAAGATTCTGGTGTGCTGTCCGTCATATTCTCAGCAGCTGGGTCAGTCTCTGCTGCTTACAAATGCCCTATATGTTCTTGGCAAAGCCCTTGGGTGTCTGCAGTGCCTCCGAGCACCGTCAGCTCCTTTCTATCAAGGCAGGTACTGCCTCATTCCCCATAAGCATTGAACCATGACCAAAACTTCAGAGATGGCGCATCCTCCCTCGTCTGCAAGACATGTTACCAGTACTACTTTTTCAAGTGTTCCATCTAGGAAGGCTCTTCTGCTTTCTTCCACAATTTCCATGAAGAAGTACAAAATTTTGTCTTATAATTATGAGAATATAAATAACCCATACTATTTTGTGATAAACATATTTGTGGATACTTTGCTACAATTTATGCCTATTATATCCTGTCTTCATAATATTTACCATCCCCATCTGCAAAGCAATAAATTGAGACTCATAGAGGTAAAATTACTTGCTCAAGATGGAAAAATTATTAAGTGGTAGAGCCAGTCTTTGAGCATGAGACTGTGATGTCACACACTGTCTTTTCCCATTACACCATAGCAGTACTAGAAATTATTTTATTTAAGCTTAGCTAAGAAAAAAACTGTTAGAGAATGGGAGATTTTGGTGATATTTGAGAATAAATATCTTAGACATTTGAAAAGTCTATCATAGCAATTATTTATTCATTAATTCTTAGCACAGCATATATTTTGGGGGGTTTACTAGGAGGTGAAGATGCAAAATTGAGTCAGCCATATGACCCTTGGCCTAAAGGAGCACAGAGTTTAGTGGGGGAAGGAGAGTGGATTTCACTTACTCTCTCTAAACTATTGCATTCTTCAGAATCGGCTAATGACTTTCACAAATAACTTCTCGACCCCAATAATGTAACATAATAAGTTTGTCACTCAAATCACAGATCAACATGGGTGCTGGCTGGAGAACAGAGGGTTTATTTCATCATTCAGGGGCTCAGGCTTCATTCATCGTATTGCTGCAGAGGTTCAGAGTATCCTACATAGATTCTCTGAATTAGTCTTCTCCATTCATCTAGTGAATGAGGAGTAAGAGCAAAAATAAGAGCTTGAGAAGTTCATACATGTTAGGACAGGTCTAGAAGTGGTCAGCATTGCTTCTGTTCACATTTGATTGCTCAGAATGTAGTCCCACATTTGTTCAAACTGCAAGGGAGGCTAGAACATACAGTCTATCCGTGTGCCCATGAAGAAGAGGACTGCATATTGATAAGCATCATTAATCTCTGTCTATTACAATGAGAATTAAAGGATGGATACTATTTGACCAATAATAAGAAAGTAATTAGGTAATTAGTCAAAGGAGGTGCTCATTCATTCACTTTATTACAGACACAATTTGAAGCATATAATATTTTCCAGGTAATGTTGCAGATGTTGTAAAAATAGGATTAAACAGTGTTTTTTTCTACTCTCACAAAACTATTAACACATTTCTGTGATACCAGATATGTAGGTTTTTTTTTTTTTTTTTTAATTTCTTTTCTGCCTACACCAAGCAATTTTCCAGTAGATACCAACTGGATTTCGAATAATTTAATTCACTTCAGCCTGGTCATCCCATAGATTGAGGGCTCAGTCGCACACTACTAACCCACACTCAGATGTCAATTGTAGGTAGTTGGTTGTCACACATACATCTGATCAACCAGAGCTATGGGTTCCCATAAATATTTGGATTACTCCTCAGGTTTGATTAATTTGCTGAAGCAGCTTATAGAACCATTTTACTTGTGTGTGCCAACTTGTCATAAAGGATATTACAAAGGGTACAGAGGAACTTCCAGATGGAAGAAACGCATACAGCAAGGTATGTGGGGAGGAGTGCCCTCTCTGTACGTGTGCCCCAGGCACCCCCACAGGTTCAGAATATGAAAGCTCCTGGAATCCAGTCATTTTGGGGTTTTATGAAGATCATCACATAGGCAGGACTTATTAAGTCATGAGTATTGTTGATCAACTGGATTTTCAGCCCTTCTTTACTCCTGGGAGGTGAGGAGTTGAGTTGAAAATACCAATCCCCTAATCAAGCCTTGGTAATTCTGCTTTTTCTTTTAAATTTCAGATTAATGTGAAGATACAAACAATTAGGTTACAATGTATGCATTTGTTAGGTAGAGTCCCTCTTGTAGTTGTGTCCTGTACCCAGGAGGTATGTCATATACCCTTACATTGTGCCCATTAAGTGGGAGCATACCAATCCCCTCTCTCCTTCTGTCTCTCCCCTAATCATCAGAGAAATGTGAATCAAAACCACTCTGAGATATCACCTAACCCATTAAGATTAGCCCACATCACATAGTCCCAATGTTGCAGATGTTGGCGTGCATGTTGAGAGAAGGGGACACTTTTATACTGTTGGTGGGACTACAACAAGGCAAGAAAGAAGTATGGAGATTCCTCAAATAACTCAAATAGGCCTTCCATTTGATCCTTCAATCCCATTACTGGGCATGAAGATTGTTACATGGGCAGGACTAATGAAAACATAAATCTTGGCAATCAACTGGACCTTCCCCCAACTTGAATTGAGTTTTTCTCTTACATGGGCATGTAATAGGTTGTCTACTAGCTTCATATTAACATTGAGTACATTGGATAGTTGCTTTTTCATTTGTGTTATACTTTCCTGAGAAGAATGTGTTTCAACTCCATCCAGGTTAATACGAAAGACTTAATGTCTACATCTTTTTATGGCTGAATAGTATTCCATAGTGTACATATAGCATACTTTATTAATCAATTCCTGGGTTGTTTTTACATCTTGGCCTAGTATATTGAGCTGCAATAAATAATCTTGTGCAAACGTCCTTATAAGAAAATAATTTTTTTTCTGGGTAGATGCCTAGTAATGGGATTTAAATTTTTTATACATCTTGAATCAATTTTTGTTTAGTGTGAAAGATGTGGGTCCAGTTTTTGTCTTTTACATGTAGTTTTCCAGTTCTCCTAACACCATTTATTGAATAGAGATTTTTTTCCTCCAGTATATGGTTTTGTATGGTTTAACAAAGATCAGATGGAAAGTATAGACTAGTCTCTTTTCTTGGTTTTTATTCAGTTCCGTAGGTCTATGTCTCTGTTTTTCTGCCAAATCATGTTGTTTTGATCACTGTGGACTGATAACCTGAAGTCTGATAAAACAATGCCAGCAATGCTAAGAATTGCCTTGCCTACAAGTTTCTTTCTAGTTCCATACGAAATGAATAACATTTTTTTTCCAGTTCTTCAAATATAATGTTGCTATTTTAATAGAAATTGCATTAAATCTATAGATTGCTTTGGGTAGCATAGACTTTTTTTTTTTTTGAAGAGGATATGTAAGACAAGAGTTTTATTTTCTAAATCAGCAATTTTTGGGCTATGCACATACTTCATGGTAAATTCTTCTTGCAAAATGGTCTGGATTACAAATGCAGGCAGTCTAAGGCTAGAGACTGAGTGTGCAACCTTTAGAAATACTGAGAAATACTGTCCCTCACCTACAATTTCAAGTGGCATCTGGAAATACAATGGTTTATTTATTTTACTTTTTCTTTTTTTTTTTTTTTTTTTTTGTAGAGACAGAGTCTCACTGTACCGCCCTCTGGTAGAGTGCCGTGGCGTCACACGGCTCACAGCAACCTCCAACTCCTGGGCTTAAGCGATTCTCTTGCCTCAGCCTCCAGAGTAGCTGGGACTACAGGCGCCCGCCACAATGCCCAGCTATTTTTTGGTTGCAGTTTGGCCGGGGCCGGGTTTGAACCCGCCACCCTCGGCATATGGGGCCGGCACCCTACTCACTGAGCCACAGGCGCCGCCCTTATTTTACTTTTTCAATCCAGGTTAATATGAGGGTACAAAGAAATAGATTACAATGTTTCCATAATCCCTAACACTGTCCCCTTTGCCATCCTCCCTTATTCTCTTCCACCTTGAATTGATTAGAGTTTTTCTCTCATGTGGGCATGTATTAGATGATCTACTGGTTTCATATAAATATTGAATACATTGGTTACTTACTTCTCCATTCTTGTGATACTTTGCTAAGAAGAATGTATTTGAACTATGTATTGCAGCTCAATTTATAATTGCCAAAATGTGGAAACAAACTGAATGCCCACCAACCTAGGAATAGATTAAGGAACGGTGGTATATATATATATAGCCACTATATAATTAGGCCATTAAAAACATGGAGAATTAATATATTTTGTAGTATAGACATTTTAACTATGTTAATTTTTGCCATAAAAAAAGCATAGTATGTTATTCCATTTTTAAATGTCTTCTGCTATTTCTTTTCTTAGGCTTTTATAATTCTCTTTGTAGAGATCCTTCACCTCTTTTGTTAGGTATATTCCTAAGTATTTTATTTTCTTTAAAGCTACTGTGAAGGAAATTGTGTCCTTGATTTATTTCTCAACTTGGCTGTTACTGACATAAACAAAGGCTATTGATTTGTGGAAATTGATTTTATACCCTGAAACATTACTATATTTCTTGATCACTTCCAGGAGTTTTGTGGTTGAGTCTCTAGGGTTTTCAAAATATAATATCATATCATTGGCTGAGAGCCTCCTCTGCCTCCATTCGGATGCCTGATTCTTTGGATTCTCTTGCCTGATTGCATTGACTAGAACTTCCAGAACTATATTGAATGTCATGATAAAATAGAGACATCCTTGTCTGGTTCCAATCTCAGTGGAAAAGCTTTCAGTTTTAATCCATTCACTATGATATTGGCTGTTAGTTTATTGTAGATGGCTTTAATTAGATTAAGAAATGTGATACCTATACCTATTACCTGAAGTGTTCTTGTTGCAAAAGTGTGCTGAATTTTGTCAAATGATTTTTCTGTATCTATTGAGAGGATTATATGGTCTTTCTTTCAACTTCTATTTGTATGGAGAATTACAGTTATGGATTTGGATATGTTAAATTACCCTTGCATCCCTGGGATAAAGCCTGCTTGATCATGCTATATAATAAGGTATAAAGAAAATTAAAAATAAAATTAGATAAGATGTAAAAAGAAAAAAGGTTATCTCAGTTGTTCATGAAATTTATGTGGGAAAGATGAAAAAAGCAGAAAATTCTCTACCAAAAGAAGAAAAAAAAGGAGAGAAATAGAAAAGAAAAAAAGAAAGACTAAACAGGGCAGAAAAACTATAGAACAAATGGAGCCCTTTCTATTAAAGAAGGTACAAATGAAAAAATAAAACACTAAAAAACAAAATAAACAAATAAACAAGCAAAAAAAAGGGGATGGGGAGATTGAAAAAAAATGCTGCAATATATTGCCTGGACACCAGTTGGTGTGCCAAGAAGATAGGAAAAAAGACAAAAAAAGGTATATAATGTATTATATTGCCTGGACATCAGGTGGAACTGTGGGGTTACAAGATGCAAAATCATGCAAGCTGATTTTGCTGTACAACGTGGGGTCAGAAACTACAACTTAGTTTCCAAGGAGAGCTGGTTCTATCTTCCTGGTTTATTTGCCCTCAATCAGGGCTTGGTTGCTTCACTAGCATTTAATCCCCACAGGGATAGGACACTGAAACATTTGCCAGAGTACTTAGGAGACATGTTTCTACCTTCCAGTGTTCCTTGGCCACAAAATGGCTTTTCAGGGACTGTGGGAACCATCCTACTCACTCAAAGTTTGGTTGCCCAAGCTCAGCAAGTGCACCAGAGCCAGCCACACACTAGGAACCTGAGGACTGTTCCTCCTGGGTGATCCTCTCACAGTGACAGAGACGTGCTAGTAGCCAAGCCAATGAGAGTTCCATCCTGCCTGGTAGTTCAACCCCAGCCAGTGGACGCTGTTCAAGTTCACTCACTTGCTTAAGCCCTTCCAAGGCAGCTCTAGAGAGCACCCAATCTGAAAAACAACTGCAGGACAGGCCTTCCCTCTTTCTAGATACCTACTGGGGGCCTGCCAGCCTTTGCCCACACCCAGTCTTACACTGCTCCTAACATCCTCATTGGCTTCTGGAGTCCCCTCCTGTTTCACAGTGCCCCAAGAGTGATATTTCTTGTCAGGACACTCCAGCCAGAGGTGGCTGGAGTCCTCTGTCCCCTATCTCATGCAAGTGACTGCTAAGGAGATGTCTCTAGTCCTCCATTTTGCTCTGCTTCCCACAATTCTGATTTTTAGCCCCCATATTGAAGCTATCTATTGGCTGCCAGCCAGGAGTAATCTCATTAACATATAAGAAATTATTATCTCTCAAGAGTTTCTAAAGGTTTTAGGATCTCTATGCCAGGAAATAGGAATGCAGACCAAATATATATTTTACAATATTACACTAAGATTAAATGTGTGAACAAGACATGATTCTAATGGGATTTTTGTCATGGAAGAAGGTGATAATACATAAACAAAAAATGGAAAAAAGACTATCAGAGATGCATGGTATGAAAGCAATAAAACAGAGTGATTGGTCAAGAAGTAACATATGTAAAGACAGAGGTGAAGGGGTAGGTGGTCATGCAGCAAGTTCAGAGGAATTGGTTTTGACAGGAGTATGGTGCACGGAATTTAGAAAAGGGTGATGGGAAATAGGGCTGCACACATAGGTTAATACCACATCTTAAAGGATTGTAAGTGATAGGTTAATTTTTTTTTATTTTATTTCATTTTTAATTTATCTTCTATTTAATAAGAATCCATTTCTACAGGGAACAACATAATCAGATTTTGAAAAGCATTTATAGTTTCAAAGCAAACGAATTGTACAGTTAGTGTGAGAAGGTAGGAGGCCATGCTCATCAGGAAGAGGTGCTGAAATGCTCATCTGAGGAAGGAGCAATGTTTGTGTAGGAAATGGAGAAGAATCACAGAAACATTTCTGGGCAAAAATAGTCAGGACTTGTTGACCAACAATCTAAGTGAAGAAAAAGACTCAGAAGTCAAATTCCTCTTAGATGTTTCCTTGAAGCAATCCCTGTTCCTACTGACTAGAAAGGCAATACACAGGTTGGAGGGGAGCAGGTTGGGGGCACCTCAGAGAAAGTTTGAGTTCGCTTTTCTGCTTTTGTCATTTCCTTATCCATTCTACATAGAGGCTGAGAATTCTTGAAAGTATTACAACTGGAAATCAAGCCCTATTTTTATTTAAATGTTGTTTCTAGTGACTTCTATTTCTACTATTTCCATTTTTCAGTGTCCTAGAGAAAAGAGAGGACAAAAAATAACAATAATGTAAGATTAACTGTGTGCTTGGTTCACTTTGCATATAACCTTTCATTTTAGCCAACGTATGAGCTTTCGAAGTGGCGATAGGTCATTATTTTAGAAATGAGGAAATTGAGGACCAGAGGAAAACTTGTCCTAAGCCTCACAATCAGGGACATGACTGGGATCGGAACATGGATAAAGTGGAGGGAGAGGAAGCGTCTGTGGCACCAAATAAAAGGACATTAGGCAATTGCCCATGAGTAAACACAGAATCAGATCAAGAATCCAAAACCAATATTTGGGCTCCCTGTGACTATTCTCTTTCTCCTGAATGACAATTTAAGTACTCAGTGGCAGCAAACTAACACATTAATGGTATCTCAACTCACAGTTATTTGGTTTACATTCCTTATTGTCATCCCTGAAAACCAAATGCTTTTGAGGTTATTTTTATTACTTACTTAAAAGGCACTCAAATAAAGGTACTGTTTAGATTTTGTAAGTGTTTCAAGGTGCTCCCACTATTTTCAAACAAATTTATTTTTAGCTTGAATAGAAGAAATCTGATAGGCTCGCAGAAAAGAAAAATTTGACCCAGCAATCATTTTCATTTGCAAATCAATTTTGCAAATCACCTTTTGGCTATCTTTAAAAACAGTGAAGGTACATAATTAATGGAGTTAAAAAAAAAAAACAAAAAAACAGTTACATGGGTTGCCAGGAAGAACACTGATCCTGGTTGACTGTCTCTGCTGCTATTTTTTTTTTATTCATTTATTTTTTCATTATCTCTTTCCTTCAATGCGTATTTACAAGCTACACACTGTAACAGGCTCTGGAGTAATAAAAATATGAGACATGGGTAATCTACATGTTTTCACAATCTAGTGTGAGCTATAATGCCAGTAATGCACTAAAATAATTAATCTGTGTATCCATTTATTCATTTCCTTTCATTGAACAAATATTTAATGAACAAAAGCCATGGTTTAGGTACTGTTCTAGGCACTGGGAAGACAATGGTATCCAAGAGCGACAATGCATTTCCCTTACGCATGTATTTTCAATTGGAGTTATAGGCAGGACATAAATAAGCAAAAGATGCATAACTGAAAGTCAGAAAGTGACAAATTATATGAAGAAAAATAGTGGGCTGCTATTTCAAATAAGGTGGTCATAGAAAAAACCTGAATAGGGTTCAGGAGTGAACCCCATGCCTATTTAGAGGAAAATATTCCAGACAAGCAGAGCAAGTACAGAGACTCTAAGGTGAGAAGAATAGCAGGGATGCTAGTGTGGCCAGAGTAGATTTAGTACAAGGAATAATGATTAGAAGGATAAACTGTGGCCAATTCTTAAAAAATCTTGTTTCCATGGTGAGGGTGTTAAATTTTATTCTAGATGGAATAATCAGTCATTAGAAAGTTTTGGTTCAGGAAAGTAAGGTAATTATAACGCCCATTAATTATAACAGGCGTAATAATATGCACATGCACATGCATATATGCACGTGTGAGGGACGAGCTGAGGACTACGAGAGGTCTGGGGAAGGGACGGTGGGGAGGGCAGGAGAGGAGACTGGGTTCAAGGTGTTGGGGTTCTCTGTACTAGACTTGCAACTTTTGGGTCCATTTGAATTCTTCCAAAATAAATTATTGAATCTTTTAAAAAATTGTGCTTTATTCAAATACTCATGTTTTGGGAATTTGAGATAACGAAGTCGGTTGCCACTTCAGACAGCTGACTTCAGACATGTTAACTTTTCAGCATTTCCATTTCTCTTATCTGTCAAATTAGTATATATCCGATAACATTTTGTGGGAATTCACTGAAACATATATATTAATGTATAATATGTAATATATGTATAAAGGGAGTGCCTAACACCTGGTAGTGTTAATAAACATCAACAATTATTACAATGGAAAACAAAATGTGAAAATTGCCACAGGAATCTGTATTTTTTTCTATATATCAACATGCAAATAGCCACTAAAAATCAGAAGCATATATTTCTAGAGTACAATTTCAGGCATCTAAATAATGAGATCGGGAAAACTGGGGGATTTAGTTCTTACCAATCAGCATCTAGTAAACACAGAGTCATTGCACTTGTGATGGGAGATTCAGAGATAAATGAAATACAGTCTTTATCCATATAGATTTTCCAGTCTGGTGGACAAAAGAGAGGAAATCAGTTCATTCGTCTGTCTGTGTGAAATAAGACATGACAGAGGTAAACATAAGGTGCAGTGAAAGGAAGATTGATAATAGTCACAGTATAAATGAATGGTATTAACTTACCAAGAAAACAGAGAAATATGCAAGTAATTTACTGTCAGTAAAATTATTTCCCCATAAGAACTGTATGTGAGTTGCTTTTTCTATTTGTCTTTTCTTTATTTCCCTAAACTAAAAGGACCCTATAGATTTAAGCAATTTTATTATCCTTTCCCCAGGGTTAACTTAAAATGGAGGTCATGGCTGAAAAAGGGTGTGGTCCTCATTTTTATCATATCTATTCCTGTGTTAACCCACATATATGCCCTGTAGATTCTGTGCCCTGTCTTTAAAAGATTATTGTGTCTTCTAAAACTGCGTGTAGGACACATATTTCTTTTCACAGGACTGCTGTCAAAACACTCAGTAACTGCTACCACGTAACCAACCAAAACCTTATCTCAGGCCCTTAATTCCAGTAACTCCTACCATATTTGTGTCTTTCTTACGTTATGTTAAAAATCCATAATTTCTTAATTTAACTATTGTGAGATGCTTCCAAAAGTTCTATTACAATACCCTTTACCTTTTTTCTGAATATTTTCCAGATTATTAGTGACATTCTTAAGAACACAGGACCCTGTCCCAATATGATTTGTAAAAATGAATACAATTATTAAGTTGTTTTCTAATCAATATCACATTGAATAAGAATATTAGCTCCCTTGATTTGAGCACTTAATCACATTCTAAATAAATAGAAGTATGGCAACAAATCATTGTGTAAAGCCAAAAGTTTCTTTGGAAACTCCTCAAATATATAAATTGTATGAATAAGTGGTTTTCATATATTATTTTTTCTTAAATTAAAGAAAACCTATCTTACTTTTATTTAAAAAAAATTGAATTTTGTGTACCTAGACTCTTAAGGCAGGCACTTTACAAATCAATTAAAGCACAGAATCCAGTAAATATAAGGGAAATAAGATTTCTGTTGATATGCTTTGTTCAGACTATTAGTTTTTATGATGCTAGAGAAGATTTTCAGTTACATAAATGAAGGTAAAGTATTATTATTATAGCCTCTTTAATCAATAGACAATTTGATTCTTTATAAGTCTTTTCAGAATGACTTTCACTTACTTTGTATTTATTACAAATTTTTAAGAAGCCATCAATTATAGTAACCACTTATTCTCCCAGACTCATTTTTTTTTTTTTCTGTATTTGCAATCTACTCCACTACGTTCCATTTTATATGAATCCTGTATTACGGCTAAACATCATTTCAAAATTGGTTGGGAGATGGTGGTACTTTGATTTGAATGCCCCAAATATCATTTCTTGCAAACTTAATTACCCATATCAAAGTTCTGTGAGGTGGGACCTAATGGGAGGTTTTAAGTCAAGAGGGTTCCACCTTCATGAATGGATTAATGCCAATTACAAAAGGACCAAGTTTAATTTGCTTCCCTGTGCCCTCTCTCGACTTTCTGCCTTCCTCTGTGAGGTGACACAATACAAAGGCCCTCACCAGACAAGCTCCTTAATCTTAGATTTTTCCATTTCCAGAATCATGAGCCAAATAAATTTCTATTCACTATAAATTATCCAGTTTCGGGTATTCTGTTAAAGTAGCACAAAAATGAGCTAAGACAGGTGCAGATAAATTCTGTTCCTTGTTCACAGCAATGGCTGTCAGCAATCTACAAATATCATCAAGACCTCTGAACTTTATGCCTCCTTAGTCTTAAAATTCCCATGAGATGTTAATAGATGGGTCACAGCATTTGCTTTATAAAAGAGCATCTGCAGACTCCTTTTCCTTTCTCAACTATACTTCTCTTTAATTCACCATGTCATCTACTGATTCTTTGATTTTTGAAAATTTGGTTGCTTATGGCCTTCTCTTATTAACATCTCCCATAATTGAAAGGAAATAATTAATCATAATAACATATTAACAAGTGCCTACCAAAAAAAAAAAAAAGAACCCAACAAAAATATTATGGGCGGCGCCTGTGGCTCAAGGAGTAGGGCGCCGGACCCATATGCCAGAGGTGGCAGGTTCAAACCTAGCCCCGGCGAAAAACCAAAAAAAAAAAAAAAAGAACCCAACAAGTGCCTAGTATGAATATGTCACTATGTTAGATGCTTTGGCTACTTACTGATCCTCATTCTCCCCCTAGAAAGTATTAGAATTTTCATTTCACTTATCAAGAAAATAAGACTCAAAGACCTTAAATAACTTTTTTTTTTTATTGTTGGGGATTCATTGAGGGTACAATAAGCCAGGTTACACTGATTGCAATTGTTAGGCAAAGTCCCTCTTGCAATCATGTCTTGACCCCATAAAGTGTGACACACACCAAGGCCCCACCCACCTCCCTCCGTCCCTCTTTCTGCTTTTCCTCCCCCCCATAACCTTAATTGTCATTAATTGTGCTCATATCAAAATTGAGTACATAGGATTCATGCTTCTCCATTCTTGTGATGCTTTACTAAGAATAATGTCTTCCACTTCCATCCAGGTTAATACGAAGGATGTAAAGTCTCCATTTTTTTAATAGCTGAATAGTATTCCCTGGTATACATATACCACAGCTTGTTAATCCATTCCTGGGTTGGTGGGCATTTAGGCTGTTTCCACATTTTGGCGATTGTAAATTGAGCTGCAATAAACAGTCTAGTACAAGTGTCCTATGATAAAAGGATTTTTTTCCTTCTGGGTAGATGCCCAGTAATGGGATTCCAGGATCAAATGGGAGGTCTAGCTTGAGTGCTTTGAGGTTTCTCCATACTTCCTTCCAGAAAGGTTGTACTAGTTTGCAGTCCCACCAGCAATGTAAAAGTGTTCCCTTCTCTCCACATCCACGCCAGCATCTGCAGTTTTGAGATTTTGTGATGTGGGCCATTCTCACTGGGGTTAATGATATCTCAGGGTTGTTTAGATTTGCATTTCTCTAATATATAGAGATGATGAACATTTTTTCATGTGTTTGTTAGCGATTCGTCTGTCGTCTTTAGAGAAAGTTCTATTCATGTCTCTTGCCCATTGATATATGGGATTGTTGGCTTTTTTCATGTGGATTAATTTGAGTTCTCTATAGATCCTAGTTATCAAGCTTTTGTCTGATTGAAAATATGCAAATATCCTTTCCCATTGTGTAGGTTGTCTCTTTGCTTTGGTTATTGTCTCCTTAGCTGTACAGAAGCTTTTCAGTTTAATGAAGTCCCATTTGTTTATTTTTGTTGTTGTTGCAATTGCCATGGCAGTCTTCTTCATGAAGTCTTTCCCCAGGCCAATATCTTCCAGTGTTTTTCCTATGCTTTCTTTGAGGATTTTTATTGTTTCATGCCTTATATTTAAGTCCTTTATCCATCTTGAATCAATTTTTGTGAGTGGGGAAAGGTGTGGGTCCAGTTTCAGTCTTTTACATGTAGACATCCAGGAGTCTTTCCCCCAAGGTATGTTCTTGTTTGGTTTATCAAAGATTAGGTGGTTGTAAGATGTTAGTTTCATTTCTTGGTTTTCAATTAGATTCCAAGTGTCTATGTCTCTACTTTTGTGCCAGTACCATGCCCTCTTGACCACTATGGCTTTGTAGTACAGACTAAAATCTGGTATGCTGATGTCCCCAGCTTTATTTTTATTACTAAGAACTGCCGTAGCTATACGGGGTTTTTTCTGGTTCAATACATAACGCAGAATCGTTTTTTCCAAATCTTGAAAGTACGATGTTGGTATTTTGATAGGAATGGCATTGAATAGGTAGATTGCTTTGGGAAGTATAGACATTTTAACAATGTTGATTCTTCCCATCCATGAGCATGGTATGTTCTTCTATTTGTTAATATCCTCTGCTATTTCCTTTCTGAGGATTTCATAATTTTCTTTATAGAGTAAATAACTTTTCAAATGTAGTCCATTTAGTAAGTGACCCAACTAATTAGAACTTGCAACTTGTGTACCATTTTCCATGGCATTCAACCACCTTCAAAATACATTCATAAATATTCTCTGAGTGCCCGATTATATCTCAGCTACCACTCCAGGCACTAGAAGTACAAGAGAGAATAAGATTAATAACACACATGTTCAAGAAGCTTAAGCTTCAGTGGATTTGGGACCAAGATGACATAGATAATCAAGTAATTAAACAGATGAGATAATTTTAGATAGTGATGAATGTCAGGATGAAAATAAAATAGGGAAGTATGATACAGAGTGTTTCAAGGGGTGACCTTGGGTACAGGAGCTATGGAAGAATACTCTAATAAAGTGTGCCCTAACTGACAATTAGGGGAAACTATTTGAGTGTCAGGAGGCTAAGTGTTCCAAGCACAAGTGATAGCAAACACAAAAGCCATAATAGAAAAAGAGTTGGGAATGTTCAAGGAAAAGAACAAAAACAATAGGAAGTCAATACAGGTGTAATTGACTGTAATATAGCATGGAATAGATACTAGTTTCTATTGAAGGGAGATCACAATGATGCTTGACATAGGGTGGTAACAGCAGAAAGGGAGAGCAATAAATACATCAGGAATAGATTTTGGAGGCTCTCCATTAGAATCTAGTATATTATCCTAATTTTAGCATTTACCTTAAATGCTCTCTAATTTCCACTTATGCCAAGTAATTTGACAATCGCTACGATCTCCTTGTGTTTTTAACAACTCATTTGTTTCTAAAATCTGCCGTACCCTGCTTCTAGATCTTTCTCTGGGATAATTCTACTCTTTATTTAATGACAAATCCTGGTATATCTCTATCATGAAATCCTTTCCAAGCCTCTCCTTTCTCTAGTAAGAAAAAACACTGTTTTTCTCTTGTCTTTTTTAAAATGACAATCTAAATGGTTCCATTACACTTTAATAATTTCCACACTAGACTGTGAATTCCTTGAGAGAAAAATCTTACCTATCTTTGCTACCTAGCACTTTGCATACAGTAGGACTTAAGAATTGTACTAGTACTACAATACTAGCATTAATGGTGTCCAGATGATGTCCATGCTCCATTCTCTCACACACTACTCTGTTCTTAGCTTTTTATCTCATGGATTTTGCAGTCTGACTTTTCCACATCTATACTTGTTGTATTAATTTTATATTACTGATATGACAAAATACCCAAACTTAGTACTTAAAACAACAAAATTTGTTCTCTTATAGTCTTGGAAATCAGAAGTGCAAAATTAGGATTCTTATACAATTGTTTATTTCTAGAAGTTCTAGGAGATGATCCATCTTCTTACATTTTTTAATTCCTAGGGGCTGCCTGCTTTCCTTTGCTCATGATTTTGACTCTTATCACCTTTTCTCCCTTTGCTCTCTTCCCTTCTTCTCTGCTTGACACTCTTGATTCTCTCTGGCTCTATCCAAATTATTCAGGATAATCTCCCCATCTTAAAATACTTACTTAATTCATAACTTAGTTAAATCCATTTTACTATGCAAGATAACATATTTGTATGGCCCAGAGATTAAGCTGTAGACATCTCTAAAGAGCCATTTTTTAGCCCACCATATATGTTTTATGATGTATCATCAGTCTTTTATCTCACTAAAATGTTTAATCAGAAAACATCACTCCCTTTTGTACATTGATTTTTTTTAACCTAAGTCATTACTGAATATATTTATCTATTATAGAAGTCCTTTGATGGAGTCTTTGGGGTTTTCTAGATACAAGATCATAATGTCAGCAAAAAGAGATATTTTGACCTCTTTCTCAATTTGGATGCCCTTTATTTCTTTCTCTTATTGCTCTGGCTAGGACTTCCAATAATAAGTTGAGTACAAGTGGTGACAGTAGTCACCCTTGTCTTGTTCAAGTTCTTAGGGATAATGCTTTCAACTTTTCTTCATTCATTATTAGGTTGGCTGGGAGTTTGTCATACGTGACATTTATAATTTTGAGATCACTTCCTTCTATGCCTAGTTTCTTGAGGTATTTTTTATCATTAATGGGTGCCAGATTTTATCAAATGCTCTTTAAAATCAATATACACAAATCAGTAGCATTTCTCTATATTAGTAACAGTCAAGCTGAGAGTCAAATCAAGGAGTCAAAACCATTCACAATAGCTACAAAGAAAATGAAATACCTAGGGATGTACTTAACTGAGGAGTTGAAATATCTATACCAGGAGAACTACAAATCACAGATGAAAGAAATGCTAGATGACACAAACAAATGGGAAGATATCCCTTACTCACATATTGGCAGAATCAACATCCGTAAAATGTCCATACTGACCAAAGTGATTTACAGATTCAAGTCATTCCTTCTCAAAATACCAATGTCATATTTTACAGATGCAAAAAATAATCCTAAACTTCATTTGGAATCCATAAAAGAGCCTGAATAGACAAATCAATCTTAAGCAAAAATAATAAATCTCAAGGAATCCCATTACCTGACTTGAATTTATAAAACATGGCTATATATCCACAACAGCATGGTACTGATATAAAAGTAGAGATATAAATTAGAACAGAATAAAGAATCTGGAAATAAAACCATATAGCTATGACCAACTCATATTCAACAAACCAAATAATAACATAGTCTGGGGAAAGGAAGCCCTATTCAATGAATGGTGCTAGAAAAATTGAGCAGCTATATGTAAAATAGTGAGGAAAGACTCATGTTTCTTACCATATGTATAATTTAATTCAAGACTTAAATAGAAGGTATGAAACCATAAAAATTCTTGAAGAAAATATGGGAGAAACTTTTCTAGACACCAACCTCAGCAAATAATTTGTGACTAAGATCCCAAGGTAAATGAGACTCAATTAAATTAAAAAGAAACGTATCTGAACAGAAAAGGAAATAATCAGCTGAGTGAATAGACAACCTAATGAATGGAAGAAAATATCTGTAAGCTAAACATCCAACAAAGGGCTACAGAATCTACAGAGAACTCAAGAAAATCATCCAGAAAAAAATAACCTCTTTAAAAAATGGGCAAAAATATGAACAAAAGCTTTTCAAAAAAGAGACAAATGGCCAATAAACATATGAAAAAATGCCCATGATCACTAATCATCGGAAGAGAAGAAGTCATTTTATAACCAAAAGACACCTGCAATCAATTTTTTATTGAAACACTATTTACAATTACAAAGATGTGGAATCAACCTAAATGCCCATCAGTTCATTAGTGGATGAAAAAAATGACCAGCAAGACATGATCGCAAGAGGGACTTTGCCTAACAATTGCAATCAATGTAACCTGGCTTATTGTACCCTCAATGAATCCCCAACAATAAAAAAAAAAAGAAAGAAAATGACCATGGAGTAACACTTAGACATAAAAGGAATGAAATAATGACTTCTGTAGCAACTTGGATCAAATTGAAAATCATTATCATAAGTGAATTATTTCTCAGGAATAGAAAAGCAAATACCATATGTTCTCACTAATAACTGGGAGCTAAATAATGAACAAACACTAGATGCAAAGAAGTGTAAAGGACATTGGAAACCAAGAAGTGGGGAGAGCCAGAGGAGAGTAAAGGGTAAAAACTTACCTACAATTGGTACAATGAACACTATTCTAGTGATTGGGCACAACAAAAGCCCTGACTGAACCATTATACAAGGTATCCAAGAAACGAAGCCATTTATGTCCCCGTAATATTTTGAAATTAAAAAAAAAAAGAAGAAAAAAAATTACCCCCTACTTTGTAAGAGTCGCTCTTCTTCTGCCCTTTATGACAGTCTGGGGCTGCTTGGTAGATTGTTTTTCACACTCCTTTGCGATTTTCTTTCTATTTTTTTGATATAGTAAATGTCAAGCTCCATCAACTTTTCTCTAACAACTACTTATGGAAAGAGAGGTCTAATAAACGTTGGCAAGTGATTGTAATAATAACTACTTATTGAGCACTTAACATGGATCAGACACTATTATAAATATTTTATATATGTGTGTGTGCATGATTATATTTAAGCCACACAATAATTTGGTAAATTATGGTCCATAATTAGTTACATTTACCTGATGCAGAAACAGAGGCAGGGAGATTGTGTGACTTTCTCAAAGTTAGAGTTAATAAATGGAAATTGTAGATTCTAACCCAGGAGTTTGGGTCCAGAACTAGTCTCCACAAAGCTTTGCCATCCTCCCTTGTGTGAATGGAGAAGAGCTCCCCAAATATCAGGGCTTTGTGATATTGACTGAAAATCTGCAGCCCCAGCTCCAGTGTCCTACTCTATTACTATCTATGCTCAACATTTGTGTTTACCTACCCTTTAAATTAAAATTATACAGTAATTATCATGATGATAGTGAAGTCTAAAATAGTTATTCTTATTGTATTCCTCCTTTGTTTCAATTTCTATAGTAGGTGCTGTCTCTAACTGTGATTCTCTCGCCTCCTCTTAATTTAGTTTTTCAATTATCTAGGAAGGTAATTGCCATTGACCCCACTTCACATCCAAGGAATTTAAGCCAAGAAATTTTAAGTAACTTATTACTCGATTAACAAATATTCAAAGTCCATGTTCTTTCATTTATGCCTAGAAAGCTCACTTACAATCTATCTATTCAAAATAACTTCTCAGTTTAGCTGTCTTGCTTCTGTTTTGGGGGGTATTTTGTTCAAAAGCTCAGTCTGAGGGCTTCAGGGGCACTGTGGAATGCGTAGTATTTCATTTTTAGTTACTTGTCAAACTGTTATCAAGTCCCTGAAGCTGTGCCTGAGCATATGAACAGAATGTATTTTCTTCTTCTTTTGCACACTCATTTTATTTTCTTTCTCATAATACTTTTGGCCAAAGCATGACCTTCCTTCTTGGGTAAGAAAAAAGAAACTAAGAGTAAGCATGGTAGCCTGGAACACAGTGTTCAGAGAACAGAGGACAACCAAAATACAATTGAGGAAGGTCTTAAAATCAGGAGAACACTTTCTAAGTGTTTAGAAACAACCTGGGTAACTGGAAGTAGGTGTGCAGGGTTTCCTGGTTCTGGATTATGTATCTGTGTCACTAAAAATGTCATGGGGCATATCATTAAAATACCATAAATGTTTTCAGGGTCCCAGTTAAACAAGTTTGAGTGGTGCTCCAGTAATATATGTGAATGAGGGAATTAATAAACGCTCAAGAAACAAGAACTGAACAAGACTAGAATATTAAGGGAGAAATCAGCTTAATTGCAGTTTAGGTGACAGGTCATAGTCGTAAGTTAGGAACTGTATCTTTAGAAGGAAGAATAATATTAGATCATATCATTTGCTGAGATGAGGGTGATATTTAAAAGTATTATTAAAAGTTTATAAGTACCCAAGTGAAAAAATGGAAAAAATATTTGAATAGACATTTCAGGAAAGAAGATACAGGGATGGCTCATATATTTGATGGCTCAACATCATTAGTCATCAAGAAAGTAACCACAATAAAATACCATTTAATATATCCTATGATGGCTATAATCAAAAAAGTCAGACAATACCAAGTGCTGGTGAGGATGTGGACAGATTGGTACCCTAATACATTGCTGTTGGGGAGTATAAATGGTACACTTGCTTTGAACAATCTTTTGGCAGCAGGTTTAAAAAGTTAAATATGAATTTCCCATAGGATCCCATATTTCTACTCATAGGAATCTACCCAAGAAAAGTGAAAACATATGTCAAGACAAAGATGTGTATGTGACTGTTCATAGAAGCATTATTCACAGTAGTGAATGGAAAATGGAAAAATGGAAAAACAACTGAACTGCCCATTAAATGGTAAAACAGGTAATCTCATACAACAATAATACTATTCAGTAAGCAAAAGGAAATGGCAATACATACTAAAGCTGAATGAACCTAAAAAAGAAAAATACTTGCTTAGTGAAAGAAGCCATTCATAGAAGACCACATATAGCATAACTCAATTTACATGAAAAATAAAATATATATAAAATCTATAAAGATTGAAAATAATTGTTGACTGAGGCTGGGGATGGGAAAAAGAGTAGCTACAAGTTGAAAATAGATGTTTTTAAGAGGCAATGGAATTATTTTAGGACTAGATTATGCTGATGGTTGAAAAACTGAATTTACTAAAAAGATCAGTGAATTGTATAGTTACACAAGGTGAATTTATGGTCTGTAAATTATTCTTCAATTTGATACATACATATATACCTACATACATATTTTTCCCTAGTATTTTAAATTTTACAGTGTGCTGGATGCAAATTCCAGGTCCCATAAATAAGAGTAAAATCCCATTATAGGCATTTTTAACTTATGCAAATATCTAATGCTCAGAAAACCTAATAAACATGCAAATAAAACAAACAAGGAGTGATAGGATTTCTTGATTTATCTGTTACTCTTCTATGGCTTGGCTTCTTCCCTAGGTACTGGGTGAGGAACTGAACCCAAAATGCAAAGGAAAGAAAAACACATTTTCAAGGATATTTCAGAATTTTTGAGAATAATTTTTATTATTCATTGATTTTATTTTATATGTGAATTTAGAACTTAACCTGCATGTGATATAATTTCATTGCACTAAAAATTCTTCAGAATTTAGAAAACACTTATAAAGTCTATGAATATCTAGTATTATCTTTAAGATATAGAGTTCATTAAATTACTTTAAAAGAGAATATACACAGAACCCTAAATGTAGTTCACCTAAAAATTTTTCTATTACTGCAGTGAAAATTAGCGTGCTTTCAAATGCTGTTTATGCGTGTGGGAGATAGAATAATATCCCCCACATCCTAATCCCCAGAACCTGCGAACATATTAATATACATGACAAAAAAAGACTTTTCACATATAACTAATTAAAAATTATGAGACTAAGATATGATAAGAATAAGGATCTAAATACAGGAAACAGAGAGGCAGGAAAGACAGTCAGGGAAAGAGATATGACAACAGAAGCATAGAAAGAGAAAGAGACTTGAAGATGCTACAAGGCTGGCCTTGAAGTTGGAGGAAGGGAGCATAAGCCTTGGGATCTTCCAGAAGCTTATAAAAAGATGGGAAATGTATGATCCTTTAGAGCCTTCAGAATGAACATGTGCAACATATTGATTATAACCCCCAAATACTCATTTCTTTTTTTTAATTTTAATTTTTATTTTATTAAATCATAGCTGTGTACATTAATGCAATCATGGAGTATAATGTTCTGGTTTTATATACCATTTGAAATATTTTCATCAAACTGGTTAACACAGTTTTCACCACATTTTCTTAGTTATTGTGTTAAGACATTTATACTCCACACTTGGTAAATTTAAAATGTACCCTTGTAAGATGCACCATAGGTGTGGTCTCACCAATTACCCTCCCTCCACCGATCCTCCCCCCCACCCCTCCCCTCTGTCTCCTCTTTCCCCTCCTTCTTGGGCTATAGTTGGCTTATAGCTTTCATATAAAAGCTATAAATTGGTTTCATAGTAGGGATGAGTACATTGGATACTTTTTCTTCTATTCTTTACGTACTTTGCTAAGAAGAATATATTCCAGCTCTGTCCATGTAAACATGTAAGAGGTAAAGTCTCCATCTTTTTTAAAGGCTGCATAATATTACATGGTGTACATATACCACAATTTATTGATTCATTCATGGATTGATGGGCACTTGGGCTTCTTCCATGATTTAGCAATCATGAATTGGGCTGCAATAAACATTCTGGTGCAAATATCTTGGTTATAAAGTGATTTTTGGTCTTCTGGATATATACCTAGTAGATGAATTGCAGGATTGAATGGCAGGTCTATTTTTAGATCCCTAAGTGATCTCCAAACATCTTTCCAAAAGGAATGTATTAGTTTGCATTCCCACCAGCAGTGTAGAAGTGTTCCCTTTTCTCCACATCAATGCCAACATCTCTGGTTTTGAGATTTTGTGATGTGGGCTAATCTTACTGGGGTCAGATGGTATCTCAAAGTAGTTTTGATTTGCATTTCTATGATGATTAAGGATGATGAGCATTTTTTCGTGTGTCTGTAGGCCATGTGCCTGTCTTCTTCAATGAAGTTTCTCTTCAAGTCCCTTGCCCACCCTGAGATCCTTCAGAATAGCAAAATAATAAACTTATGAAGAATATCATTGGTATTTAAGCAAATGACAAGGCCTGCTTTCACCATGTTTATTTAACATTGTACTGAAAGTCCTAGCCAGAGCAATCAGACAAGAGAAAGAAATAAAGTTCCCCTGAATCATGAATGAGTTAATAAACCATGGTATATGTATACCCTGGAATATTATTCATCCATAATAAAGATAGAGACTTTACAATTTTTATATTTACCTTGATGGAGTTGAAGAACATTCTCCTTAGTAAAGGATTCAAGAATGGAAAAAAAAAAACAAGCATCCCATGTACTCAGTACTAATTTGAAACTAGTATATGAACAACTACGGGCCCACAGGAGAGGAAAAACACAATTGAATTTAAGAAAGGGGGATGAGGAAGGGAGGCTGGAAATTTAGTAAGCTCTCACCTAATAGGTACAATGTAAGAATATACAATTAACCTTCATGGGTGAAGGACCCAAATACAATTCAGAATTTCCTAATAAATGCAAACAATGTAACCTAATCTTATATCCTCTTATATTAATTTGAAATTAAAAAAAAAAAGAAAGAAAGGGCATCCAAATTTGAAATCAAGAAGTCAAATTGTTATTGTTTGCAAACAATGTGATCTTATATTTAGAAAAAATGTACTTCACCAAAAAAGTATTTGACCTGATAAATGAGTTCAGTAAAGTTACAGTTTACAAGATGAATATATAAAAATCAGTAGCATTTCTATATGTGAAAAAATTTTATTTATAATAGCAAGAAATAAATATAGAAATATATAATATAGAATATTATATATAATATAATATATTATATATTATATAAATATTTATTATATATTATATAATATATATTATATAAATATTATATATTATATATTATATAAATATTATATATTCTATATTATATATTGCTATATTTAGAAAAAATATAAAATAAATATATTTTATTTATTTTAAAATAAATATATTTCTATATTTATTTAGAAATATATATAAAAAGAAATCCTATATATGATACTCCAATGGAAAATAGAAATATCTAGGAATAATCTGAAATAAAAGAACCCTATAATGAAAACTATAAAACAATGATGAAAGAAATTGAAATGGAAACAAATAAAAAATAAAAAGACATCCCATGTTCATGGATTGGAGAATCAACATTGTTAAAACATCCATCCTACTCAAAGTGATCTACAGATTTGATACAATCTCTATCAAAATGCTTATGACATTCTTAACAGAAATAGAAAAAAATTCCTCAAATTTATATGGAACCAAAACAACACAGGGTAGCCAAAGCCATCCTCAGCAAAAAGAACAACAGCTAGAGGCATCACACCATTGGACTTCATATTATACTACAAAATTGTAGTTACCAAAATAGCATAGCACTGTCAAAAATACAGATGCATAGACCAATGGAAAACAATGGAGAATCCAGAAATAAATTCACAGTTTTGCAGTCAACTCATTTTCTACAAAGGTGCCAAGAACATACATTGAGGGGAAAAACAGACTCTTCAATAAATGATTCAGGGAAAATTCAATATTCATATACAGAGGAATGAAACTAGACCCCCATGCCTCACCATGTGTGCAAAATTCACAAAATGGATCAAACATTTAAATGTAAGACCTAAAACTATGGGACTTCTGAAAGAAAACTTTGGGAGAACCCTCCAGGACATTGGTCTTAGCAAAGAGTTCTTGAGTAAGACCTCAAAAGCATAGACAACCAAAGTAAAACTTAACAAATAGAATCACACCAAGTTGAAAAGCTTCTATTCCACACAGCAAATGAAACAATAAAGTGAAGAGACAGCCTAGACAATGGTATGAAATATTTACAAACTATTTAACAAACAAGTTATTAATAACCAGAACATATAAAGAACTCAAGCAACTCAATAGCAAAAAAAAAAGAAAGAAAGAAAGAAAGAAACAAGAACAAAAAACACAATCCAATAGAAGAATGGAAAAATGTCGAATCAACATTTCGCAAAAGAATTTATACAAATGGACAACAGGTATTGAAAAAAATGCTCAACATCACTGATCATATGGGAAATACAAATCAAAACTACAATGAGATAACATTTCACTCAAGATAAAATGACTTTTACAAAAAGAAAGAAAACAGCAAGTACTGGTGAGGATGCAAAGGAAAATACTATTGGTAGGAATTTAAACTAATATAGTCACCAGGGAAAACTGTATGGAGATTCCACTAAACATAGACATAGAGCTGCCTACCATATGATCTAGCAGTCGCACCTCTGTGCGCATGTGTGTGTATACAGATATATAAATGAAATACGTGTACGGAAGGGATGTTTGCACTCCTGTGTTTATTGTTCATAGGACATTGTTTATTATTCACGATAACCAAGATAGAGAATCAGCTAAGTGTCTATCAACAGACGAATGTATAAAGAGTACATGGTACATATTCACGAAGGAATATTATTCTGTCCTAACAGAGTGAAATTTGTCATTTGCTATCACATGGATGAAACTAGGGGAAATTATGTGAAGTGAAATAGGCCAGACCCAGAAACACAAATCTTGCATGTTTTCACTCATGTGTAGGAGCTAAAAATTAATCTCCTGGAGGTAGTGAATAGAATGGTCATTACTAGAGGCTGAGAAGGGTAGGGGAAGAAAGGGAACAAAGAAGAGATAGTGAATAGGTACAAAAATTCAGTGAAACAGAAAGAATAAGATCTAGTGTTAGTACAATATGACCTCTATAACAATAATTTATTGAACATTTCAGAATAACTAGAAGAGTAGATTTGAATGTTCCTGAAACAAAGAAATGATAAATATTTGAGATGATAGGATATCTCAATTACTCAGATTTGATAATTACACATTGTATGCCTAAATCAAAATGTCACATGTATCCCATAAGTATATATAGCTATCATGTATCTCTAAAAATTAAAACTAGATAAAATAATATATGATCTGGTTTTTCACAAGTATTCATTAAGTATTTAATCAGAAAAAATAAACAAAACCATAAGAGAAACAAAGACTAATTTATATTAAAATTCATCTAATCAGATTAAACCATGATTTCAGATAATTCTCAGGAATTCTCTGTTGGAAAAAAAAAGTGTTGAGTTTCTAAAATTGATTCCTTCTCTTTTATTTTCTCCTTAATACAATAATCATATATTTAGAAAGCTTACAGCTCTAACGAGAATCATTTTTTTCATTGGATAGTATTCATCCATTAAAAAAGATGGTTCCATGGGTGGTGCATGTGGCTCAGTGAGTAAGGAGCCAGCCCCATATACTCAGGGTGGCAGGATCAAACTCGGCCCCTACCAAACACTGCAACAAAAACATAGCCAGCATTGTGGCGGGCGCCTGTAGTCCCAGCTACTCGGGAGGCTGAGGCAAGAGAATCACCTAAGCCCAAGAGCTGGAGGTTGCCGTGAGCTATGATGCCACAGCACTCTACTGAGGGTGATAAAGTGAGACTCTGTCTCTACCAAAAAAAAAAAAGATGGATCCATTTACCTGGATGGAGTTGACATGCATTCTTCTTAGTAAAGTATCACAAGAATAGAAAAATAAATGTTCAATGTACTCCATACTAATATGAAATCAATGTATAAACAATTATGTGCTCATTCGAACGATAAAACACTAATATATTCCAGGTGGGGTGTACAGGGAAGCAGGAGGGGGGAAGACGAACAGCAGCAGGAGGAGGGCACAAGGCAGAACCTCACCTAATGTGCACCTTGTGAGGGGCTCCTCCACAAATGGAACTTTATCCTGAAAGTGAGAACAGTGTAACCTAAAAATTGTGCTCTCGTATTAATTTGATTTAATTAAAATAATTTTAAAAAATGAAGCTTCCAGCTCTAGTGTTCAATTATCACCGAATTAAATATTAAGCACTAAGAGGTTGACACCTTTTGGCAGAGATTGACACCTTTTGGCAGTTAAGTCCCCAAATTAATGCCACTGCCAATGTTCTGGATTTATTTTGCCCCTGGATCGTGGTTGCAGAAAGGCTGGGCACACATTCAGAGAAGGAAGACTGGGGGTGTAGATGGGATGGGACGATCTGTCTCTTTTATCAGGAAAAGCAAAAAGTTTTCCAGAAAACACCATTGTGGTTCATCAAATGAAGCTGGATCCGTTTCTTTCTGGACAAAGGAAAAGTTGAGTATAAACAACATGCAGGAAAACATGGGGAGGTTATGTGAAAGTTTGGCAGGGGGAGCCAGGGATCCTCAGTGCTGGTCTTTGGCCAGACGGCATTGGTCCACTCCCCTCCCGCCCTTGTGGCTTTTACCCTTGAAACGAGCGATCCTCATCATTCACTCTCTTCTTTGGTTCAACAAGGCTATGGCCTACATTTGCAGTGCATATACTAACCAAAAATTATATCATCAATGTAAGTAATCTGAAAATATTTGGGAGAAAAATGTCAAATATTACAATTTTGTAGATGTCTCTAAAAAAAACAAATATGAAACATCTGTGTTTGAAGTAACTGTCTATAGCCAATTATACTTAATAGATTAAAGTTTCTAAAAGGTTTCTGTTTTTTTATAATGAAATTGTAAAGTAGGTCAGTATAATATGGAGCCAGTTTTATCAATGGCTTTCCGCCCCCCTTCTAGATTCCCACAGTAGAAGTGAGAAAAAACAAATAAATTGAAAACCTCATTTTGTCAAAGCCTGTCCCTAAAAGATCTCTTTCTTAGGCTTAGAATGAAAGTTATATAAACGTTCAAAGTGCTTCTTCTTGTTCATTCCTCTATCCTTAAATGCAGCCTGGGAATGATCAGAAATGTGAAAAGTTCATGCTTATCAAAGAACATTAGTGACAATTACTGAAAAAATGATTTTTCTAGAAATTAAAACAAAATGATTTTTTGCTTCCCTCTCTTTCTCCTGACAATCATGGGTGACAGAAACTCATGTCAAAAAAATATTTTATCACCAGACAGATAATTGGTAGAGAAGGTCTGTCGGTTTCCCTTTGTTCTCTATTTACACTTACGAGAGAAAAATGATTTATGATTATTATAATTATATCTCTCCTTAGGAGAGCTGTACTAATTACATAATTTTTAAAGCCATTTTGCTTTTTACAAGCTCTTAGTTAATCTAAATTGAAATGTATTCAGCAATTTTGTACCCAGTTACTTTTCCAACCTCTATTTGGGTCACAAATTGAATGATCTAAGATCACTTAACACATCAAATTTACTCATGATGAGCATGTAGCTCCTGGGCCTACATATTCACAACTGTGATATAAAAAGTTTCTTTCAAAAGACAGGATCCTCATAGCTGTTTGAAGGGAGTCTACAGGAAATGAGTTTGGGGCACAATGTTTTTTACTCTGTAGTTACATTGTAATGGCAATGAACCCTTAGGAGTCACTTGTGGTGTACTAGCTGAGCTGGTATTACCAGCAACCTTTTCTTTCATTTTTCATCACATTTTTTTAATAATATAACTCTGGCTTTCTCTATTATCTTCTGTATATTCATCTTCTGTTTTTTGTCATTTGTTGGGTTAGGTTTTTTGCTGGTTTCATTTTGCTGTGACTTCTTGTGCTTCAAAAACTACTAGTGGACATAGAAATAAGAGGATATTGTTTCTAATTTAACATTTCCGCAAAATAAAATTTCTATGTTGTTTGATTTAAGAAATATATTATTTAAAGTACTACTTTTCTAAAGACAGCATTGTAGCAGTTGCATCTAGAAATGTAAAATTTTCAGTGTAGTAGATAATACTAGGGGAGGAAACAAAATTCCACACACACCCCAACAAATCTCTGAAGATAAGGGGTAGATCTTATTGAAGAATTTGAATGTTTTTTAAATGTCATTTTTACATAGTATGTAAATAATTTAACATTCTCAGAAAACATTTACCTATCTTCTTGATTCTTCTGTTGAATCATCCTAACTGTGAAATAGATATTGATATTTTCACTTCAAATATGAGGAAACTGAGGCTTGGAGAAGTGAATGGACTTCCCTGGAACCCAACAAATATTAAATGAAAGAAACATTTCAATTGACATCTTTCTGTCTCTTCAATATCAAAGGGTCCTCGTAAAAAATTGTATCAACTTGTTACTATTCCCCATTTACAAATTAGAAAACTAAGGGTGGATAGATGGTGTTATATGCCTGCAATAAGAAGAACCAGGGCAAGGAACCTCCTTTTTTATCCCAATAGGATAATAACCTTCATTAAAGTACATTTGATGGAAAATGGCATGTGTGTGATTAAAAACAAATCATTCCATATGAAAATTTCCAAAGAACTCAATCCATGTAAAGGCCCAGGATTGTATCTAATCTAATGAGTGGTTAAAAGAATGAAGGTGCAGGGGTGAGAATGAGTATGGATTATCACAAATAAATTAACTGCTTAGTTTGCTCAAAGAAAAAGAAGAAAAGAGAGGATAGGTGTGGGTCCAGTTTCAGTCTTCCGCAGGTTGCCAGCCAATTCACCCAGCACCATTTGTTAAATAGGGAATCTTTTCCCCACTGAATGTTTTTAATTGGCTTGTCAAAGATTAAATAACAGTAAGTAGCTGGATTCATCTCTTGGTTCTCTATTCTGTTCCAGACATCTACTTCTCTGTTTTCGTGCCAATACCATGCTGTTTTGATCACTATCGATTTGTAGTATAGTCTGAGGTCTGGTAGCATAATTCTTCCTGTTTTGTTTTTATTTCTGAGTAATGTCTTGGCTATTAGAGGTTTTTTCTGATTCCATATAAAACTAAGTATTGTTTTTTCAAGATCTTTAAAGTATGACAGTGGAGCTTTAATAGGGATTGCATTGAAATTATATATTGCTTTGGGTAGTATGGACATTTTAACAATGTTGATTCTTCCCAGCCATGAGCATGGTATGTTTTTCCATTTGTTAATATTTTCAGCTATTTCTTTTCTGGACCCACACCTTTCACCATTAACTAAGATAGACTCTCACTGGATTAAAGATTTAAACTTGGGCGGCGCCTGTGGCTCAAGGGGTAGGGCGCCGGTCCCATATGCCGGAGGTGGCGGGTTCAAACCCAGCCCCGGCCAAAAACCACAAAAAAAAAAAAAAAAGATTTAAACTTAAGACATGAAACTATAAAAATACTAGAGGAGAGTGCAGGGAAAACCCTTGAAGAAATCAGTCTGGGCAAGTATTTTATGAGGAGGACCCCCCGGGCAATTGAAGCAGCTTCAAAAATACACTACTGGGACTTGATCAAACTAAAAAGCTTCTGCACAGCCAAGAACACAGTAAGTAAAGCAAGAAAACAGCCCTCAGAATGGGAGAAGATATTTGCAGGTTATGTCTCCGACAAAGGTTTAATAACCAGAATCCACAGAGAACTCAAACGCATTAGCAAGAATAGAACAAGGGATCCCATCACAGGCTGGGCAAGGGATTTGAAAAGAAACTTCTCTGAAGAAGACAGGCGCACGGCCTTCAGACATATGAAAAAATGCTCATCATCTTTAATCATCAGAGAAATGCAAATCAAAACTACTTTGAGATATCATCTAACTCCAGTGAGACTAGCCTATATCACAAAAATCCCAAGAACAGAGATGTTGGCACGGATGTGGAGAAAAGGGAACACTTTTGCACTGCTGGTGGGAATGCAAATTAATACATTCCTTTTGGAAAGAGATATGGAGAACACTTAGAGATCTCAAAATAGATCTGCCATTCAATCCTGTAATCCCTCTACTGGGCATATACCCGGAAGACCAAAAATCAAATCATAACAAAGATATTTGTACCAGACTGTTCATTGCAGCCCAATTCATAATTGCTAAGTCATGGAAAAAGCCCAAGGGCCCATCAATCCATGAATGGATTAATAAATTGTGATATATGTACACCATGGAATATTATGCAGCCTTAAAGAAAGATGGAGACTTTACCTCTTTCATGTTTACACGGACGGAGCTGGAACATATTCTTCTTAGTAAAGTATCTCAAGAATGGAAGAAAAAGTAACCAATGTACTCAGCCCTACTATGAAACTAATTTAGGGTTTTCACATGAAAGCTATAACCCAGTTACAACCTAAGAATAGGGGGAAGGGAGAAAGGGAGGGGAGGGAGGGAGGAGGCGGGTAGAGGGAAGGGGATTGGTGGGATTACACCAGCAGTGCATCTTACAAGGGTATATGTGAAACTTTGTAAATGTGGAATGTAAGTGTCTTGGCACAGTAACTGAGAGAATGCCAGGAAGGTTATGTTAACCAGTATGATGAAAGTGTGTCAAACGGTTTGTGAAGCTAGTGAATGATGCCCCATGATGATATCAATGTACACAGCTATGATTTAATAAAAAAAAAAGAAAAAAGAAAAGAGAGGATAGGTCAACAGCTAGGTCTGTTATCAAATCAAGCAATAGCAGCCAAAGTCAGGTTAGTTCCTCATATTGTCTGAAGCAAATTACCATATCACCTTGACTACTCCTTTGAGAATAACAAAATCACATGCTCATGAATATATTCATCCATATGAATTAAGTGTTGAAAGCACTAAGATTAGCACAGTATTTCATGCTAACAAATAATGAAAAAAAATCAGCAAGTTTGTCTTTTTCTGGTTTTTATATTACTTTTCTCTGATTTTATTTGTACTAGCTTAAAAAATCTCATGGATACCACCAAAAGAATGGATTAAAATTCTGACCTAACTTTTTTTTTGAAATTGGGAGGTAGGAACTGGACCAGTGAAGTCATTTAATTGTATCTATGATGACAAAGCCAGAGTTTTATATGCAGTAGTTATTCCTCAGAATTGTTTTATAAGAAACTCAACGAGAAACAATTTATTTAGGACAATTTTCATTGCAAATAATTAATTATTTTAGCTATTCATGATAGAAAAGGGTCAAAGGACATTTGGCAAGTATGAAAAGAAATGGAAAAATAGAATAAAATGAATGGGACTGAATTCTAAAATCTGTAGAAAAAAATATTCCCATGTGTATGTGTTAAAAGTTATTTAAAGTACAAAACTTGAAAAATACTAGGAATCCAATTTAATGTCACACATATTGAACTCCCCAAATAAATGAATCTTTCTTATAGGCCTTACTAGGTGCCTGTGGAGAAGGGATAGGAAGGAGAAATAACATGAAAAGGAAATGATACTACTTCTCAAGTCATTCACAATATAGCAGGGCAACAACACTACTCATCATAGGAATTCACACACATATAAAACAACCTTTCAGAATTATTGTCTAATTGGTCACGTCATGTTGCCCTCTCAAGTGACAGGCATGACACTATTCATGTTTTCCCCCTAGTTTACATGTAAGAGGAGACGGAAACCATGAGAGATGTTAAATGAGTTGCTTAGGTCTCTCAGCAGAACCACGGGACAGAAGAGGGGCTTATGTCACCTCCTCTCATTCTAAAGCAGGCGTCCTCAAACTGCGGCCCGCGGGCCACATGAGGTGGTGTGAATTGTATTTGTTCCCATTTTGTTTTTTACTTCAAAATAAGATATGTGCAGTGTGCATAGGAATTCGTTCATAGTTTTTTTTTTTTTTTAAACTATAGTCTGGCCTGCCAACGGTCTGAGGGACAGTGAATTAGCCCCCTGTTTAAAAAGTTTGAGAATGCCTGTTCTAAAGATTATAAAATGGCCTAGGGGAATTTAACGCATGTGGAGTAGCTATGCACTCAGAACCTCCCTCTATCTTTGCATAGAAATCTCTTATCCATTCTTTCTCCTTTCTCCCAGCATGGCCGATCTTCAGAAAAACATAAAATCAACTGGGTCAGAGGGGTCAGAATTTCCTTTGACTGATGAAACTACTGAAAAAAATATTGGGTAAAATACTGAAAATTGTATACAAAGAGAGAATTTGATTATTGACCATGCCCGCACCATCAAAACTGTATAGGACTTGTGAAAGTCTTTTTTATATCCTAAAATGGAGGAAGATGGCATGTTGGGAAGTCTGCTGAGGAGCACACATGAGGTGGTGTTCCCCCCAAACTCATGGCCACCCCAAACCTCATAATGGGGCTTTATTTGGAAATTAGGATTTTGTGGATTTGGGTTTTGGATGAGCAAAAAACAATTGGCTAATGTCCTTATAAGAACATGACACAGAGAGACACACGCTCAGGGGAGAGGCCATGTGAAGAGGGATCCAGAGACAGGAGGGAATCGGTGCAACAAGGAATGTGGAAGACGACTCGGCGGCCAGGAAACCCGGAAGTGGCAAGGGAAGATCTTTCCCCAGAGCATTCGAGGGAGCACGGCCTAGCTTACACCTTGATTTAAGATGTTAACCTCTGGAACTGTGAGAGAGTGCATATCTCTTGTGTTCAGCCATCCAGCTTGCGGTCCTTTGTGATGGCAGTTCTCACAAATTAATATGCACAGAGACCTAGAAAGAAGAAAAACAGCACCCTTTCCAAAATTCAAAAAGTAGACATACCTCAGGAAAAGCATTAGAGGGAGAAGGCCATTGGGGAAGAACAGGTGGTAAAGACGTTGTCAGAAATTATGTTTGCCAGGTGACATGAGTATCCAAGCTCGGTGTCAGCTTACGTGTGTTTTCTCTCTCGGCTTGGACCACACCCTTGGGATATAGAAAGGTTTCACACCACTTTGTAAATTGAGGTTCCGAGAGTGTAGGTACAAGGCTCAAAGTCAAAAAGTCGCAGGTTCATGACAAAATCGAGAACCGAATCCGTGCATCCTGATTCCCAGGCAGGTGTTCCTTTCCTGTAAGCCTGTAATTAAATAATCCAAGAATATTGTAGAGATTTCTTCCCTTGAGACTTTAAATACTAACCAGGACACAGTAATAAGGAACTCTCAGGAGGAATAGTTCTCTCTGGGCAGAGAGATGAAATTGGATATCCTAATAGATCTCTTCCAAGTCTAATTACATTCACTCTGTGAAAGACGTTAGTTAAATGCAAGTTCATTATCATTTTATTCTAAGTTAACTGGAAAACAGGATTGATTGACATTTTGGCGGTATTCGACATTTATATGCAGGAAATTTAGGAGACTTTAAACACATTCAGAAAAGCTTTTCTTAAGATGGCTTATACTGCTTTCTACAGCAAAATACTCTGCAGAAAACAGATACTTTCTAAAATTTCACACTGCTTCTCTTCCCAAACTGATGACCTTGATGTGTTCACAACCATGGAGGCAATGAACAGTCTTCCTAAGCTGGAGGAGAAAAGATATACTATGTATGGCTTCCAATCTAAACTCCTCTGTGTTCACAGGCAAATTTTGGCTCATTCTCTTTGCCTTTCAAATGTACTGATTCTGACCTCTATTCACAATAAAAATGGGAATACTATAAATTATGATTATAGTTTAAAGTATCTGTATGTATTTTGTTTCATCCAAAGTGCAGTACTCATGTTTCTGAAAAGGAAGAACCTTCGATAATGAAAATGACTTTGCAAAAAAATCACATATGATGGGAGTCACAATTTAATTCAATGCATAGTTTTGCAGTCTTATTTCAGTACTTAAAAAATATCACTCAATATTAACTATAATAAGTTTACTGTTTACAACAGATGTTTCTATGCAAAATATAACAAACAAAAACTTGGTAAAACTATGAAAGCTGCAAATTGTGTTTCTCTTCACCCTTTAGTATTTCTTAGATGTATTTTAAATGTATAGAGTTCCAATAACAGGAAACATATCCTAAGAAGAATAGATTCTTATAAGGCTTATCTCCTTAAAGGAGAGAGAGATTTCTCCCCAGTTCATTCAGTTTAACAATGTTTGCAAAAATAAGTTTTGTTCACTTTTTTTGTTTGTTTGTCTATTTATTTATTTGGGAGACAGAGTTCCACTCTATCACCCTGGGTAGAGTGCCCTGGCATCATCACTCACAGCAGCTCTCAAACTCCTGGACTCAAGGGATTTTCTTGACTCAGCCTCCAGAGTTCCTGGGACTACAGGCACCTACCACAAGGCCCAACTAGTTTTTTTCTATTTCTAGTAGAGATGGGGTCTCACTCTTTTTTTTTTTTTAGTGTTAAATCATAGCTGTGCACATTAGTGCAATCAAGGGGTACGTTGTGCTGGTTTCATATACAATCTGAAATATTCTCATCAAACTGTTCAACGTAGCCTTCATGGCATTTTCTTAGTTATTGTGGGGTCTCACTCTTGCTCAGGCTGGTCTGTGAACTCCTGAGCTCAGGGAATCCCACCTCGGCCTCCCAGAGTGCTTGGATTAAAGGTGTGAGCCACCTTGCCTGGCCTGTTCACCTAGTTTAAATAACTCTCCTTAATCAGTAGCATTAATTCCTGAATTTTACTTGAAATAATTTTTCTTATTGGGACTTTTAAAAGCCAGTAAAATAATTAACTGTAAAATTGACAATTTTCCACTGTTCCTCCTTTTCATATATTAAAAAAAACATCTAATGTTACTTCAAAGGTGGTTTGGACACTAGCTACTGATCTTCACCTACTGGTCCACGAGCCCTGACCTTGTAGTGAGTGGAAGACTTTCTGTGTTGATCTAACAAATCTTCTTGTGACATGAAAATGTGTCAAATATTCTATGAAACAAGTGTATGGTGCCCCATGATCATATTGATGTACACAGCTATGATTTAATAATAATAAAAAAAAGGATTAAGAGAGAAGGATTGAGACATTACTTTGGGAACTGTTCTTGTTTTCTCTCATTTTCCTTCTGACACTAATTATTCTATCCTATATTTTCTGCTATCTGAATATAAGTCAAGTATGCCAGTTCTGTCCTTCACTCTGAACCTAATACCATTCAAGTCACTGTCTCTCACTTGGGCTACTGATACTTACCACTAGACTTCCCACTTGGCATTCATTCCCTACTGCGCTGTCAAAACCATCTCTACAAAGCACAGATACAATCACATCATTCAGTTGACCACAACCACGCGTTAGCATCCAAGTGCCCTTGGAATGAGACGTGTGCCTGAGCACTGTGTGCAGGGTCCTCTGTGATCTAGACCCAGCCGCCTCTTCCCCATCCTCTCCTGCCTTCCCACTTCTCCCTCCTACACACATGCCTTACCGCTCACCCATGTAGCAACGCTGAACTATTTCCAGTTAAAAGAAGAGCATGGGAACTTATATCTCTAGCCTTTCCTGACAACTGTAAAACCTCTACCTGTTCTTTGTGTGTTGGCAGAGAGGCCATTTCTTCTGTGTAGGATTTTCTGAGTCCTAACATGACTGTGCTCCTGCCATCCCACAAAGCAGTAGCTGATGGTTCTCCTGTGCGGCCCAGATGGTCCTTGTTACTGCATGGCTGGTCCGTACCACAATCACCTGTCATTTGGATTGCAATTATCTAAGTTCTGGAGATATTCCTTACTTTATTATCTAAAGTGTGCTTGGTAACTATTTCATGGACATGTGAATGAATGAATTGAATAGATAAGTAGAACTTATCAGGGACACGATGTTTTATATTAGATTTAAAACTTAATTTGAATATAATTCTATACTCTGGACACTTAATGTTCCATACACTTATACTCTTTTAATGAGGTCGCCCTGGCTATTCTTTATTGGTTCCTCATTAACATTTTCATCTATTGTGTACTGAATGTTGTGACATGCCAAAATTTGTATGCTGAAGCCCTAACTCTCAGTGTAAAGGTATTTGGATGTGGGAATCTTGGAAGTTAAGTAGCTTCAGATGAGATTATGAGGATATAGGGTTCCATGATAGGATGAATAAGGAGGAGGAGAGATGTCGTGCTCTTCAATCCACCATGTAAGGATACAGCAAGGATGTGGCCATCTGTAACCGAGAAAGATGGCTTTCCCCTGGAACCAAATCTGCTGGCACCTTGACTTTGCTGTTTTAAGCACCTAATCTATGGTATTTTATTAAAAAAGTAAAAGCCAACTAAGACCCAATTCCATGATCCTAATACCATTCTTTAATTCTCTGCACAGCTATCAAAAAAAATTCTGTGAACTTGGGATACCATATTTAAATAGATGAGGCTGTTATTAAATGGATGCTGTTAAATTCTTTGAGCCATTTATTCATCCTGAGTCAAGATGCTATTGGAGTTTAACAGATATGGTCAAAGGAGTATCTGGAGCTTTAAAAGGTCAAATAAGTAACCATGACTGAATTATTCTTAGGTAGCTGAGGCTGTCAATGTTATTTGAAATCATCTTTCCTGAAGATGCTGTAGATGAGTTTTCCTACCTCAGCTCTGGGGAGTTCTGTGTTCTTTGTAACTTCTGTGTCACTCCCAGCCTCTTATTGTCCCAAATGTCTGTCCATGAAGACACCTACCTATTCACTTCATATCCTCCCTGGACATTTTCAGAAATCTCATGGAGGCAAGCCTTGCTTATACAAACCTCAACTTTGTAGAAGTTTGTGGAAAAGGTTGTGAAGAAATAAGTTTGCCAGTGTATTAGAAAGGTTGTTTCTGTATACAGTTTCTCCAGGCTGGAGAGGTAAGAATTGAACAAGGAAGAACTATGGCTGGATTTGTTTATTTGTGTAACCCACACCTACTAATAGCCCGACTCTGGGCTTACAAGTAGGAGACATAGTTCCTTTCCTTGAGGATCACATAAATTGAGCAGGAATAGAGTGGGCAAGCAAATGGTATAAAATTAACTATTAAACAGCATAATAAGTGACTACAATTATTGAAACTGGTTCATTCATTTAATCAATAAGCATTTTCTCAGTGCATACTTAAGAAGGGGCTCTGTGTTGGCTGCTGCTATATGAAGATAGTAAATGTAACATTTGTGTCCTCAAGGGACTTCCGGATCTCAGTGGGAAAAGACACTAAGATAAACAACGACATTACCAAGACAAATATAAAACAAAGGGAGGAATTCTAGGTATTTATTACTTATCCATCTTATTTCTGGAGTGATAAATTCCATAGACACATTAAAATAGTTTGATATATCTCCTCTTTGGAAAATCATATTTTGTTTATACCATCTCCACAAGGCAAAGGGAAAAAGGAAAATGGAAAAATACAGGTAGGATTTCAAGAGTACCAGATTCCACTCTCCACTTGATTTCTAAATTTCTAAAAACTTGAACAGAGAATGCTTCGATGTCTTTAGGGCTGGTGATCAGAAGAGAACATCCTTGTCTGGAAGGAACTGATGAGAGTAAGCCACACCCAAACAGGAAAGACCAGGTTATGGGTACAAGATTGCGCACCCCAGTGAGTCCAAAACCTGACTGCACACCAGTATCAGAAGGGCACTCTTTAAAGATGTAGGTACTAGGAAACTGCTGGGAGTACTGGCTCAGTGTTCATGGTGAGGAATCTTTCTTGGAACACATTCCCTCATGTATTGCTTCCTTAGAATCATCAATCTTAAATTTTAACACCAAACTCTGACGTGACATTAAATACCCTTCATGCTCTGGCCCCGACCTCTCTCCCTGGAGTGATCTTTTGTCATGGCTGTGTCACCATCCCAGTCCAGAACTCAGGAGCAACATGCACTCCAGACTCACTTTCGCTTTCCCTTGCTTTTACGCATAATGTTTCCTTGTTTATTTCTTTAAACACATCAAACTTTCAAGACACAGCCTGGATTTCTCCTGCTGGAGAAGTCACTCCTGACTTCCTGAGCCAGCCTTCCCTGCATCCTTCCTGTGCTTCCACAACACTCTATGCAATATAGATTTGTTTTTTCCAATGAGGTCACAAGCACCGTGATTTTTTTATTTATGTCTATATCAAACACCTAATAGTTATTCTGGAAATATACTAGATATTCAATAAATTATCATTAAATGAATGAGAGAACCTGTGAGTAGGTAAGCAGTTAGCAACATTAGAGCATAACATTGCAGCAGGAATTTGGTCACAGAAAGTTCAATTTAGTACCAATCTTGGGAAAACTAGGGCATTGGATAGTTTTTATCAGATAGAAGAGAACCAATTATGAACTCAGTCTTTTATGAAGATATGGATCCAAATGAGATTTAATAAAATTCAGATCTGAGGTTGAGCTATCCCAACCCAACTAATGCTTTGCAAACATGACCTATTCTGTGTAGGACTTTTCCAGATCCTGGGATAATCTAGGTGCACAGATAGGAGTCAAATGGCCCTGGAAAGTAAGATGAAAATATAGGACAGAAAGCTATCTAGGTCATTAAATGGAAAGTATGTCATCTATATTTGTAACTTTCTGTAAATTCCTACTGAATATTTTTTTCTCATTTTGTTTCACAACTAGGTTTGAAAATCTATATAAAATCTCCAAATACATGGATGAATATAAAATTGACCATAGCTCTTTGACGTGAGGATTTCATGTCCAGGTATTTCTAAACTACAAGATGTCCCTGACAGAGTATTAGCTTTATATGGATATTAAGCCATTTCTCCCAGTATATTACACAACAAAGTAAGGGAAAGTAATTAAAACCCAGAGCCAATAAGGATTTTAATGGCAGGTCAGATCTTCATGAGGACCATCCCCCAAATCATTGCATCATCCTTTCCATAATATATACTCCAGATATGTGCATCCACGATGACATATCAGAGAAAGCAGTGTTGTTGGGGAGGCGAAGGTTCTATTTTTTTTTTTTTTTTTTTTTTTGAGACAGAATCTCACTATGTCACCTCTGGTAGAGTGCTGTGGTGACACAGCTCACAGCAACCTCAGACTCATAGGCTTAAGCAATTCTCTTGCCTCAGCCTCCCAAGTAGCTGGGACTACAGGTGCCCACCACAATAACCAGCTATTTTTTTGTTGTAGTTGTCATTGTTTTTTAGCTGGTCCGGGCTGTTTTCAAACCCACCAGCCTCAGTGTATGTGGCTGGAACTTTAACCACTGTGCTACAGCCACCAAGCCTGAGGCAAAGGTTATAGATATGCATTCTAAAGCTGCCACCAAGTTCTCTTTCAAAGATAAGCTGTCTGGGTAAATACCAATGGGCTTTTGTATCAGTAACTTTGGCTCATTCTCTTATCAGTCTAGGTGTCCATTTGTTCCAGATTAAATGTATCACCCACTTAGAATTATTTCCCTTTTCACCTAGTATACATTATTATACCCATGAGTCTCTTTGAGTAAATACAGATAGATTTCATTTTTATGAGCTGTTAACAAGCAATTCATGACCCAAGCTCTATATTAAGAAATTGAAAAGTAGATGCTGGGTAGATGGGCAATCGACCAGTAATGTCTGCTCTGTGTGCAGGAGATAGAGAATATGGTCTGTGTTCTAGATGCTTGCTATCCTAATAAACAAACCCACCCCCACTCTTTTTATAGATATTTACTTTATAGTATAAACTTGTGTTATTTTATTGGTTATCATCACATTCGGTTTTGGAACCTAACTCATAGACTGGGAAAATCACATTTAGCCTGTTACTGGCTGCTCTTGAATTAAAAAAAAAAAAAAATACCTCACTGAGTCAATCAGGAAAAATATAAAATATCTCATATGATGTGGGCATAAGTGAGAAATGAAATTTTATGAACTCTTAAAAATCAGGTAGTGTATAAACAAAGTTTGTACATTTCCAAATGCATTATGAAAACAGTGGAAGCTTGAGGTATTTCCAATGAAAAGATAATGAGGCAAAAGAGAATTTTTTCTTTGAAATGAAATCATAAATTAAAGTTTGTGATTTGAACCCTATCATTGTCTACTAAAAGGGATTCATTGAGCACAGAATCTTGATGCAGTCAGGTGACATATTTTGTGAGCAAAGTTTTTATGATTATGTTGCTGTGGTTCTCAAGTAATTTTAAAAGACCATTAGCAGTAAACAGTAGTGATCCTGTTCTGGCAGGGCAATATGAAGAACAATTAGGATTAACGTATGTAATAAATTAAAACTTCTGAAATATAGACACTGCCTATAAGCATGCCTTAGTAAGATTATTTAAAGTGATTGCAAAGTACTCATGGGCTTAGTCACTTACTTATTCCCTCTGTAAATGCACAGGCATACCAAATTTCAACATTTTGATAGAAAATATGTAAAGGTTTTTTTTTTTTTTTTACCTTAACAGTAGCTTTGGAAAACAAATGTTAGGTTTCATCTATTTGCAAGTAACAAAAATAAGAATTCCATTCTGAATGTATGAGATGAGACTTGACCCAGGCAGGCTCCTCAATGCCAAGACTCAGACTCTATTGCACAATGGTTTTCAAAACCTTTTATCCTATACATTTTATGCTAAGGAGCTTTTCCTTAGCATAAAAATCCTTGAGAATCTACCATAAATCATCTTCAGATGATAAGTTTTAGGATGTAATTAAATTGTGTGGTTTATTGTCAATGATGGAAATAGTAGAATTGCAGTTAGGTAAGCTTTTATTAACTATTGTTAATGTGTAAGTTAAAGTCAGTGGAGAGAAATAATTTGATTCAAACTATTTAAACTATTTTTTATAATTTTATCTTATGAACAATGTATTCTTGTAAAACCACTTCCTATCAGTACCCTCTGGCTCCCACTCCTCCAAGCTTTGTTTTCCAGACACAGGGACAACTGCTCACCTCTTTACATATATTTATCACCATTCCTGTATCTTAAACCAATCTTGTCCTTAGTGAGGAAATTAAATAGCCTGAGTTGAGCAATCCTAGTAATATAGTATCAAGTCATCCTTTTATTTTATATATATATATATTTTATTTTATTTTATTTTATATTTTTTTGAGATAGAGTCTCAAGCTGTCACCCTGGGTAGAATGCCGTGGCATCATAGCTCACAGCAACCTTCAACTCTTGGGCTTAAGTGATTCTCTTGCCTCAGCTTCCCAAGTAGCTGGAACTACAGGTACCCACCACAATGCCTGGCTTTTCTTTTTGTTGTTGTTGTTGCAGTTGTCATTGTTGTTGTTTAGCTGTCCCAGGCCAGGTTTAAACCTGCCAGCCTCGGTGTACATGGCTGGTGCCCTACCCACTGAGTTACAGTCGCCACCATATCACCCTTTTAGAAGGAAAATTTTATGTGTAGCAGAATCAAAAAATCCTTGAGTTTAAACACCAGTTTGCCACTTGCACAAGTTATTGTTATCTCATAAAATGTATTTTCCTCTAAGGAACTCCTTACGTAAAGTTAGGAAGACATCACATATCAACTGCTAAATAATGTTAGTTTCCTCCCTAGGTCTTTGCACAAAAATTTTTAAGTAAAATTACCAGCAAGTTTTATTGTCCCCATGGTTACTTCCTAGATGATCTGCCCAGTATTCCTCAATGATACAAAATTTTGGATCCAAAGAAGCCTCCACAAAATTCTGAGGCAGAAGAGTCTGCATGGAGTCAGGGCCCTGCCACCAGCTGATTTCCCTTCCTGAGGTGTTCTCCCTAGTCTTCTGCCCAGTAGATGCCTTGTGCCCTCCAGCCCTGTGCAGGGCCTGATGCAGGACCCAGCTGAGACCTTGTTGTGGAAGCTTAACAGATAAAAGGAGTGTGGCCTGAAATGAGGTTAGACAAGTTGGCAAGAACCAGACCATACAGGTGTTCATGGAAAGGATTTCAGATTTCATTCTGAGAGTGTAAGAAGCTTGGGCAGGGTTTTAAATGAGCAATAAGACCTGATAAAATTCTCCCTCTGCCCCCTATGGTCATGGAGTTTGGATTAATTCACACCAATGATTCAAGCCTCAGGTTCCATATCATGAAAGAGACACACCAACACCCCAGCACCCTAACCAACAGGATGATAGTGAAAATCACGTCAGGTAATATGCATGAAAAGGCTTAACAGCATGTGTGAAGTCATACAAGCAAGTCATAATAATGATAGTTACCAGAAGCCAACTTCTGGCAAAAGGTATAAACCCAAAAGAAGAAAATGGACAAGATTATTTGTTGACTTTCAGTTTTATTAAGTTTACTGTCTTTTATATAACATGAAGATGAAATGAATAAATTCCTTTCACTTAAAATAACCTTTAGGTTCAGCTACAGGTGGCACAGAGGGCAGACCTACCAAAGCACGCTGTGGATTAGTGCTAGCACTAGATACGGGACCGGTGGGGAAAGGGCCCACTCCTCTGTCACAGGACAAATGGTCAGTCTCTCTGAAAGTGCTAGAAGAGCATGAGTTCTCTCTTTGCTGCCATCACTTGAAAATAAGACAGAAGGCTTCTATATCAGTAATCGTGGCTTTCTTTCCCTTATTCGCCCATTCATTCATAGGTACCTTTATTTATTACACAAACTTGATTGAACATAGAGCTGATTGATATCTCAGACCCTTAGATTTCTCATGTATAAAAGAGGGACTAGTAATAATAGAGTACTTATAATCTTAATGTGCACACTTATTATATTTATGTGCATGTTTAAATATGTTCTAGGCACTGTACTAATAACTTACATATACTATCTTGTTAATTTTCCCAGTGTCCTCTGATGTAAATAGAAGTTATAATTAGGCACATTTTATACATGAGGGGTTTGAAAGTAATGGGCCAGCACAATAGTAATCATCACAGCTGAACTTGAACTTGGTTCTATTTGACTTGAAAGCCAAAGCTCTGAACTGCTACATCTCATAGCTATCGACCACAGCTCACGTGAAGATTAAAGGTGATAGATAGCACAGGTCAAATGTTCTAGCACCTTGGCATCCAGCCTTTCCAGCTACTTAGGTAATGTCTTTTCTTTTTTTTTTTTTTAATTATTAAATCATAACTGTATACAATGATATGATTATGGGGCATCATACACTCACTTCATAAACCATTTGACACATTTTTATCACAGTGGTTAACATAGCCTTTCCGGCATTATCTCAGTTACTGTGCCAAAACATTTACATTCTACATTTACCAAGTTTCGCAAATACCCCTGTAAGATGCACCACAGGTGTGATCCCACCGATTCCCCTCCCTCTACCCACCCACCCCCTTTCCCACTTCCCCCTATTGTTAAGTTGTAGCTGGGTTATAGCTTTCATGTGAGAGTCCCAAATTAGTTTCATAGTAGGGCTGTGTACATTGGGTATTTTTTCTTCCATTCTTGGGATACTTTACTAAGAAGAATATGTTCCAGCTCCATCCATGTAAAAATGAAAGAGGTAAAGTCTCCATCTTTCTTTAAGGCTGCATAGTATTCCATGGTATACATATACCACAATTTATTAATCCATTCGTGGATGATTGGGCAATTGGGCTTTTTCCATGACTTAGCTATTATGAATTGGGCTGCAATAAACATTCTGGTACAAATATCTTTGTTATGTTGTGATTTTTGGTCTTCTGGGTATATGCCCAGCAGAGGAATTACAGGATTGAATAGTAGATCTATTTTTAGATCTCTGAGTGTTCTCCATATATCTTTCCAAGAGGAATGTATTAATTTGCATTCCCACCAGCAGTGCAGAAGTGTTCCCTTTTCTCCGCATCCACGCCAACATCTCTGGTCTTGAGATTTTGTGATATAGGCTAGTCTCATTGGAGTTAGATGATATCTCAGAGTAGTTTTGATTTGCATTTCTCTGATGATTAAAGATGATGAGCATTTTTTCATATGTCTGAAGGCCGTGCGCCTGTCTTCTTCAGAGAAGTTTCTCTTCAAATCCCTTGCCCAGCCTGCGATGGGATCCCTTGTTTTTTTCTTGCTGATGTGTTTGAGTTCTCTGTGGATTCTGGTTATTAAACCTTTGTCAGAGTTATACCCTGCAAATATCTTCTCCCATTCTGAGGGCTGTCTGCTTGCTCTGCTTACTGTGTTCTTAGCTGTGCAGAAGCTTTTTAGTTTGATCAAGTCCCAGTAGTGTATTTTTGAAGCTGCTTCAATTGCCCGGGGGGTTCTCCTCATGAAATACTCACCCAGACCAATTTCTTCAAGGGTTTTCCCTGCATTCTCCTCTAGTATTTTTATAGTTTCATGTCTTAAGTTTAAATCTTTAATCCAATGAGAGTCTATCTTAGTTAATGGTGAAAGGTGTGGGTCCAATTTCAGTCTTCTGCAGGTTGCCAGCCAGTTCACCCAGCACCATTTGTTAAATAGGGAATCTTTTCCCCACTGAATGTTTTTAATTGGCTTGTCAAAAATCAAATAGCGGTAAGTAGCTGGATTCATCTCTTGGTTCTCTATTCTATTCCAGATATCTACTTCTCTGTTTTTGTGCCAATACCATGCTGTTTTGATCACTATCGATTTGTAGTAAAGTCTGAGGTCTGGTAGTGTGATTCCTCCTGTTTTGTTTTTATTTCTGAGTAATGTCTTGGCTATTCGAGGTTTTTTCTGATTCCATATAAAACGAAGTAATGTTTTTTCAAGATCTTTAAAATATGACAGTGGAGCTTTAATAGGGAGTGCGTTGAAATTATATATTGCTTTGGGTAGTATGGACATTTTGATAATGTTGATTCTTCCTAGCCATGAGCATGGTATGTTTTTCCATTTGTTAACATTTTCAGCTATTTCTTTTCTTAGAGTTTCATAGTTCTCTTTATAGAGATCTTTCACGTCTTTTGTTAGGTAAATTCCCAAATATTTCATCTTCTTTGGCACTACTGTGAATGGGATAGAGTCCTTAACTGTTTTTTCAATTTGACTGTTGTTGGTGTATATAAAGGCTACCGATTTATGAATGTTGATTTTGTAACCTGAGACGCTGCTGTATTCCTTGATCACTTCTAGGAGTTTTGTAGTAGAGTCCCTAGTGTTTTCCAGATACACAATCATATCATCTGCGAAGAGCGAGAGTTTGATCTCTTCTGACCCTATATGGATACCCTTGATCGCCTTTTCTTCCCTAATTGCGGTGGCTAAAACTTCCATTACAATGTTGAAAAACAATGGAGACAATGGGCAGCCTTGTCTGGTTCCTGATCAGAGTGGAAATGATTCCAATTTAACTCCATTCAATATGATATTGGCTGTGGGTTTGCTGTAGATAGCCTCTATCAGTTTAAGAAAAGTCCCTTCTAGACCAATTTTCTTGAGTGTTCTGATCATGAAGGGATGCTGGATATTATCAAAAGCTTTTTCTGCATCAATTGAGAGAATCATATGGTCTTTGGTTTTTAATTTGTTTATGTGCTGAATTACATTTATAGATTTACGTATATTGAACCAGCCTTGAGACCCTGGGATAAAACCAACTTGGTCATGATGTATAATTTGTTTGATGTGTTGTTGGATTCTGTTTGTTAGGATCTTGTTGAATATTTTTGCATCTATATTCATTACTGATATTGGTCTATAATTTTCTTTTCTTGTTGGGTCTTTTCCTGGTTTGGGGATCAGGGTGATATTTGCTTCATAGAGCGTGTTGGGTAGTCTTCCTTCTTTTTCTACATTTTGGAACAGGTTGAGTAATATAGGTACTAATTCCTCTTTAAAGGTTTGGTAGAATTCTGACGTGAAACCATCTGGTCCCGGGCTTTTCTTTTTAGGGAGGTTTTGTATAGTTGATGCTATTTCTGAACTTGATATGGGTCTGTTCAACATTTCCACTTGATTCTGGTTAAGTCTTGGAAGGTGGCGTGCTTCCAAGTATCGGTCTATTTCCTTCAGATTTTCATATTTCTGAGAATAAAGTTTCTTGTAATATTCATTAAGGATTTTTTGGATTTCTGATGAGTCTGTGGTTATTTCGTCTTTGTTGTTTCTGATTGATGATATTAGAGATTTTACTCTTTTTTTCCTGATTAGGTTGGCCAGAGGTTTATCTATTTCATTGACCTTTTCAAAAAACCAGCTTTTTGATTTATTGATCTGTTGTATTATTCTTTTGTTTTCAATTTCATTTAATTCTGCTCTAATTTTGGTTATTTCTTTTCTTCTACTGGGTTTGGGGTTGGAATGTTCTTCCTTTTCCAGTTGCGTGAGATGTCCCATTAAGTTGTTAACTTCCTCTCTTTCCGTTCTCTTGAGGAAGGCTTGCAGTGCTATAAATTTCCCTCTTAGAACTGCCTTTGCAGTGTCCCAGAGGTTCTGATAGCTTGTGTCTTCATTGTCATTTTGTTCCAAAAAATTGGTGATTTCTTTCTTAATCTCATCTCTGACCCAGCTATCATTCAGCATAAGGTTATTTAACTTCCATGTTTTTGTATGGGTATGCAGATTCCTGTTGTTACTCAATTCAAGTTTTATTCCATGATGGTCCGAGAAGATGCATGGAATAATTTCTATTCCTTTAAATTTACTGAGGTTAGACTTGTGACCTAAAATGTGATCAATTTTGGAGTAAGTTCTGTGGGCTGATGAGAAGTATGTGTATTCAGTTTTGTTGGGATGAAATGTTCTGTAGATGTCTGCTAAATCTAAATATTGGATGGTTAGGTTTAAATCTAAGATTTCTTTGCTCAGCTTCTTTCTGGAGGATCGATCCAACACTGCTAAGGGAGTGTTGAAATCTCCAACGATTATGGAGCTGGAGGAAATCAAGTTACTCATGTCTGTTAGAGTTTCTCTTATAAATTGAGGTGCATTCTGGTTGGGTGCATAGATATTAATAATTGAGATCTCGTCATATTGAGTATTACCCTTAACAAATATGAAGTGACCATTCTTGTCCTTCCTTACTTTTGATGGTTTAAAGCCTACTGTATCTGCAAATAAAATTGCAACACCTGCTTTTTTCTGATTACCATTTGCCTGAAATATGGATGACCGTCCTTTCACCCTGAGTCTGTATTTGTCTTTTAAGTTGAGATGTGACTCTTGTATGCAACAAATATCTGGCTTGAGTTTTTGTATCCAGTCAGCTAACCTATGCCTCTTTAGAGGACAGATTAAGCCATTCACATTGATGGAGAGTATTGATAAGTCTGGTGGAATTTTGGGTATCGAGTTTTTCAAAGGTCCAGTGGACATTTTTAATCCTTTCGCCAGTGTGGAAGTTGGAGTTTGATCCGAAGTTTCTGAGTGAGTTTACTTTTGTGGTATAGGATTGGGTTGGTCATTGTGGAGGATAGGTCTGAGAACATCCTGAAGAGCTGGTTTACTTATGGCAAATTTTTTCAACATATGAATGTCATTGAAGTATTTAATTTCTCCATCATAGATGAAACTCAGTTTAGCTGGATACAAGATCCTGGGTTGAAAGTTTTTTTGCTTTAGGAGATTAAAAGTTGATGACCAGCCTCTTCTTGCTTGAAAAGTTTCAGCAGAGAGATCTGCAGTTATTCTAATATTCTTACCTTTGTACGTTATAGTTTTCTTTCGCCGGGCTGCTTTGAGAATCTTCTCTTTCATGTTAACTTTAGTGAAACTAATTATGATATGTCTGGGAGATGGCTTATTGGGGTTGAATCGTGCTGGGGTTCTGAAGCTGTCTGCTATCTGAATTTCAGATTCTCTAGGCATGTCTGGAAAATTTTCTTTCATAATTTCATGTAGAAGGGCCTCTGTGCCCTTGGCAGCCACTTCATCATTCTCCGAAATTCCTATAACCCTTATGTTGTTTTTTTTCGAATTATCTGAGAGCTCTCTGAGTGAGTGATCCGTTTTTGCTCTCCATTTCTCTTCCTCTTTGAGAGATTGGGAGCGTTCGAAGACTTTATCTTCAATGTCAGAAATCCTTTCTTCTGCTTGCTCCATTCTGTTACTTAGGGATTCTACTGTATTTTTCATATCTTTGAGGGCTGTAAGTTCTTGTTTCAGTGTGTCTAAGTTTTTGGTGGTTTTGTCTTTAAATTCGTTAAATTCTTGAGACAATTTTTGAATTTCTCCTCGAATTCCTAATTCCATTTTATTAATCTTGTCTGCAAACCAAATTCTGAATTCGACTTCTGACATCTCAGCCAGTTGTTTATGAATGGGATCTTCAATCACATCTGCCGTATCTTTTCTTGGGGGGGTTGATCTATTCTGGTTATTCATGTTACCAGAGTTTTTCCGCTGATTCCACCCCATGGTTTACTCCCTTTGGTTTTTCCCCTGCGGTTTTATTGAGGGCCCGTACAGTGTTGTGGCCTGAGAAACTGGGGCCCTGTCTGGTGTGGTGGAGCAATGTGGTTCTGTCTTGTTTTCAGCTGGTTTCTGTTCTATCCTATTGCAACTTCTACTCTGGCTTGAAGTCTCAGCTGTGTGGAAAAATCAGCAATTAAGTCACCCCGCCTGCCCACCTCTGGCCCCAGTTGGAAAAGGAGAATCAAACCTTCCTACAATCGCACACCCAGGGCACCGCCTGAAGAGTCCTCAGTCTATTAGCCCAGTTCAAAAGGTCTGAATCAACTGTCTCAATCGGCACTTGTCTCGGGTGGAAGGGTTCAAGAGGTCTCTGGGAACTGGATCACAGGGGCCTGGTGACTCCTCTGACACAGCTCACCCCAGTGCAGCGTGGAGTCAGGAGGAGCCACCCAGCAAACAGAGCAGTCTGGGAAGGTTGACGTCTCCTTCCCCACTTTGCCCCTCCGTCGGACCCAGTCACTGGTATCTCTGCAGATGGCTAACCCAATTGCCTGCAGTGAACAGACACTCCAGGGGTTTGCACCTGCCTGAATCGCAAGGAAGTCTGCCAGGCCCCCGCAGACTGCCGCTATCTAGCAGGAGGAGATGAGGCCTGACATCTTTGAGTGTTTGATGCAGGTGGTGGGAAGGAGGTGTTCACTCAGGCTTAGCCCTGTCCCAGATGGATGCTGCTAACAGAAGAGAACAGAACAACTTTGTGAGGTTCTGTCTCTGTTCCTGTTGTCGCCTACAGGAGACGGGCTGTTTTGAGTTCAAACGTCTTTGCTGCTGGAGAATTGCGTCTGAACACCTCTCTGGGTCGGCCCCGCCCTGGAGGCTTCCGGGTTTGTGAGCCGTGTCACCGGTGGCCTCCTCTGGTTGCCCAGGGAGACAGGGGGTGTGGCCTCAGAATATCCAGAAGTGAGCGTTCTGCCATTAAAGAAAAAACGGCTGTTGATCTACCTCCAGGGAACTGCTGCTCTGGTGTGGGCACTCAGGCGACCCTTTTCTCCTCTGTCCCGCGCCCCAGAGTCAGCACTGAGCGGCCGCAGTTTGTGCTGGGTCCACACCCCTTAAGAGATCCCCCAAGAATCAGAACTCTTGGGGGATGGGCCCCCAGACCCCGATTGGGAGTGGGGCGGGGGGAAGCTAGAGTTTCATTCAGTTTCACGCAATAGTACGGTCCGGGGAGGGCTCCTGCACTGCACCGCAGGGAAGTGCCGCCAAGGCTTGATTTCCCCTCAGCAGAGTGCCCTCTCCTCGCTCACGTATCCCAGAGTCAGCGCTGACCTGACGCAGCTCAGGCACTGTGCACTCCCCTCGAGAAATCACCCAAGGAGCTGAACTCCTGGGGGATAGGCCCTCAGACGCCGAGTGAGAGTAGGGGTTCTCAGCTCTCAGCGGGGAGGCCAGAGTCTGATTCAGTCTTGGGCCCCGTATGCCCAGGGAGGGTTGGTGCACTGCACCGCAGGGAAGTGCCGCGAGGCGTGACTCCCTCTCAGCCCGGTGCCCTCTCCTCACTCGCGCCTCAGAGTCAATGCTGACCAGTTGCAACTCGGGGGACTGTCCACTCCCCTTGAGAAATCACCCAAGGATCCGAAGTCCTAGGGGACAGGCCTCCAGACCTCAGTGGGCGGGAGGGGAGCGCCGGGGATTCAGGGTTGCCGGCAAAGGATTCCCAAAGTTTTATTCAGCCCTATGTCCGGCAGGAGAACGCCACGGCACCCCAGTAGGGGAGGTAGGTCCAGTTTTTAGAAGGTCTCTCCCGTGGAGTGTAGTGGGAGGGCCTTTAATTTCTGCCCGCTTGTTCAATTGTGGGGCTCTAGAGCCGGTCTCATGGGGGAGGGGGACTCCCATCCGCTTGGTGGTGGATTTTGTACCTTTTGTTTGCGTCCTTGTGATCACAACTTGCCTCAGCGGTGTTGATGTGCGTTCTTCAGCCTTCTCTCTTGGTGAGGCTCAAGTCCACCAGGATACTTACTAAATTCCTGTCCCTTAACTCTCCTTCTGGACGGGAGCCTTTGTTGAAAGCTGGCTTCAGTCCGCCATCTTGTCTCCCCCCCGGTAATGTCTTTTCTATCTCAACTTTTTCTAATTTCTAAATTCAGGTAAAACAACAACAACAGCCTAGATTTCTATCTAATTTTCCCATGGTATAAGAACAGTTAATAGGCAAATTATAAATAGAGAAGATAATTTTCATTAGTTTGACTCAAATTCACAAGGAGCATGTAATATAATGGTGGCAAGCAGCCTCTGATATCAGGCAGCCTCTGTGAGAGCCATGGCACCATATCTTATGAGCTACATGAGCTTTCTTACTTAAATTGTCTGGGGTCAGGAATAATAAGAATATCTCACAAAGTGGTTATGACAAGTAGGTGTGTTTATAATTCAAAGTTCTTACAATAGTGATTGACACATACCGAGTGCTCACTAAATGCTCATTATTAACACAGCCATGATTTACATAATATCACTGCTGTTTCAGCATGTTCCCCTCTCAAGTTTGAAAGCAATAAGTGATTTCTTTAAGATGCTATTTATATCCACATTTAATCCTCCACATTATAAACTTGACATCTCACCTGTTGAGTTATTATCCTTCTGTAGCCCAAATTTATGTCCTCTTGAGTTATTGATAAATGAACATCCAATAAACATTGACTCTGCATACCAGAGGGCATGACAAGTGCTCGGGACAGGACAGATGAATCTCTTCCTTCAATCGAAGGCTGAGTGACCAGTCAGTTATTTTTCAAGTCTTCTGTGAAAAGGATTCTAGCACTGAGTGGCAGTTGCCATGGTTGACCTTCAGCTTCTGTATCCAAGAGTCTTCTTTGTATTTTTCCCCAACTCAGGCTGACAGGCTGGATCAGGTACATAATAAATGAGAACTTTCATTATTGCCTTGGAGAGGCAATGTAAGAAGTGACTAGGTTTGGTATTGGAGATCTGAGTTCAAATTCTATACCTTTTAGGAGCTGTTTCCTTTGATCAGTTTTTGAACTTCTTTGGGAGGTTTTGTAACATGGGGCAATCTTATAGGGAGAGGCTGTGGCACATAGCAAGCACCTAACACAGAGCCTGGCATACAACAGGGCCCAGCCCAAGTCTGCTGGACATGGCAGCAGCGAGCAGTTACCTTCACTCCACTGGGAGAGCAGCACTCGGCTGTGGCAGATGTGGCCACAAGTTTCGTTGTTCAGATGCTGCCTTTATAATGGTAATAGATTGCTTTAAAATTCAAGGTCCATTCTAGAGATAAAGAAAAATGATAGTGGGTTTCCCTGTAATTAATGGCATTTTTTAGCATTTCAGTCTGATTATAAATAGAATATAAGCTGCCTTCTGTGGTGAATAACGTGTCTTTCTAGTTTTCTAGATTTATGAATTTAGCTCATATGAAATTAATTATTGTGGGTGTACTACATGGATATGAAACATCTGGAATAATAGGATTTTATTGCTAATAGAGCTCTCAGGAACTCATGACAAACATCCTTATAATAGCAACATATGCTTCCAGTTTAATGAGAACCATCACTGACAATTAATGGTTCTTGTGCTTTCAGTAAATTACACATTTTCAAATTTTATATTCTTTATTTTCATTTTTATGGTTTCAATTTGTGACTTGTTTAAAATTAAAGCCAGAGTTACTTGCACAGGAAGAAAATATTTATTGAATATGTACTATGTGCCAAGCACTGTGCTATATATTATATGTATGTGAATATACATGAACCGGTTACTTTGAACCCTAAAAATAATCAGGCATGTCTTTATTTAAAAATAAGAAGTCTGAGGCACGGTGAGATTAATACTTTAAAGTGAATGCCCAAGCTAGAATTAAAGATTGAATTACTCTGTTCTGCATTCATTAGAAGAGAAATTAGAATATTATAGCAAAAAATTTCCTTTTCTATAAAGAATATTTCTGCTTTCAGTAGGCTCATCAACTTTACATATAACTACCTTCTAGGGACATACTGGGCTTCAGGACAATGTGGGCAAGGAGATGATAAAGAAGTCAGCGAATTCAACCTTTTGATGTATTTCAGAACCTAGTGTGTGCATAGTGTGAGGTCAAAAGCCATAGAAGTGTCCCAGAGGAGACTGTAGGCTCCCTGTTCCCTTGGTGCCTCTGAAGAGGAAGGTTCTGCCTTAACCTCTAAGTTTACTCTGCTGCTCTGTCTCCATGTGTTTATTTTGGCTAGCTTCAAATTAATCCTAATTGGCATATTTTAGGCAAATAATGGAAAGAGAACATGATATCACCTCCAAACCAGAAAAGGTGATTAGGGGAAGGAAAATAAATGGCAGAAAGAGCATTGTATGGAAAAGGCAGAATTAGTTTTCTTCAGGTTTCATTGATCCACATTTCGTCAGAATCACTTTTATGTAAAGAAAAGGGGGAAATACTTATCACAGTTCTTTTTTATCGTCTTGCCAGCATTCATATTATTTGAAATTATCCCGTGTAGCTATTTAAATCTTGAGTATTCTTCCTCCCCTCACAAAATGGAAGTTCCATGAGAGTAGGTACCTTTTCCCTCTCGTTCTCTGATGTTTATCCAAAGGCTAGATGTAGTACAGACATGCGGTTGGCATAAATATTTCTTGAATGGATGAATAAAGATCTGCCTTTGTTTCCACACAGGGCAAATTCTAGGTTATGTTATATATTCATTCACCGAATCACTTAAGGAATACACGCTGCATACCCTGGAAGGTCTATTCACATAATATATGCACACAGGCACGCATAAATGAGGGACATATTTGCATAACTGCTGAGGTAGTAAACTCCAAAGGAATGGCTGGATCATTCCCTTGTTACATGAACTCAGGAAATTCCACAACTTTTCTGAGCCTGCTCTATCATACCTATAAAACACTGATAGATGCCAGCTCCAGCCTGCCTTGATAGCAATGTATGCGCCCTGTTTCTGCCCTGTCTTCTGAACCACTGAGAATCTTTCCTGGTAGGAAGTAAGTGATTTTCTCCTACTAAAACATGGCCTCCAGACACAGTCTACAGATTGCACACCAGATGCTCCCCATGAATGTTTATGAGCAAAATTGGGCACTGTCAGGAGCCCCAGGACAGGGCAGCAATCTGTCCACTATAGTGCAAGTGTGATTGTATGGCTAGACTGGTTGCTGGCAGGGCCTCTGGATCTCCCTCCAGTCTCCACTTAGCAAGGACCCTGGGCCTCAGACTCTGGTCTGCAGGAGGCCTGTCACCACATCAGGTTTTTCTCTTTCCCTGGAGGTTGGGCCTTGCTGGTGGCTTTCCAGATATTACCTCATTATTTCTAAGTTCTACAACTTGGCAAAATTTCAGATGCTTTCAGTGGTCACCACCTAACACCTTACATCCCATAGTCTAAATGTTGATATCTCAAATCAAACAACTTTATCTCTGAACTCTTCTGAATCCTCCAGATTAGATAGCTGGGCCTTTTCTAGCCAAATACTCTGCTGAATAGTGAACTCACCTCAGCTACCAAACTACTCATTACTCGTTCATTACTACCTAAAGGAGAAAGATGGATGTAAAGTGTATGCCATCTTATTTGTGTTTATGGGTATTCAGAACAGATCTTACAGGAGTCATTGAACAACACTGCAAAATAAAGTGCCCTTGAGACATAAGGAATGTAATTTGCAAGGTCAATAGCAAACTATCCGCTAATCATGAAATACAAGGTACATTCACACCTCAAGTGGGTTATTTCTCTTTTTCTTCCAAGGTAAGCTAAATATAATACTCTGTAGACAGATCCTTTCACTGGAAATAAAAATTGCCCTTTGCTGATCTTTAGCTCAAGATATTCCTATATATCAAGATTGAAGCCACATTATAAAGCTGGTCTGGAATCTATATTATAAACACAGAAGGGCCTTGAGGACTGAGATGGTAAAAATGCCTAATAAAATATAAATTTTGCTAAACTTTATATTTTCACTATACTGGCCACTTTCCAAAAACAAGAGGATAAGACTATGGAAACGCATAAAACCAGAACATGTTCACCCCATTAAAAAAAAAAAAAAAAACTTGGTATTTCCCTATAACCCAGCATCATACCTGGCATTTGCCATTGCCAGTAAATGTTGGTTGAATGAAAGAATGTCAGCCAATGATCTTTTTATTTTTTCTCATGGATCATGGAAGCTAAGAATGACCAAGGTCAGAGATAATGACACTTCACAACCTCGTGGCCACTGTGAGAATTATGGGAGTGCTTTAGAAGTGAGCTATGTGAAGCTCAGTGGGGAAAGATCCTTCATCTTCCCAGATCTCTTCTGTCACTTTACAAAGAGACGTAAAGACTTATCTTGATGGCAAGGGACATTCGGGGATAAAGACGCCGCACATGGTCTGAGTCTGGAGAGCTCAGAGTGCAGTTGGGGAAGGAGTTTAAATAACAGAAGAGTCCGTCTTTAGAATCCTCCACAGAGTCTCACAGAGAAGTGTAAATCACTTGGGATTTGATTTTACTTTTCAGGGTTTTCTATTCTGTTCTTGTATTTACTGTCACTGAGTGGAACAGAAACCAAAATGGCGAGTATGTTCAAGTAGTATAGCTTTTGTGTGTGTGCCTGTGTTTTCAAAGAAGAGGAAGGTGGTTGTGGAAGAACTTGTGAGGAGGATGCCTTTTTTCTGATAAAAAAAATACCTGTACAACATTTTGAAATGGAATGAGCAAAACCTATTCATCTTCCGTGGGGAACTAATAATCTACAATGGATTGGAAGATTTTCTTTGACTTTTTGAGGAAGAGTTTAAGTTTGTGATCTATGAAAATTCCATATCCTCTAGTTCTCTTGCTGCTTTGTAATAGGTAAACCATAAAAAAAAAAAAAAAACATGAAAATAACATAACCTTTGCCCTTTAAAGGAACTGGAAAGGAGGCAATATTGATCATGGGACTACTGTGTTTTTAACACTATAATAAATGTCATAGTCCTATTTATTTAATGCTTTTAACAACCCCATGAAATAGATACATAATTATCTCTATTTTACAAATAACAAAATTGAGAGTCAAGATATTGGAGATGCTTGTCTTTTGGTTCTATCTCTTACCACCCACCAAAAGCATAATCTGTTGGGAATTTTCCTTTTCTTTATCTGAAAAAGGTAATCCCTCCCTCCACCATGCCATCTCTGTACTTTGTACATGTTTTTAACATTATACCATTGTATTTGGATTAATTTTTTTCAAGTTTTGTTACCCCTTGCTAGAACATAAATCACCAGATAGTCAGGATTCTGTTTTTTATCTCTGTATTCTTTGCATTGATCACAGAAATATTTAGTTTTTGAAGTAAAGGCTACATATCCAGTTAGGCATAAAACGGAATTTAAATTTAAAATTCTTTTGATTCTGAAAGCTCATGCATTTTTCATTATACTATGATGCCAAAATTTGAAGACAGACATAAAGATTAACACAATTATATTATTAAGTAATGCACTTAAGTAATACAATTATGTTCAATTTACATACCTGATACACATATAAATATACTTGGGTTAAGCAATAGGTAGACAACTTATAGGTAATGCAAATCATGAAAATGTTTAGCCCTGAGAGACTGTAAAGCTCCTAGGGCAGCAGTTCTCAACCTGAGGGTTGCGACCCACAGGAACTGTATTAAAGGGCCGTGGCATTAGGAAGGTTGAGAACCACTGTCTCTGGAAAGTTTGACATTGTTATGTTGGATTCTCCAATTTCTTAGTGTTATGATTATAAACTGCTATGTGACAGGCCCTGTGGGAGACAGAAGGGTGAAAGCAACAGAAAAAGGTTTTTAGGTGACTCTATAAGATGGAAATATGCACATGCCACAGTGCATTTTCTTAGTTACTCTTTTTCTGAGATGTATCTTCCTTATGTTTAACTTGGTGCTATTTATACCCCAGAGGATCATCAGGAAAACTAAAACAGACAGCATATACTATTGGACCTGGTGCCTAACAAAGATGAAAATAAGTCAGTTTGGCTTGGAACACATAGCACAGTGGTTAGGGTGCTGGCCGCATGTACCAGGGCTGGCAGGTTCGAACCCAGCCCGTGCCTGCTAAACAACAATGACAAATGCAACAAAAAAATAGCCAGGCGTCATGGCAGGCACCTATATAGTTCCAGCTACTCGGGACACTGAGGCAAGAGAATCATCTGAGCCCAAGAGTTTGAGGTTGCTGTAAGCTGTAACGTCACAGAACTCTACTGAGGGTGACATAGTGAGACTCTGTCTCAAAAAAAAGAAAAATAATAATAATAATAATAAAGAAAATAAGTCAATGTTTCTCCTCAGTTGAAACGTAGATATGAATACAAATATGGATATAGAGTTAAATCAGTGTTTTTCAAAGGGGTTTTAGAGAATGGATTTTGTTCTCCAGGTGACATTTGGCCATCTCTGGGGACATTTTTGGTTGTTGCAACTGGGGATGTGGTGCTGGCATCTAGTGAGTGGCGGACAGGATGGTGCTAAATGTCCCCCAATGCATAAAACATTTTCCCACAACAAAGAATCAAAGAATTACCTGGCTCCCAATGTTATGGTCTCTACTTGTAGATACTGATATAGATGCATACATAAAAGTGTTAAGTATTATAACAGCAGTTCAACTTCTGGGAGAGTGCAGAGGGGGAAGGGGGATGACTCCGGGCTCCAAATTGGAGAAGACTATGAAAGAGCCAGGATTTATCTTGGCTTTGGGATTAAGTCAGGTAGAGGGGAAGCAATTGGAATTTCAGGAGGAGCTTGATTAATGGGGAAAAGAGGCATTTGGGGATTAGAGTCAACAAAAGAACTTTCCAATCAGGTGGTAAAATCTGGAAGAGTAAGTGAAAGACTTAGCAGGACTATATAATGAGGATGTTGGTACAGGGTGCAACGTGATCTTAGGGGCATAGTGTTAGAGGAAGGATAACAGCATACTCAAGAAATACTTAAATAGCACCTATTCCACCCTTCATTCATTAAAAAAGAAAAAGACATTAAAAAACATTACATATCCTAAGTATAGCAGGAACCTATCTAGGCAGTGGAAATAAACACTAAAATCATAATTACTAAAATCATAATCTATTGTAGTATTCCCAAAGTATTTTCAGATGAAGTTACATCTTAAAAGGAAATTAGATCAGACACAATGTTTATGAAACAGAAGATTAAGCAGACTTTAACAGTTTTCTTCCTCAAGGGTGCTACAGAGATTTGAATAGAGTTACCAGCTACATGACATATAGCAATTCTAAATTTACGTCTCTTGTCTTAGTCTGTTTCTTTTTCTTGTGACAGTATGCCTGAAAATAGGTAATTTAGAAGGAAAATAAATTGATTTCATATAGTTATGGAGTCTGGGAAGTCTAAGATTAAGGGGGCTTCATCTGGTGAAGGCCTTCTTGCAAGACAGGATTCTCATTCTCTGCAAAGCCCTGAGGTAGCTCAGGGCATCATGGGGCAAGGGGAATTAGCAGGCCAGCTCTGGTCTCCTACCTTGTAACGCTACCAGTCCCACTCCCATGATAACCCATTAATCCATTAGCCCAGTGATCCATTAATCCATTTATCCATGAAGGGATTAATCCACTTATGAGAGCAGAACTTTCAGGACCCAATTACCCAATTCCCTACCTTTCAATACTGCCCCATCAGGGATTAAATTTCACATTTTGGAGGGAACAAATATTCAAACCATAGCATCTGTGAAATGTTTTGTTTTGGAGGATCATATCCCAGAACTAATATTTAGCCAAGTGCAATCGGAAAACACTGTTTTAACACCAAGTGTATTGCCAGTAAGCCAGTAAGAAAACACTGAATGTCTTCATTATAGTACTGGAATTTGCAAAGTGTTTGGTAAGGACACTACCTCTGGTGATTCCAACACTTAGAATTTCTAAAAGAAAGATTTTCTGATTTGTTTTTGTTTTTTTAATTGTCTTTAATAGGTAAGAATGATAAATCTATTTATAGTTGTCTTCTGGCATGTATTTGGTACTAAATAAAGGTTTTTGAGTAATTCAAATGACTGAGACTTGGAATGGGCTTAAAAAGAGTTTATGGAAGGGGTGGCTCCTGTGTCTCAAAGGAGTAGGGCACTGGCCCCATATGCTGGAGGTGGCGGGTTCATAGCCATAGAATGAATATATTGCATAAAAACAAGTAGGAAATTAAGGATAAATAAGAAATAATCTTTGATTCTAGAGAAAATTTTAGTTTAATCAATTTGTGAGATCACATAGAAGAATATTTTAGGGAAATCATGATGAAAGAAAGTATCAGTCTGAGGAACTAGATTGCTATGTTCAAACTAGGTCACTAATTTACTGTGTGAACCTGGCCATGATCCTTACAGGTTCAGATTTATAAAAGACAGACATCAATGTTTCCTATGAAAATAAAATAGATTGAGTAAATACAAATACATATGTATAAATGTATACATTAGTTTATGTATAGAAATACATCCATATACATGTTACACACATAATACGTACACACATGTATGCGTAGACAAATACACATGTAAACAGGATTATTATTATTGTTGCTGATATTCCAGACTCATTTCAAATTCCTTTATTTTTGTAAAGGCTTTTGGTAATATATATTTTTAATTAATTTTTAAAATAATTATGGCTACTATTAAGTGATAACTTTTCTATGCACATTTTATTGACATCAGAAATTCTACTTTTCTTGGTATCAAGTGAAGCTAGGTTAATATGACTTTGATGCTCATATTTAGTTAGTATAGATTATGTAGTTTACTAAGTAGCAATTAAGTCAATAGTATTTGAGCCACCAGATGCTATAGGGATAAAAACCAATCCTAGTCCTCTGGAAGTGTATAATCTAAGGCTGTGATTTTCAACCAGTGGCCTCAGAACACTGGTGTGATATATAAGAGGCTCTTAGGTGTGCCACAAAATTTTTAAAGATGATTAATTATTTTTGAAAGAAGTTCAAAGCACAGTAAGTATATTATTTTTTTAACTCTAACATTTATGTTTTGATGAGCATAATTTAAGTGTGCCGCAGAAGTTTAATTGTAAGAACAAGTGTGCTGTGAGATAAAAAAGGTTGAAAAACATTGCTCTAAGGGGTTAAAAGGGAGATCAGTTTGACATGTGTATAAATAGTATAACTAGGCTAGAAATCATACACATTTGTAATTTATAAACGGTTTTTATATATTTTATTTGCATTTTATAACCACCCTACAAGGAATCTTTCATTCTGTTATTGTTTATTCTCAATATTATTATTTTTATTATCCTCATTTTATAGTTTAAGAGACAGGTAATAATAAGCAAGTTGCTCTCCAATTAAGCACAATTGAATAAGACCAAGTCATTACAGATAGCTAATTTTCTAATCTATTAGAGAGGCAGAACTCCCAAGAGACAGAAAACAGAGTAACTACTGTGTCCAAAACAGATTTACGAAGGTAGTGATATCAGATTTGCACAATGAATGTCATTTGTCATTGATATTATCACAACCTGGGAGAAGCTGAATTATGGAATCACCAGTATGTCAGCTGTGTGACCTAATAACTTCTTTTTTAAGTGAACTTGGATATTCTGTAGTGTGTTATAAGAACAAGATACAAACATTCACACAGTCCACTTTGTGGAGACTGAGGTTTGGAAAGTTGTTAAATGACACATGTAGGAACTGATGTCCAGGCACGTGGAGAGAAGGTATAACCCAAATGAGCATCTCCCTTAGGGAAGGGTCATCATTTACTCTCTGAAAATATCTGAGAAGTTATCTCCACATTTCCTCAGTGGTGGAAAGAAAGCCAATCGAACGTGGGGGGGACATACCCACTAGAAGGTCCCAATGGTGTTATGGAGTAGCAGAAACAAAAACACTCATGGTAAAAATGGCATCCCCATTACAAACTGTTCTGATTTTTCACTTATCTCTGCATGATGTGTTTGCAAGTAGAACTAGCCCCATTTGAATTTACAAAACCCCAGGTTTTGTGGAAAATTTAAGGTGTAAATGATGTGATCACACCGGTAACACACAGATAATAATGCCATGTCAGTGTACTAAATAATAATAATAGGATGGCAGCCAAGTAACAGCTTCCTTGCATCTGGGCACCGTGAGTCTGGGGAGATAGGACTCCAGGCATCTCTGGCTGGTGGGATCTGCCTATCATCACCCCTGAGAGGATACAGGGAATCAGCAAGAGACTTCTGGACCCCAAGAGGAGGACTAAAACAGTAGAAAACCAGCAAGTGGTCGCGTGTGTTCAATCCGTCTAAACCCGCCCTCAACTTCCACAGGCACGAGAACTTAAAGAGCAAGAGGAAGTGAAAGGAAAATTAGGGCAAGGAAACAGATAAAAGAAATCACTCATGAGGAAGAATCAGCAGAAAACTCCAGGCAACGTGAAGAACCAGTCCAGAACAACCCCGCCAAGGGACCATGAGGTAGCTACTGCAGAGGATTCCACCTATAAAGAAATGTTAGGAATGACAGAAAGGGAATTTAGAATACACATGTTGAAAACAATGAAAGAAATGATGGAAACAATGAAGGAAACTGCTAATAAAGTGGAAAATAACCAAAAGGAAATTCAAAAACAGAATCAAATAAGAGATGAACGATATGAAGAATATAAAAAGGATATTGCAGAGCTGAAGGAACTGAAACAGTCAATTAGGGAACTTAAAGATGCAATGGAAAGTATCAGCAACAGGTTAGACCATGCAGAAGAAAGAATTTCAGAGGTAGAAGACAAAGTTTTTGAGATAACTCAGATAGTAAAAGAGGCAGAAAAGAAGAGAGAGAAAGCAGAACGTTCACTGTCAGAATTATGGGACTTTATGAAGCGTTCCAACATATGAGTTATAGGAATTCCAGAAGGGGAAGAAGAACGCCCCAGAGGAATGGAAGCCATACTAGAGAATATTATAAAAGAAAATTTCCCAAATATCACCAAAGATTCTGACACACTGCTTTCAGAAGGCTATCGGAACCCAGGTCGCCTCAACTCTAACCGAGCTTCTCCAAGACACATTGTGATGAACCTGTCCAAAGTCAAGACAAAAGAAAAGATTCTGCAAGCTGCCAGGAGTAAGCGCCAGTTGACCTACAGGGGCAAATCCATCAGAGTGACTGCAGACTTCTCTAAGGAAACTTTCCAAGCAAGAAGACAATGGTCATCTACCTTTAATCTACTTAAACAGAACAATTTCCAGCCCAGAATTCTGTACCCTGCTAAGCTAAGCTTAAAAATTGAAGGAGAAATCATATCATTTACGGATATACAAACATTGAGGAAATTCGCCACAACAAGACCAGCTCTACAGGAAATACTTTAACCTGTTCTGCACACTGACCACCACAATGGATCAGCAGCAAAGTAAGAACTCAGAAATTAAAGGACAGAACCTAACCTCCACACTGATGCAAAAGATAAAACTAAGCAATGGACTCTCACAAAATAAGACGAATAGAATACTACCACACTTATCAATTATCTCAATAAATTATAACGGCTTGAATTCCCCACTGAAGAGACATAGATTGGTTGACTGGATTAAAAAACACAAGCCAGCCATTTGCTGTCTTCAAGAAACACACCTGGCTTCAAAAGACAAATTAAAGCTCCGAGTCAAGGGTTGGAAGACAATTTTTCAGGCAAATGGAATTCAGAAGAAAAGAGGAGTTGCAATCTTATTTTCAGATACATGTGGATTTAAGCAACTAAAGTCAAAAAAGACAAAGATGGTCACTTTATATTGGTCAAGGGAAAAATACAACAAGAAGACATTTCAATTCTAAATATTTATGCACCCAATTTAAATGCTCCCAGATTCTTGAAACAGACCTTACTCAGTCTGAGCAATATGATATCTGATAATACCATAATAACAGGGGACCTTAACACTCCTCTTACAGAGCTGGACAGATCCTCTAAACAGAAATTAAACAAGGATATAAGAGACTTAAATGAGACCCTGGAACAACTGTGCTTGATAGACACACATAGAACACTCCATCCCAAAGATAAAGAATATACATTCTTCTCATCACCCCATGGAACATTCTCCAAAATTGATCATATCCTGGGACACAAAACAATTATCAACAGAATCAAAAGAATTGAAATTTTACCTTGCATCTTCTCAGACCATAAGGCACTAAAGGTGGAACTCAACTCTAACAAAAATGCTCGACCCCACCCAAAGGCATGGAAATTAAACAATCTTCTGTTGAATAACAGATGGGTGCAGGAAGAAATAAAACAGGAAATCATTAACTTCCTTGAGCATAACAACAATGAAGACACAAGCTACCAAAACCTGTGCGATACTGCAAAAGCAGTTTTGAGAGGAAAATTCATCGCTTTAGATGCCTACATTCAAAAAACAGAAAGAGAGCACATCAACAATCTCACAAGAGATCTTATGGAATTGGAAAAAGAAGAACAATCTAAGCCTAAACTCAGTAGAAGAAAAGAAATATCCAAAATCAAATCAGAGATCAATGAAATTGAAAACAAAAGAATCATTCACAAAATTAATGAAACAAGAAGTTGGTTTTTTGAAAAAATAAATAAAATAGATAAACCATTGGCTAGACTAACGAGGAATAGAAAAGTAAAATCTCTAGTAACCTCAATCAGAAATGATAAAGGGGAAATAACAACTGATCCCACAGAGATACAAGAGATCATCTCTGAATACTACCAGAAACTCTATGCCCAGAAATTTGACAATGTGAAAGAAATGGATCAATATTTGGAATCACACCCTCTCCCTAGACTCAGCCAGGAAGAAATAGAGCTCGTGAACAGACCAATTTCAAGCACTGAGATCAAAGAAACAATAAAAAATCTTCCAACTAAAAAATGCCCTGGTCCAGATGGCTTCACTCCAGAATTCTATCAAACCTTCAAGGAAGAGCTTATTCCTGTACTGCAGAAATTATTCCAAAAAATTGAGGAAGAAGGAATCTTCTCCAACACATTCTATGAAGCAAACATCACCCTGATACCAAAACCAGGAAAAGACCCAAACAAAAAGGAGAATTTCAGACTAATCTCACTCATGAATATAGACGCAAAAATTCTCAACAAAATCCTAGCCAATAGATTACAGCTTATCATCAAAAAAGTCATTCATCATGATCAAGTAGGCTTCATCCCAGGGATGCAAGGCTGGTTTAACATACACAAGTCTATAAACGTTATCCACCATATTAACAGAGGCAAAAATAAAGATCACATGATCCTCTCAATAGATGCAGAAAAAGCATTTGATAAAATCCAGCATCCTTTTCTAATTAGAACACTGAAGAGTATAGGCATAGGTGGCACATTTCTAAAACTGATTGAAGCTATCTATGACAAACCCACAGCCAATATTTTACTGAATGGAATAAAACTGAAAGCTTTTCCTCTTAGAACTGGAACCAGACAAGGTTGTCCTCTGTCACCTTTACTATTCAACATAGTGCTGGAAGTTCTAGCCAATACAATTATGCAAGACAAGGAAATAAAGGGAATCCAAATGGGAGCAGAGGAGGTCAAACTCTCCCTCTTTGCTGACGACATGATCTTATACTTAGAGAACCCCAAAGACTCAACCACAAGACTCCTAGAAGTCATCAAAAAATACAGTAAAGTTTCAGGATATAAAATCAATGTCCACAAGTCAGTAGCCTTTGTATACACCAATAACAGTCAAGATGAGAAACTAATTAAGGACACAACTCCCTTCACCATAGTTTCAAAGAAAATGAAATACCTAGGAATATACCTAACGAAGGAGGTGAAGGAGCTCTATAAAGAAAACTATGAAATCCTCAGAAAGGAAATAGTAGAGGATATTAACAAATGGAAGAACATACCATGCTCATGGATTGGAAGAATCAACATTGTTAAAATGTCTATACTTCCCAAAGCAATCTACCTATTCAATGCCATTCCTAGCAAAATACCAACATTGTACTTTCAAGATTTGGAGAAAATGATTCTGCGTTTTGTATGGATCCGGAAAAAGCCCCGTGTAGCTAAGGCAGTTCTTAGTAATAAAAATAAAGCTTGGGGCATCAGCATACCAGATTTTAGTCTGTACTAGAAAGCCATAGTGGTCAAGAGGGCATGGTACTGGCACAAAAACAGAGACATAGACACTTGGAATCAAATTGAAAACCAAGAAATGAAACTAACATCTTACAACTACCTAATCTTTGATAAACCAAACAAGAGCATATCTTTGGGGAAAGACTCCCTATTCAATAAATGGTGTTGGGAGAACTGGATGTCTACATGTAAAAGACTGAAACTGGACCCACACCTTTCCCCACTCACAAAAATTGATTCAAGATGGATAAAGGACTTAAATTTAAGGCATGAAACAATAAAAATCCTCCAAGAAAGCATAGGAAAAACACTGGAAGATATTGGCCTGGGGAAAGACTTCATGAAGAAGACTGCCATGGCAATTGCAACAACAACAAAAATAAACAAATGGGACTTCATTAAACTGAAAAGCTTCTGTACAGCTAAGGAGACAATAACCAAAGCAAAGAGACAACCTACACAATGGGAAAGGATATTTGCATATTTTCAATCAGACAAAAGCTTGATAACTAGGATCTATAGAGAACTCAAATTAATCCACATGAAAAAAGCCAACAATCCCATATATCAATGGGCAAGAGACATGAATAGAACTTTCTCTAAAGACGACAGACGAATGGCTAACAAACACATGAAAAAATGTTCATCATCTCTATATATTAGAGAAATGCAAATCAAAACAACCCTGAGATATCATCTAACCCCAGTGAGAATGGCCCACATCACAAAATCTCAAAACTGCAGATGCTGGCGTGGATGTGGAGAGAAGGGAACACTTTTACACTGCTGGTGGGACTGCAAACTAGTACAACCTTTCTGGAAGGAAGTATGGAGAAACCTCAAAGCACTCAAGCTAGACCTCCCATTTGATCCTGGAATCCCATTACTGGGCATCTACCCAGAAGGAAAGAAATCCTTTTATCATAAGGACACTTGTACTAGACTGTTTATTGCAGCTCAATGTACAATCACCAAAATGTGGAAACAGCCTAAATGCCCACCAACCCAGGAATGGAATAACAAGCTGTGGTATATGTATACCATGGAATACTATTCAGCCATTAAAAAAATGGAGACTTTACATCCTTCGTATTAACCTGGATGGAAGTGGAAGACATTATTCTTAGTAAAGCATCACAAGAATGGAGAAGCATGAATCCTATGTACTCAATTTTGATATGAGGACAATTAATGACAATTATGGTTATGGGTGGGGGAAGCAGAAAGAGGGACGGAGGGAGGGGGGTTGGGCCTTGGTGTGTGTCACACTTTATGGGGTCAAGACATGATTGCAAGAGGGACTTTACCTAACAATTGCAATCAGTGTAACCTGGCTTATTGTACCCTCAATGAATCCCCAACAATAAAAAAAAAAAAAAGGAAAAGAAAAAAAAATAATAATAGCAACTGCCACTTCTTGAGTCTCTGTAAGGTGGCTTGAAGACTTCTAAGCATTAATTCATAGATTTTCTCATTTACTCCTCAGAATAGACACAGAATGTATGTACTATTACCTCCATTATGCAAATGAAGAGGGTACGCAGCCATGAAGGGGCACACTCTGGATTCACACACTTATTTCTGGTTTCCAGTCCTGTGTACTTCATACTTGGCTTCCTCTTACTTTTTTCTTTCCTTCTTTTCCTTCCTTCCTTCCTTCCTTCCTTCCTTCCTTCCTTCCTTCCTTCCTTCCTTCCTTCCTTCCTTCCTTCCTTCCTTCCTTCCTTCCTTCCTTCCCTCCTTGCCTCCCTCCCTCCCTCCCTTCTTTCTTTCTTTCTTCTGCTCATTAGTTTTCCCTAGTGTTTGTGCATTTAATGTGTGGCCCAAAACAACTCTTCTTCTTCCTGTGTGTGGCAGGAAAAATAAAGTTGGATACCTCTACAGAGGAAGACTCACAAAAGCTATTATACACCAGCATAGTTTTCATTTGGAAGAAGAAATGGAAAGAAACTAGAATAACCCTCATTGAGGACTCAGTAGGTATAAGGCAAATTCTTGGGCTGGTGTTTTACAATGATTTGTAGATAGGATTTCTAGAGATTTGGTAAGGTCACTCATGGAGCAAGGATTCACATAAAAGTTTAATTTGCAGCCTTCATTATTCTCTGAACTGTGAAAAGGATGACCTCAGCCATACTGAGCTCTGTGTTCTTGGAAGCATTCATGTTGAAACATTCACCACATATGACAGTGGTCCTATAGAAGCAATTCTTGCACATGGTAGGCTGTTGGAGTGATGATCTTGGTGCCCTTTTCTAATCCAACAGCACTCTTCTAGGAGTTGATAAATAATTGGAAAGGTAATTCACAACAATTTCCATTGAGACTTGCATCATTGCTATTTATGATGTTAGCAAACTGACATAGTTGAGAATTAAGGTTTTGAATGTGTAGGTTACTGCAGTTGAGTCTAAGTAATTCTTTAGAAGTGAAATTATTCATTACATACTAGTTTTAGATGTTATATATTATTAGTAGGACCAGTAAATAAGAGTTCTGTACTTCATAGGACCAACTGGTCAGAAACTTCTACCTGGTAGCCTGAACAGTGAAGGAGCAAAGATATAAATGAGATCAATCTAAAATCAGACATAGGGAAGGATATAGGTGGTGCATCAAAGTGTATCATGGAGCAATACCAGATGTGGAAGGATTCTGAAGTCAGGAGAAAAATCAAATGGGAAATGTCAGATAGACCAGAATCCAAGAGATGGTCCAAAATCTGAATGGACATGAATTGGTAGGTCTACCTAAATTCAACAGATATATACTGACTGCCTTGGATGTGCTGAGCACCATGCTAGATATGGGGAAAATATCAGATTACAAAAAGGAGTTTAAAATGATTTTGGGCTTTAGTGATCTCATAGGTTAGTGAAAAAGATATACAGGAAAAATAATTAAAATATATTGCAGTAAAAATGGCAACCTAAAACATGAGGTCTGTTACTACTTTCTTTCATTCAATATTATTATTTCTAACATTCATCGATGGTGTTGTGTAATTGAAATGTATTCATTTGACTCCTGAATAATTTACACTTTGTATGATTATATTACAATTTTGAATTTCAAAATAATGCAAAATAATCTCAAAATAATGTTTTTGGGGGTTGTTTGTTCATTTGTTTTTGAGACAGAGTCTCACTGTGTGACCCTGGATAGTATCATCATAGCTCACAGCAACCTCAAACTCTTGGACTCAAGTGATTCTCCTGCCTTAGCCTCCCAAGTAACTGAGATTATAGGCGCACACCACCACACTCAGCTAATTTTTCTAATTTTAGTAAAATCATGATCTCACCCTTGTTCAGGCTGGTCTGCAACTTCTGAGTTCATGGGATCCACCCACCTCAGCCTCCCAAGGTGCTAAGATTATAGGCATGAGACACCATGCCCAGCTTACAAACTTGAATTTGAATGGTGGAACTCTCTGGCCACAAGGTGGAGGATGGCTTGTGAGTTGGGAGGATGGTAGTGGTGGGAACCTGTGTCAGTAACAAGGAGGCCAATTCAGAGGCAGAGAACTAGTTCTAGCAGGAAGTGACAATGTGGAGCTGAAGGGCACCCATGAGCTGAGGCCTTTATTACAACTGCATCAAAATTGAACTCTTCTTTCAGCTCTGCCCTTCTTCCTTGGCTTGCCATAGCTGTGATCACTCTCCAATAAACTTCCTGCACACAAATTCCCATCTCAGAGTGTGCTGCTTATGGATTTCAAGGTAAATCTCCTGCCATGTGCCTGGCAGAGGGGATATAATGATTCTGAAAAGACTGACACAGGTGCAAAGAAAAAAGTTAAAGCGAGAGTGACATTTAAGGGTATGTGAAGGCAGACGACTGTGTGTGTGCACCATTTGAATGATACACTGCTATCCTTGAGAAGCATATTGGTTAAATCCAAGAAGTTGCATGAAGACATAACACAATATTTTGAAGCCATGAGGATAGTGCACTCTTATCTCCCTAAGAACAAGAGAGATATGCTTCAGGGATTGGCAATATTTTCTCTCCACAGACATGGGTGCAGTTTTAGTTATCACTCTATAGAGGATTTACCATATCTTAAAAACTTTAATCTTAGAGACCATTGATTTACTCTTCAAAAATTTTAGGGGCTTCTGCTGACAAGTGGGCTGAGGGTAGTGAGATATTTTTCCTTTCGTGTGTACATACACAAGGCAGCAAAGAAATCATATTTAAGGATGGCTGAGTTCATGGTTTCAAAGTATGAGGGGTTATTTTGTTTTGTTATAATAGGCCATATATAAAATGGAAAAACCAATCCTATTTGTTAATAAAACTGTGTGGGATATTGCAGCCTAAATTGAATAGAACAAAAAAATTCTTGCTCACGGTATTCCAGGTTGAAACTTAAATGACAGTATAAGGCTATGCCAATTAAAAATTCAGAAATAAATACGGTATCTGAAACTTTCCCTTTCCCCCAACATACATGCACCCACTGATTTTCAGAAATAAGAGAAGAGTACTCTTCCAAGTTTTCTTTTTTCTTCATAACTGTTTAAAAGGTCAAGGGAGTAAATGAAGCTCATCCCCTATAATGGGAGTTGTCACTTAGCCAGGTGATAAGAGACACTCTATTGTGTTGGATACGCCAGACCTATGGTGGTGTAAATGAAAAACAGAAACTAAAACTAAACGAAAGCATACACTTCATCAAAGACAGGCCTGCTTTCTTTCACCCATCCTCTATTTACCAGATAAGTGGGCTTGAGTAAATTATTCAACTCAATCCTAAATTTTTCATGTGTAAAGTGAGAATAATAAACAATTTCTGCAGTGATAACCATGTAAGTTCATGCATGTAAAGTACATAGAAAAGGGAAGGGTACATAGTAAGTAGATTGTAAGGTGTAATTACTTGAGTAGGTTCTCAATATATTTTAAAGTACTATATGCCTAGAAACAATATCGGACATGCAAATGAGAGTATCAGGCTAATTTCATGACTGATAGACTTTGAAGGGAGGGCCCTGAGAAAGATGTGTGCCTTCTACTTGTTGACTGGTGCTTCAACTTTTGCCACCATTAGAGCTTTAACATTTTAGTACGAGTCCTTGGCTCCTGTTAAAAATAGAACTACGATAGGAACGGAGTCACATGGTGTGGAAGGACGAACACATGAGTAGGCGATAATGTCCCCTGAGAGTTTATTCTACTTCTGCCACTGTCTTTGACATTTCAAAGAAGCCATTATGCCCCTGTGAGCTGTGATTTACTCACCTGTAAACCTGGGATACTAAACTGGGCAGGGTGTGTGTGCGAGATAGAGAGAGAGACACCCTTATTTCAGCATACAACAATTTTCTGATCTTCTAAGTGAACTATCCTTATTTATTTACTGGATGAACCTGGAAACACACCATCAATGATTTTATGGAACGTGGAGTCTAAGGAATCTAGGAAGAGATATAGAAAGAAAAACCTAGACAATTAAAGTAGTTTAGGTTTTATATTTAAACACACAAGGAGACACACCCAACCTGTTTTGGTGCTAGCAGAGAAAGACTTCTTTTTAAAGAAAGACGACAGGAAAAGAGGAGATGTCTAAGGATGCACAAAGGCCTGGGGATGAGAGAGAACAAAATTTATTGCAGAAGCTGAAACAAGTTTAGTTTGACTTGAACAGATTGTGTAGATGAGAGAAGAGGAACTATTTGTGAAGAAATAAGAAATGGTGAAATAATACACATTCTTGTTCATTTTTATACTCAATAGTGTTTAAAGGTCAGTGATGACTGTTGGATCATCAAATCCATGAATTGTAAATGAAGTGGTTACTATACCTACCTCACTGTGAAAGAAAATTATGAGAGCGAATTTTTATAAAGTGTCACAGGAGGAAACTAAGGTTGAAGGTGGAATGTACACCACCTACAGAGAAAAGAGATCTGTGACAGGGGAAAGGAATTAATATTCATTTCTTGATTTATTAAACATATTTATTGATCCATCTATCATATGCCAACTACTGCTTTAGTTCCTAAAAACTGTCTGTGAACACATATCCAAAAGCCTGTGCTAAGTGGAGGTCAACGTGCCATGGAACCTTGTACTTAAAGCGTCCCAGGTGTTGCTCATAGCAGGTGGCTCAGGGCCCAGAGATGTTTCACAATGGGCTAAAAACGCACATCTGCAAAGTGGAAATACCCTCTATTTTTAAATCAGAGCCAAGTTTTCTGTTTATTTATGGCTTTGAGAAGGATAATTAAATGTTCTGGTTGCTCTCAGATTGTCTACCATCAATGGTCATTAATTTGTCATCTTCACAAGGGAACAAGAATACCATCAATGTATACTCATGATATTGCTGTTACATTTAGTAAGTTTGCCTTGTCATCCATATTATAGAAGAGTGTGTCATATAATCTTTAAAAACAGAGTCATTTTGTTTCTTTCCTTGGGCTACTTTGAAATTAATATTCTTAGGCTGAAATGAAAGGTCTCATAACATTAAGAAAGTACCAAATTTGAGTTTGTAGTGCTACAAAATGTTTCATTTTAATTTCAATTTTGAAGAGAATGAGAGAGTACCCAGGAAGAAATTTGATTTTTCAAATTTTAAGACACTAGTTGCATGCAGAGGAATCCTGAATGGAGAGTCAGGATTTGATTTTCATTCTAATATTAAAACTAACGTGGATTGTGATGCTAGGAAAGTGATTTGAACAGAGAAGTACTGGCCCCAATAGAAGAAGGCTTATCTTTTAGGATCAAATATTAAAAAAAACCTATCAAATAAAATAATTACAATACTTGCTTTAGTCTAGTAGAGGAGGGCTGACAAAATCAGTATTATAACTATAGTGTAAAAAATGTATAATTGCTACCACAGGTATTAATACTGCTGCTATTAATACTATAAAAAGTAGCCAAACTTTATTATTTGAATTATAGTAAAAATTATATATGTGTGTGCACATGTGAATATATGCTATTGCAAGCAGTTATTATACTATAACACAGTTTTCTAAATGCTATTCATGTATTTCATAATTAATTCCACAAAATAATACTGTAAATTAAAACAACCATTATCTCCATTTGTCAGTGTGGAAACTAAAGCCTTTACCTAGCAATTTTGTCCCGTGTAACACATTAAGTGTATAATTAATTGATGGGGTCAGTATTTGATTCTAGTCAGTCCGACTGGCAGAACATACACTAAATTAAAAAATCTTTTGTCAAAGATTAAAGAATTTTCTTGGGCAAAAAGTGGGTTTTTCAGCCTAACATTTTCAGGCAGAAGCTGGGGTGTGGAGGTATGGAGGTACTGGTTGAGTATTGGAGAGAGATGATCCCTGGGATTCTTTCTGAACCTGAGATGTTTCCATTCAATTTATATTTACATACTTATGCTGCTCCAAAAGGATATTGAGTCTGCCAAATTAGATATTCAAAGATAATATCTGACTAAATCATAGTCATGCTCTTTAATTTTTACTAGATATGTATTTGGATCTACTCAGCGTTCTCTTTATTCTTTATTTACAGCCCTAGAGGCTAACAGAGCCCTCTTCACTGCAGGGACTCAAACGTTTCTTTCATCACGTCCTTGCTGCCATTACCACCACCAGACAGTATAGGACATTGGAAGAGCACTAGAATTGGAGCCCAGGTCCTTGGTGGTGGCCAGTGTACTTCAGATGCTAGGAATGTGGTGCAAATTTCTTGGGCTTCACTTTTCCTATTTATAAAAACAATAGTAGTATTCTAGGGTCTAGAATCTTAATCTTAGAAATTCTTATCCCTAATAAAGAAAGTTCTGTTGAATTTTAATGATTACCTTTCAATTCCAAATATAGCTAGCAATTGCAGTATTCCAATATTATTGTTGAAGGCTTAAGATGGGCTCATCACCCTTTGTTAATTACAGTTAAGTCCTTTTTTATTTTCCACTGATTTCTTTAGAAACTTAAAGGGAAGACAACAAGTATTTAGAAGAAAATAACTACACCCATATTTCCAACATAAAATGTTGGGTTTTGATTTATAAAGTGAAAACACTTATTTTTTATTCTTGCCTGTACTATCTTTTTTTTTAGGGAAGGTTAAACATGATATATTTTGCAATTAAAAAAGCTTTCCTCCTCTGTTATTGAGGGGAACCCAGAGCTGCTGGTGAATGACACCACCTCTAAAGCTTTGAACCCCAACAAGATAAATCCCGGTACACACTTGCTGACAAGCCAAAGTGAGGAGATAAAGGTGAAAATAAACAGCCTACTGCTTCTGGGGAAAGCTAGTCATTATTTCCACAATTCTGTGTTTGGGTTTCTTGCCTTTTTCTAAATCGCCCTTTGAAATATGGGTCCCAAACAGGCCTTCCAAAGTGGGTGGAGTAGGGCCAAGGATATGTGTTGGGATTCTGCCTCTTCTTCTTCTCTTCTATTTAGTAAATGAGAAAAGTAGAAAAGATGTATGTGTAAATAAATCTTAAAGGGATTTCTGTGAGCTCAGTCTGCCATTAAAAAAAACCCAAAAAACAAAAAAGCATATACTAAGTGACTTAAACAACAGAAATGTATTTGCTCACAGCTTTGAAGGCTGGACTGTCAAGAGCAGAGTGCCAGCATCACCAGGCATGGTGAGGCTCATCCTGGCTTGTAGATGGCCACCTGCTCTCCATGTCTTCACCTGGTGAGGACAGAATAATACAGCAAACTCTGATGTCTCCTCTTAGAAGGCCACATATCCCTTCTTTGAGGTGCTCACCCTTGTGACCTCAATTAAACAACTAAACCTAATTATCATTCAAATTTGTATCTCCAAATACCATCACAATGAGAGTCAACTGAATCCATAGCAGCAGCATTATTGCTGAATTTGAAATTGGCACAATTGATAGTTTTGTTATCTTTGTGTATGTTAAGGAGACATGATATGTACAGTTGTCTATGTTCTATATGCTATTCTATGTTGTAAATTAAGGTTTTTTTCTACATTTTACCTTTCCTATTGACTCACTAAGTTATGAGATTCCTATTAGGAAAAAAAAAAACTTTATTTAGTCATATCAGTATAATCTGAGAGTTTAAAGTTTGAGCCTCCGGAACTGAGAAGCTTGTAATTGGTTTCTGGAGAGGGTATTGGCTTTCCTTCATTAATAATTCATGGACAATCTAGGAATATATAGAGCTCATTTCTTTAAAAAGCAACATATTTTTTATCATCATTATGGATTTGGGGGTTATAAAGAATTAGCTTTGAATCAACCCTTTGTTTGTTTCTTCTTAAGTATATGTGTTACAAAGTTATTTACCTCTCTGCAGTCAGGCTCTCCAGCTATCAGGTGAACTAACAATACCAGTTTACCTTATAATTACGTAGACTTAATAACATTACAAATACAAAGGTACAAGTAGAGTGTCTGGGTTGGAGGAGATGATAAAAAATGTGATTTTTCATCTCCTTTATCTTCTTTCAAAAGATGCCCTGCTAGAACAAGGCTTTCCTAGCTGGTGACAATTAGATTTGTCACTAGCCCCTCCAAGATTTCTTACAGAAATAATTGTGCAGGACAGCTATAATTGTAGTTAATGTCTTGGCTGATGATCTTGCCACTGGATTGTTCAGAGAATTAGGTATGTTTTTAGCTTCAAGTTACAGAGATTTAAACTAACAAAAGTTAAACTGTTATAGTACTAATACAGCAAGAAATCTGAATATAAGGATTCTGGGACTAAGGTGGGGGCTCCCTTAAAGACCCAGACTCCTTTTATCTTTCTAATCCACTGTTCACAATATATTAGTTGATTCTTTCATACTCACTTTAGCTTTCTGAGCAACAGGCATCACTTTTTTGTCCTACACAAGAAAAAAGTTGGATGGTTCAATGCCATTTGTGTCTGTCCCTGTTATCAGATAAACAGAAAGTTGCCAAAAACTTCCTAACAATTGATTATGTGTCATTAACTAAACTATCACCTGGCCCACTCTAGCTACAGTATATATTGATTAAAGCATTAGTTAGCTTTTTTAGACTCTAGCATGGAAGCTGACAAGGGATAAAGTGATTAAGAATGCCTGTTAGGTTAGACAGTGCATAGAATCGTTATATTTTGGAAATACTTCTTATTTAGTTCCATTCAATAAACATCAACTGAGGACCTAATAAGTGTCAGACATTGTCCTATATGTTAAGGTAACTGAGAATAAAACCAAAACCAAAAGGAAATACAGTCCCTCTTCTTGAAGAAATGAGCCACTTGGGAAAGACAGAAAAATAATCAAATAGTTGGACTCCAATGAAGAGAAATATTCAAGGGCCAAAATTCTAAATTCTAGATGAACAACTTTCAAAAGTCATTTTGGTATAACCAAAGTTATTCCATGCTATTCATCTGTATCATTTTTCTGGGTCCTTCCATGTGTGAGGAGCATGGTGAGAATCTCCATGATGACCTTGAAATGTTTCAAGGATTCAGTTCTGTTTTAGAGTTG